>NC_086353.1:9926569-10526569 GCF_036324505.1 Eleginops maclovinus
ACCCTTCAAAATATGATTTTACATAAGGGGGGACCCTTATCAAAAAATATGATTTTTACATAAGGGGGGACCCTTATCAAAAAATATGATTTTTACATAAGGGGGGACCCTTATCAAAAAATATGATTTTTACATAAGGGGGGACCCTTATCAAAAAATATGATTTTTACATAAGGGGGGACCCTTATCAAAATATTTGATTTTTACATAAGGGGGGACCCTTATCAAAAAATATGATTTTTACATAAGGGGGGACCCTTATCAAAATATTTGATTTCGACATAAGGGGGGACCCTTATCAAAAAATATGATTTTTACATAAGGGGGGACCCTTATCAAAAAATATGATTTTTACATAAGGGGGGACCCTTATCAAAAAATATGATTTTTACATAAGGGGGGACCCTTATCAAAAAATATGATTTTTACATAAGGGGGGACCCTTATCAAAAAATATGATTTTTACATAAGGGGGGACCCTTATCAAAAAATATGATTTTTACATAAGGGGGGACCCTTATCAAAAAATATGATTTTTACATAAGGGGGGACCCTTATCAAAAAATATGATTTTTACATAAGGGGGGACCCTTATCAAAAAATATGATTTTTACATAAGGGGGGACCCTTATCAAAAAATATGATTTTTACATAAGGGGGGACCCTTATCAAAAAATATGATTTTTACATAAGGGGGGACCCTTATCAAAAAATATGATTTTTACATAAGGGGGGACCCTTATCAAAAAATATGATTTTTACATAAGGGGGGACCCTTATCAAAAAATATGATTTTTACATAAGGGGGGACCCTTATCAAAATATTTGATTTCTACATAAGGGGGGACCCTTATCAAAAAATATGATTTTTACATAAGGGGGGACCCTTATCAAAAAATATGATTTTTACATAAGGGGGGACCCTTATCAAAAAATATGATTTTTACATAAGGGGGGACCCTTATCAAAAAATATGATTTTTACATAAGGGGGGACCCTTATCAAAAAATATGATTTTTACATAAGGGGGGACCCTTATCAATAAATACACTTTTTACATAAGGGGGGACCCTTATCAAAAAATATGATTTTTACATAAGGGGGGACCCTTATCAATAAATATGATGTTGACATAAGGGGGGACCCTTATCAAAATATTTGATTTCGACATAAGGGGGGACCCTTATCAAAATATATGATTTTTACATAAGGGGGGACCCTTATCAAAAAATATCATTTCTACATGAGGGTGGACCCTTATCAATAAATTTGATTCCTACATAAGGGGGGACCTTTATCAAAAAATGTATTTCCCTCATCTTAAATATAATTGTTTCATTATTTAATGCTGTATAATGCAGAAAATGCCTTCTTTTAAGTAACACAAACATCAACACAGTTTGTATTTGAGTTATTGAGTTATGTTATATTTACATTAAGTACAACAAAATCACATATTGCAACAAAAACATTATAATACTCAATACTTTTTAACACAGTTGATCTAATTACAAGTTCCCTCTATCTATATCTATACTATATTTATTGGACAGAAAATAAAGAAATGAAATCAAATTATTGTGTTTACTGTTCAATATCTTCACATCCCTTCATGAGAAAGTGATGGAGTATATGGTTCACAATTGTTTTGTTGGATTTCATAAAATGCTGCACTGCACATAGTCAGAGTCCAGTTAGTATTTACAGTCCGGGCCGAAGTGTTTCTGCGCCACCTGATGGATTGACAAATGAATGGAGCAGGTGTTTCCATCGGTTTCAGTTTCAGGGTTGTGGTATCGTGCAAGCTGGACCACTATCAGTCTGTTGTGGTTTAGGAAGTCACTTGACTAAATACAAGCCATTGTTAAAGCTAGGATGGGTAATGTAATTAAACATTTTTTGTAATATTTGTTGAAATACTCTTGACATCTTAACAGCAATCAAAAGAATGAAATGCCCTGACCAAAACATTCAGTCTGAGCTACCTAATTCAAGCAATATTGTTACTGTGCAATCATTTTGAGAAAACTACAGCGCTGTTCTATCAATTTACATAGCATAAAATGAGCAATTACAACGGAACAATTATGGGATATGGCTACCCCCGGCATCCCTTTTACTTCAAGGTGTCTGTCGCCAGTTGTGAAAGACATCCTTGATTTTTCTCAATGTCTAATGGATGTCACCCATTGTTCTTCTCAGGCAACTCTGTGACTGTTTTTTGCTGTTCTGAGTGGCTGGGAAAACAAGATTATTGATGGCATTTCTGGGCCTCAGAAAAGTTATTTTTCTTCACTGCCACATAACTCTTTAAACACTTAACTTTTACACTTTGAATTACCTTGAAGTTTTCTCTGAAGATCATTTCTTTCAATGGTCAGGGCATCAATGATCTTAAGCTGCTCTCTTTTTTCAGTCAGGATGTTATTACTTGTCCGTAGCTGTATTGTCAGGTTAATGTGTAACTGGTTTCTCTCACTGGTGAGGTTGTTGTTGCTGATCTTAAGCTGCTCTCTTTCTTCAGTCAGGATGTTGTAACTTGTCTGTAGCTGGTCGTTCTGTATTGTCAGGTTCTTGTAACTGTTTTGTAACAAGACCATCTCCATTTTCCACTCAGAGTTGCTGTTGATGACTGGGTTTGACACATAAACAAAGAAACACTGTCAACCAGTAAACTCTTTTTGTGTTTTATAATCATGCAAACAAAGTACTCACCGAGGTAAACCAGAGTTACAAGTCCAGTCAGAAGGAATAGACACAGCAGACACAGACAAAAGGCATCAGCTCTGCAGGAAGTCCTCTTTACTTCTTTAGCATCTGAAGGTAAAATACAATGATAACAATTTACTTGTGTGTGTTTCATGTTCAAGTGAAATAAAGGACACAGAAAGCGCTTTGAAAAATTAACCATAAGTAGATGGGTTTGTGAGCAAATGTCACACATTGTCTATATTAAACTAATGAAGTATGGTCCTGTGTGTGGACCTTTGTGTAAAACAATGTAATGTGTTTATTACCTGAGGGTGCAGTTCCAGGTCCATGGTGTCTCTGAGTAAGAATAGGCACATTTTCATAAATATGTTCTGATATTTTTGTCTCCATGTTGCTCCGGCTGTAGTAAACCGATGATTCCTCTACATTTATATAGACAGACATTTCATCCATGGTGTCCAGCTGTACTGAAGGTGCAGTTTGGTCTGTGCTGCTTGATGTTATCAAAATCTGCAGAGTGTCCTTTTGGCCTTCATCACCTTCAACTGTAAAGTAACTTCTAAAGGAAGGTAATTTCTATTTACGTATGTGTTTGCCACATCACCAGGAAACTGAGGGCTGGTGGTTTGAAATGTGTTAGGTCACCACTTGCACCTGTTCAACGTTAAGTTGCAGATGCATGGTTGCACTTTCTATTATCACAAAATGTTTTAATGTCACAGTTCACATCTATTTATCTATCTACCTACCCATCTATCAATCCACCAAACTATCTATCTATCTATCTGTCTATCTGTAGACTGAAAGATAGATGTGTTCAGACGGTGATTATTTGTAGCTACACCACTGACTAATATGTCAGCTCTTACACAACTATTTGAAGTAAAGCTGCATGACAGATGGTGGTTTAGTATTATTTTAAGAAAAACATCCAATATCTTGAACTGTTGTTTAATGCAATACCAAATACTGGACATTTTAAAATTCATTTATTTTCGCCAGAAGTTAGATAAAACATTTTTAGTATTCTCCTCCTCCCCAGACACAACGCCAAGCAATCATCACACACAGCAATTATTATCATATGAAGACTTTGAAAATATTGGCAACCCCTTGTATTATCAGAGGGGGTTTAGAGCATCTGTGGAAACAACACTTTCAACATACATGTAGTTCATTGGGAATTATCTTCATTTAAACACCGTAGGTTATTCTATGCATGTGTGGCGGGGTGGTGAGGTGAAAATCTAGAGTATTAAAGTTTAATAAAAAGGGGGACCGACAACGCCACCTGGGGACTTGCACCCCAAGATATAAACCTTCAAAGATTTGGGCACAAGTTCGTACTGAGGGGCAGAGACGTGTTTTGTACAGAAAAGAAACTTTTATTAATTATGAATAAAACAACAAAAGAAGCTAAGGAAGAGGATGCTAAAAAGAGAAAATACAAAGTAATCACGTTGTAAACAATAGTACAGTTTAATATCTTTATTACTAACAAAAGGTTTTAAAATCTTTATGTAAAAGCTGACATTTAAATCAAAACAGAAAAATAAACTAAACCTCGGTGAGATGAGGCCAGTTAATGGGGTCGCATACTACTTTGTGACATTCGGGTGCAACCAAATACTCACAGGTGCAGTCACAGCAAACGGGTCACTCATTCGTGCTCCCCGGTGATCTCCACCACAGCAAACAATGATACGGACTAGCCCTCCCCATATACAGGCACTCAGCTTGAATAGCAAACTAAGACTAAAAACTAAACCTAAACAAACAAGAAAATCCCAGCTGGCAAAAGGAACTAAACTAAACAAAACCAAAGTAACTATACAAAACTAAACGAAACAGCAATGAACTAAACAGCAATGAACAAAACAGCAATGAACAAAACAGCAGCAGGTAAACCTAAAACAAATGGTACAACAATGGTTAAAAAATGGATGGCCATGTGGTACAAACAATTTGTATTCCTTCAGGCTCCACTAACCACCATAGGAAGTCAGCAGACAACTGTAAGGAAATATAAGCAAGTCAGTACAAAGAGACAATAACTTGTGGTCAAAGACAGCCTACCTGCACCACAGACCATGAGGACAGGGCCATGGGGAAGGATGATTGCTGCAGGTGCCATTTATACCCTCTCTAATTAGGGGGAGCGGTTCGGGGAGGAGTCAGGCCCTGAGCTGCTTTTCCTAGCACCCAGCTACACATGGCTTTCACTTTCAGTCATGTTATACATACAAATAATCCAGTGTAATTAATTAATTGTAAACAAACATACATTTACATGTACTGAGAGTGCTGTTGAGGTCAAACATATGTGCTAAATACATTTCCTTCCTCATTAAGTAAAGCCAAAAATCTAATATTCCTAAAGATTAAAAAATCTGGTTTGCTTCTCTATCTGTTTATGTGCACGTTCCTCCTGTTTTTAAAAACCTGAAGTAATTCTTATGTTGAGTTATATAGCTAACGTCTTTTCACAGATCCAGAAGTTTTGATCTCCACATCGAATATCATTCCAGCTGTTCTCCAGTTCAAAAAACCTTATTTCTACACAATCATCGACATTGCCTTCAAAGCTGTTTGGCTCCCCGGGTCCCCAGTAGCTGAAACCAAAAACCAAATTCTCTTTTAACAACAAAAATAACACAAGATGCATCTGATTAACTGGTTTATGTTGCACAATTAAATTTTCCCTTTGAATCATTTTAGATGTATTTGTTAAACTAACATGAACATCTACAAGATACTTTTTTGATTTAATGTAATTTGAAAAAAATACAATGCTTGAACCTCTTGTTCAGTGGAGTGCCATCCACCCACTTCCAAGTGTTTTTGGTTTGTACGCCTGTCAGTCCAATCCATGTGAGTCTGTTGAATTTTGTTACGAAATCCTGGTTTACAGAGAAAAACAGTTAACATCAGTAATCATCCGTAAAAATGGACGACGGCCTCGCATCCATCACACCCTGTTTCAAAATGCAGGAACTTTTGACAGAAAATGTGTAATCAATGCACACACACACACACACACACACACACACACACACACACACACACACACACACACACACACACACACACACACACACACACACACACACACACACACACACACACACACACCTGCTCTGCTTTGCTGTTGATGATCACAAGGTCTGCACCTCTCTCCAAACAGTCAGCTCTGCTTTCTTGCCAGGATTTCCTGATAGTGAAATGTAATAGAAACTGGGACGGATATACACCCAGCCTTGTTGGAAAAAGTGATCTCTGGGACCACAACAAAGAAAACCTTAATATCTCAGGAATTACCATATGTGATTATAAAAGTGACACAGTTAAAAAGCAACTATGAATTGATTAATCAAAATTCAATTAAATTATGTAAGCTTTGATGTCAAAAAAGTGCAGTGGAATTTTTGGGGAGTTTTTTCCTGTTCTCTGGAAGGGTTTCAGAACAGACTGCATGAGGTACATTTTTAGTTGTGATATCAGGCTATGTAAATAACATTGAATCGAACGAGTGATAATATCATGTCCTCAATCTAAAAAATGTTTTTTTTAGATAAGGGGGAACCCTTATCAAAAAAATGTATTACCCTCATTGTTATGCCCCTGTCGTTTTTTTTTTAGAAACTTTTCAATGTCATTTGTTTACTTTGGTTACCATAGCAACTCAGACGTAGTGCATGCTGGGAGATAGGCTAAGAAGCCGGTTTCTCAGCGCAGTGATTAGCTACGGTTGTGTGAGCCGTGCGGTCTTCAGTTCTTCCGTTACACAGCTATTCTTTCTCCCTCTTCGCTAAAGCAACGTCTGTGAGTATATGTTTACACTAACCTATCGAGCAGTGCTGAGTTTGTGTGAGCATTAAAGACTGTTAGCATGTTGATTGTGTAGCTAAACTGAATTAGCTCTATATTTTACTACTGCCGGATGACAGATTATATTGTTTATAATAGATGCGGATATTTTGCTGTATTTTCAGTTTCACAAGATTCTCAGTAAAACTTCATGGAATCAATCACATGCGTCCTGGAGATTATTGGGAGTGTTTATGCTGATTGGGAACGTAGCCCATGACACTCATCTAAAATATAATTTGTACATAAGGGGGGACCCTTATCAACAAAAAAACTTTTACATAGGGGGGGGGACCCTTATCAAAAAATGTATTACCCTCAATCTAAAAAATATGTTTTACATAAGGTGGGACCCTTATCAAAGAGTGTGCATTTTTCTCCCATTTAAAAGCATGTTTTGAGGGTCATTATAAACAGGACAAAATTGCTTCAATGTACATTTTACTGTAATGTCTTTCCTATGCCTTTTTGTCACTCACCTTGAAAGACTGAAAATTGTTGACGTGGATACACAACCAAGCATAACCATTTTGTTATGAATGTATACTTTGTTAGAAATAATTAACAATATTAGCCTTTAACAGTAAAAGATGAATAAAAACCGTAATCTTTCTTTGATAAATGTTATTCCAAATCCACTAATAAAGTAATATTTTACAATACTTCCAGTACTTATACATTTGAACTCATGAGTTTATCATTGATGAACAGCATCTTCATGTAATAATTGTTTCATTATTTAATGCTGTATAATGCAGAAAATGCCTTCTTTTAAGTAACACAAACATCAACACAGTTTGTATTTGAGTTATTGAGTTATGTTATATTTACATTAAGTACAACAAAATCACATATTGCAACAAAAACATTATAATACTCAAGACTTTTTAACACAGTTGATCTAATTACAAGTTCCCTCTATCTATATCTATACTATATTTATTGGACAGAAAATAAAGAAATCAAATCAAATTATTGTGTTTACTGTTCAATATCTTCACATCCCTTCATGAGAAAGTGATGGAGTATGGTTCACAATTGTTTTGTTGGATTTCATAAAATGCTGCACTGCACAGTCAGAGTCCAGTTAGTATTTACAGTCCGGGCTGAAGTGTTTCTGCGCCACCTGATGGATTGACAAATGAATGGAGCAGGTGTTTCCATCGGTTTCAGTTTCAGGGTTGTGGTATCGTGCAAGCTGGACCACTATCAGTCTGTTGTGGTTTAGGAAGTCACTTGACTAAATACAAGCCATTGTTAAAGCTAGGATGGGTAATGTAATTAAACATTTTTTGTAATATTTGTTGAAATACTCTTGACATCTTAACAGCAATCAAAAGAATGAAATGCCCTGACCAAAACATTCAGTCTGAGCTACCTAATTCAAGCAATATTGTTACTGTGCAATCATTTTGAGAAAACTACAGCGCTGTTCTATCAATTTACATAGCATAAAATGAGCAATTACAACGGAACAATTATGGGATATGGCTACCCCCGGCATCCCTTTTACTTCAAGGTGTCTGTCGCCAGTTGTGAAAGACATCCTTGATTTTTCTCAATGTCTAATGGATGTCACCCATTGTTCTTCTCAGGCAACTCTGTGACTGTTTTTTGCTGTTCTGAGTGGCTGGGAAAACAAGATTATTGATGGCATTTCTGGGCCTCAGAAAAGTTATTTTTCTTCACTGCCACATAACTCTTTAAACACTTAACTTTTACACTTTGAATTACCTTGAAGTTTTCTCTGAAGATCATTTCTTTCAATGGTCAGGGCATCAATGATCTTAAGCTGCTCTCTTTTTTCAGTCAGGATGTTATTACTTGTCCGTAGCTGTATTGTCAGGTTAATGTGTAACTGGTTTCTCTCACTGGTGAGGTTGTTGTTGCTGATCTTAAGCTGCTCTCTTTCTTCAGTCAGGATGTTGTAACTTGTCTGTAGCTGGTCGTTCTGTATTGTCAGGTTCTTGTAACTGTTTTGTAACAAGACCATCTCCATTTTCCACTCAGAGTTGCTGTTGATGACTGGGTTTGACACATAAACAAAGAAACACTGTCAACCAGTAAACTCTTTTTGTGTTTTATAATCATGCAAACAAAGTACTCACCGAGGTAAACCAGAGTTACAAGTCCAGTCAGAAGGAATAGACACAGCAGACACAGGCAAAAGTGAGCAGCTCTGCAGGAAGTCCTCTTTACTTCTTTAGCATCTGAAGGTAAAATACAATGATAACAATTTACTTGTGTGTGTTTCATGTTCAAGTGAAATAAAGGACACAGAAAGTGCTTTGAAAAATTAACCATAGGTAGATGGGTTTGTGAGCAAATGTCACACATTGTCTATATTAAACTAATGAAGTATGGTCCTGTGTGTGGACCTTTGTGTAAAACAATGTAATGTGTTTATTACCTGAGGGTGCAGTTCCAGGTCCATGGTGTCTCTGAGTAAGAATAGGCACATTTTCATAAATATGTTCTGATATTTTTGTCTCCATGTTGCTCCGGCTGTAGTAAACCGATGATTCCTCTACATTTATATAGACAGACATTTCATCCATGGTGTCCAGCTGTACTGAAGGTGCAGTTTGGTCTGTGCTGCTTGATGTTATCAAAGTCTGCAGAGTGTCCTTTTGGCCTTCATCACCTTCAACTGTAAAGTAACTTCTAAAGGAAGGTAATTTCTATTTACGTATGTGTTTGCCACATCACCAGGAAACTGAGGGCTGGTGGTTTGAAATGTGTTAGGTGACCACTTGCACCTGTTCAACGTTAAGTTGCAGATGCATGGTTGCACTTTCTATTATCACAAAATGTTTTAATGTCACAGTTCACATCTATCTATTTATCTATCTACCTACCCATCTATCCATCCACCAATCTATCTATCTATCTATCTATCTATCTATCTATCTATCTATCTATCTATCTATCTATCTATCTATCTATCTATCTATCTATCTATCTATCTATCTATCTATCTATCTATCTATCTATCTATCTATCTATCTATCTATCTATCTATCTGTAGACTGAAAGATAGATGTGGTCAGACGGTGATTATTTGTAGCTACACCACTGACTAATATTTCAGCTGTTACACAACTATTTGAAGTAAAGCTGCATGACAGATGGTGGTTTATTATTATTTTAAGAAAAAGATCCAATATCGTCAACTGTTGTTTAATGCAATACCAAATACTGGACATTTTAAAATTCATTTATTTTCGCCAGAAGTTAGATAAAACATTTTTAGTATTCTCCTCCTCCCCAGACACAACGCCAAGCAATCATCACACACATATTGCAATTATTATCATATGCAGACTTTGAAAATATTGGCAACCCCTTGTATTATCAGAGGGGGTTTAGAGCATCTGTGGAAACAACACTTTCAACATACTTGTAATTCATTGGGAATTATCTTCATTTAAACACCATAGGTTATTCTATGCATGGCTTTCACTTTCAGTCATGTTATACATACAAATAATCCAGTGTAATTAATTAATTGTAAACAAACATACATTTACATGTACTGAGAGTGCTGTTGAGGTCAAACATATGTGCTAAATACATTTCCTTCCTCATTAAGTAAAGCCAAAAATCTAATATTCCTAAAGATTACAAAATCTGGTTTGCTTCTCTATCTGTTTATGTGCACGTTCCTCCTGTTTTTAAAAACCTGAAGTAATCTTATGTTGAGTTATATAGCTAACATCTTTTCACAGATCCAGAAGTTTTGATCTCCACATCGAATATCATTCCAGCTGTTCTCCAGTTCAAAAAACCTTATTTCTACACAATCCTCGACATTGCCTTCAAAGCTGTTTGGCTCCCCGGGTCCCCAGTAGCTGAAACCAAAAACCAAATTCTCTTTTAACAACAAAAATAACACAAGATGCATCTGATTAACTGGTTTATGTTGCACAATTAAATGTTCCCTTTGAATCATTTTAGATGTATTTGTTAAACTAACATGAACATCTACAAGATACTTTTTTGATTTAATGTAATTTGAAAAAAATGCAATGCTTGAACCTCTTGTTCAGTGGAGTGCCATCCACCCACTTCCAAGTGTTTTTGGTTTGTACGTCTGTCAGTCCAATCCATGTGAGTCTGTTGAATTTTGTTACGAAATCCTGGTTTACAGAGAAAAACAGTTAACGTCAGTAATGTGTAATCAATGCACACACTCACACACACACGCACGCATGCACACACACACACACACACACACACACACACACACACACACACACACACACACACACACACACACACACACACACACACACCTGCTCTGCTTTGCTGTTGATGATCACAAGGTCTGCACCTCTCTCCAAACAGTCAGCTCTGCTTTCTTGCCAGGATTTCCTGATAGATGAAATGTAATAGAAACTGGGACGGATATACACCCAGCCTTGTTGGAAAAAGTGATCTGTGGGACCACAACAAAGAAAACCTTAATATCTCAGGAATTACCATATGTGATTATGAAAGTGACACAGTTAAAAAGCAATTATGAATTGATTAATCAAAATTCAATTAAATTATGTAAGCTTTGATGTCAAAAAAGTGCAGTGGAATTTTTGGGGAGTTTTTTCCGTTCTCTGGAAGGGTTTCAGAACAGACTGCATGAGGCACATTTTTAGTTGTGATATCAGGCTATGTAAATAACATTGAATCGAACGAGTGATAATATCATGTCTTCATCCCTTCTTTTCAAAGAAGAATTAACAACAACATTAAAAAAAAAAGTTTTAAATGACATGTTGTTATTCCTTTCAGTAATGTATCCACCTATGACATGTGATTGGTGCACCTGTACAATCTAACCAATAACCACAACCTTCCTGCTATAGTGTTATGATGCCTATGATGTTCAGTTTTTTCATAGAGGTGTTAGTTATTTGTCAAAGCCCAATCATATTAGCACGTATGGATGTTTGATGAGCGGCTCTGTATGAAGGTGTTTTCCTTTTTATAACAGCAACATATGTGCCTTCCCCTCTACTAAACAAAGCAGAGCCACAAATCAAACGGACAAAGGGACACCTAGTGGAGAGGGGTCATCACACATTAAATATCATGTATAATCTATCAATTTGAATCAGTCCATAGGCAAAAACAAATGAATAAATTACATTTGAATGCCTAGTTGTAATTTGTTTGTTGAAGTCAAACAAAGTTTGTTTCAGATGTGCAGGAAGTCCAATTAAAGCCAAAAGTGTGAGAATACTGTATAGTATAGGGCAGGGGCAGGGGGTGTCCAGACTTCGGCCTGGGGGCCAAATGCGGCCCGCAGGCCATTTTGAATCGGCCCTCTGCAAATTCTAAAAGTGTATTGGAATATGGCCCACAAATTCAATCTTTGCTTGTCTTATATTGGACTTCTCAAATATACATGTTCAAATATATTAATGAGCCCAATTTTCAAATAAATGTAGTCATTTAAAACGTAAAACATTTTCTAACAAATCTTAGTTGATTAAAAAAATAAACAATAATTTATTTTATAACAAGCTTGAAATTGAACCTTCATATTTACTCTTACTCTGTTATAAGCAATCTGAGGCTTCTGTTTTAAGGAAATAAATAAAAGACAGATGGGATGTAGGCTGTATTTTCTGAACGCGTTTTCAAGTATCGCGCATTATTCACCTACATTTGATTTGTTTTGCTAACTTATAATTTAACCTTTGAGACAATATTCCCCTCTATAAGTGGCCCGGCTTTCCGTATATTTTTCTGTATGTGGCCCTCTGTGAGACAAGTTTGGACTCCCTTGGTATAGTGTCTACTCTAAGAAGTCCAAGCCTCACTTTAACCATACAGTCCTCATTACAAGAGAGCATCATATCAGTCCATTTTGCATTGACAATATTTATATGATCTTTTGCGTGCAAATCAGTTTCATCCTCCCACTGACCAAAGTTAATCAGTTCCTTCTTCAGCTTTTCAGTCTCGTAAGTCAGGTTTGTGCAACTGACATCATTATCTGATGTCCTGCTGTCTGAAAGAGCAAAAACACTTTATTAAGAATTCAATATTTAAATTACATTAAACCAACTGTTTATAAAACATGCACTTTACGTAGGGAGGGGGAGGAGCAAATCTGTAAAAGATATGTACTCTAATATATAGTGGACTAAATGCAATATAACAGAAGCAAAAGTTGCAAGTAGGTTTGCTTCAGAAACAAGAACACGCTTTTATCATGCCATGTGTTGTTATGTCTCAACTTCCCCTAAGTTGTGTAACCAGGCTGAATTGGATAGAAAATGCGAAGGAGCCTAAGAGCATAAACACATAATTGCAATAAGGTGTTCTATCATGGATGAAGTGATATTAAATCCAATAATAATACTTAAATCCCTCAAAGAAAGTCTCACGTTTTTTTAATTCAATTATTTTACTGTGGTGGAAACCAGATTTTCTTGTCTTCTGATAAGCAGTAGAGATGGTTTGAAATGACTTACAGAGAGTGAGGTGCAGGGAAATGTTGAGAGAAACTTGTAGGATACACAGGAGTCCAAAGCTCACAGCAACCAGTCTGAGTTGTCTCCCTGTGTGCAAAAATCAGGCAGAAATGCTCACAAAATAAAGGTGAACTGCAAGACACATTTTCACACCCTTATCTGAATAATTTTACTCTGTTGGATTTTAGATTTCATTAAATGGAAGGACATATGCAGACCAAATCCTGAAATCTTGGTAAACTATGTCAACAAAGTCAAACATGGATGCATATGATCATCGGTGAAAAATGATTGAATAAACTGACAAAATTTCATAAATTGCAGATTGTTTTTTCATTATTTCTACACTAAAATCTTGTTTGAATTCTGATCAATACATTCTCTAATTAAAATCTTTGTTCACATTGCTTGGTTACATTTTGAAATGTTCAATTGAATGTATTCTGTCTCACCTGACACTGCAGGAGTCAGTCCAGCGTCTTGGCCAGATGTGCTCCTCAGGGCGTTACTCCCGGCTGTCGGCTCAGGTAGATTCACATAATCCATGGTGTCAGATTGCTCTTTATGGATAAACCTCGCCATATTTTACCCGATGACTGAAGTAACACTGAAGGTGATGCAGAATGCCTATTTCTCTGAAAGACTCGAATCCACTTCTTCTTTCTACATTTTCTTCTTCCTTATTTTAACATTTTCCATACCCTTAAACTTTAACCACTGCTCCGGCCACAACTTTATCACCTGCAAAGATGAAGTTCTTAAGACATCTTTGAAATACCTTAGTTTAAAAGCTGATTTTGTATGGCATTATTTATTTACATTATTTCAAACTTTGGTCTTAAAATGATCATAGAGTTTAACAGTGTATACAGTTATCTTGCTCTTTGAAACATTTGTCTTCTTGTATAATTGTCAAAAATGAATTATGACATATTAATTAACTTAAGCGAATGATTACTGCATAACTCTCCAATACTTCACGAGGTGTTTGGGAATAATTGCGGTGTATTTAAATAGAAATTGTATCTAGAAAACCACTAATCATACATCTTTAATTATGCTTATTATCACCAACAGATCATACAAGAGGAACCAAGGACAAATAAGAATGAATGATTAAATATTACTTTAGTAAATGGAAACAGAGTGTGGCTTTGTTGAAATATTAATATTAATATTAAAAGCATCTTGGCCATTTAAAATATATTTTAATAAAGTGAGGTCATATGAGTATTGTGACGGAGCATTAAACTGTTGATACGGATATCTCACTGTCATCTTTGAGGTCATGATAAAGAGGAATTGGACATCATAAACATGCAGCCATGACACAACAGACCTCCATAAAATGTGTGTGGGGAAAACCCACATTTCATCACTGCCCTCGAGGTGATGTATTCAAATTTCCAGCATTGCTGTCAAAGTTTCCTGTTTCAAAGCAGAAGTGGGTCTCATCATGAAACATTTATTTTGTACATGTTTTGTAGTCATAATAATAACAATAATAATAAGGCTGTTGCTAGAACTCTTTTTGTCAGGTATTTTATATCTCAGTGTTTGGTTCTCCCCTCATCTGTCTCCTGTTGCATAAATAAATTATAACAAAGAGAAGAGAGAAGAAGCAGAAGTTCTCAAAACTACTTTTAGAATGAGAAATTAAACTTACACAGTGTGTGGGAAGTGTTATCAAAAAACAATTTAAACCACAGGACATCACACCCATCATACCTATCTTTAAAACATCTATAGACACATGCAGTTTATTCACTCTGCATACTGAAACACTTTAACAGTTGTTCCTAAGGTTGTATCCTCTCAGCTTGTAAGATTTTTATCTTGAAGGCCTTTTCCTCTATTGCTAAAATGAAACATGAATCAAAAGGATTGAAACTAACAGAAGTAACCGCAGCAAAATCTCATCCCATATCTGGAAATCTTTGCAAATTCTGGAAAAGATTACTGTACATACACCTCTTTACTTTAGACGAAACAGGATGTAACTTTGTTTTGGCATTTCAAGGCAATCTTCAACATTATAGTCAAGATCTGCTCTTTATGTGTTGAGATAACTATTTATTATTGGGTGTTTTATGCAATAGATTAAGATTGACTTACCTTTTAAAATACCTCCCTATAAACCGATTTTTTCACAAGTTCACCAATCAAGTGTACATTATAATTCTGAACAAAATAGTTTGAAAAAGATCTGAAGAGTGTTGCTCTGTATGTGTGCTGTTGTCTGAATTGTTCAGTGTTTCGACAAAAGGAGCTCGGTTTTCAAAATTGTGCTCAAGCAATGACAAAAACCTCTAACAGGAAATCCATGCTTAAACCATTTCCTACCTATCATTTTAACTTTCTATATTTTAATGTGACATGCCTACCTCTCACATTGTGAAGTTAAATGTCATATAACAAGCCAAAGGATGATATAAGTGTTTTGTGAAATGAGAAAAAACATGTTACACATTTGGTTATTATTAGGCGTAACTATTTCTTTGAAAAAAAGGACATATAAACAAAAAGGGAAACAGGCTATCTTGAGAAGCCTGGGGGAACATATTGCGTTTGTGTTATTCATTTGATAATGAAAAGGAGGAATGAGTTCTCCCGATCATTAATAAACAAATAAAATGCACACTGAAACACTGAATTTGAACATGCTTTTCAGATTTATATATTTAAAATAAAGGACTTTAGGTCAAATAAGTTGTTCTTGTGATTTGTGTCGTACTTTATATTCAAAGGTAAAAGGGTGATGAACACACTTGTTTCTTCCTGTTTTTGTCTTCTTAGTAATCTGGTCGCTGTGTAGTAATGGGTTTATTTGCTCACTCTTGAAGAAGACACAGTCAGTGGGAACTTCCAGTTCTCTGATCAGTCTGTTAGGAATTGGATTTTTCCCCAGACATTAAAGAAAATAGGAGGATGCAGCAAATTGAGGTAGCAGATTATGTTAATGAGCGAACAAGACGTGAGCAGAAATGCAGTGGTGATGCATATCGAAGAGGTAACGACAAACACTATTTTATGGTTTATGAAGTTTTAGACAACACACATTAGTAGGCTTAGCCAAAGATAATCAGACAAACATGGTATTCAGCATGTTGATATAATGTTTGTTAATTAACTTAAGGAACTTTACATTATATCCTAAAAGTTAACAGTAGAATGGAGAGCCTCTCATGACCATTACTGTACACTTATAGTGTTCTCTTTCTATGTGTATTGGTTTCACAGACAGAAAACTCTTTCGGCTGATTTTCCTCATCTTTGGCGTGCTGTGTATGGTACAAGCCATACTCAATGTTTCTCTACGCCTTAAATGTGAGTAAGGTTTCTTGGCATTGTGTAAGTTATAATGTGCTTGGACAGTTGCTTCAACAGCTTCACAATACTGCACACACACACACACACACACACACACACACACACACACACATACCCAGTAGTTTAAAATCTTGCAGTCAAAACATTTTCACAATTATTTGTCTGAAATACTGAATACATTATTTCATTCAACCTATTCATAAATATATTTTAATATATATTTTTGTTTTTACACTATCAGTGCACAAGATATCAAGTCATGTTGAATTCAATGCAACTGGTGTCATTGATCAGAAGAAAGAGGACCAGGGGGAGAAGGATTGTGAGGGGAAGACTTCTCATCATTACAAACTCCTTCAAGAAAGATTCAACGCCTTGACCAGAGACCACGACCTGTGTAAAAACAGAAACACTGAACTGAACAACCGGATAAGGAATATAGAGGATGACAGGAACAGGCTGGAGATTCTGGGAGGCGAGAAGAAATCCTATAATTTCTTCTTCATTTACCTACTGACCCTTGAATTGTAATGTTTTTGTTTAGATTGTTGGACAACCAATGCTATTTAGAACAGCAAATACAAAATATACAGTATAACCTATATAACCTGATTAGCATTAGATTTTTTTTGTGATACTTGCACGAAGGGTTTTAGGTGAGAAAATGTTGTTTAAATATATAACTGCATTTGTAGTTGTAAGCTATTATATACTTATTACAATGTTTAATGAATAGAATACTTAAATTAATTAGATGTCCAAATTGAAGTCAAATGTGTTCTCCCTTGAATATAAAAATGAGTGTAATTTGTGATGGAATTTTTGTTGTTTCATCTTCCAGAGTTGAGTGATGTTTTACCTCAGGCGTGTCCTCCAGGTTGGACAGAAATTAACTCCAGATGTTACTTCCTCTCAACTGAGCAGAAGACTTGGGAGGAAAGCAGGAAAGACTGTCAGAGTAAAGACGCTGACCTGGTGGTGATCAACAGCGAACAGGAAATGGTAGTATATCAGAGTGTGTGTGTGTGTGTGTGTGTGTGTGTGTGTGTGTGTGTGTGTGTGTGTGTGTGTGTGTGTGTGTGTGTGTGTGTGTGTGTGTGTGTGTGTGTGTGTGTGTGTGTGTGTGTGTGGGTTTAGAACTCTTGATGTTGGAGTAATAGTTACTTTTTCTATTATCCCAACAGAGGAGCTTGTACGGGCTGGATGGGGATTCATTAGTCCAGTTCTGGATTGGTCTGTATAAACCAACAGGGACAGTCGGGTGGAACTGGGTAGACGGATCCAAACTGACCCAACTGTAAGGCCTTTTCAATAAACCAGATTTCTCCTGCTATGAAGGTTGATTTAAATAAGACCTCTGTTTCACAGAAATACATGTATTTTTTCTCAGTGCTGGGCTCTAGATATCTTCACAAAGAGATCTGACCTGAGTGGTTAAGGGAGACATAAAAGTTAAAACAAATCAGACAAAGAGAAAGGGATAGAACAAACTAAGAAATAGTGTAAAGTGGTATCTTGATGTTAACGCTTAGCAGGAATTTTGCACCCACTAATTTAACCCTTAGGACAGTGCTCTGAATATACTTGTAGCAGGTCTATGCAAGACATCAATGAAATGCAACACACACATTTTAATCCATTTTATTATGTCCTTTAGATTCTCACAGGCTGTCCAGCTGGATTTCAATCGAAGCAAACGCAAGGAATGTGTGGAGATGTTTAACTACTCATCATGGCCAGCCAGATGGCGCAACCTCAGCTGTAATACCCGGCTCCCCTCACTCTGTGAGAAAGGTGTTAATTATTAAATTAAACTTATTGAAAGAATTCTGAACAATAAACAAATCTCATTGTAAAAGAAGTAATTGAATTGTATTCCTCTTTTCTGTTACATACATACTGAGAGTTTGGGATATTACGGTGTATTTCTCTCTGTGTGGTAGAATATTTTACTTCATAGTAGTTCTAGTCAACACACATTCAAGTAGTATGTTTTGTCAAGGTTAGATTTCCAGAGAGGAAAACCCCTAGCAAGGAGAGGTTTATGCTCTGCAGTTATTGGAGGTCGGAGCTATTTTAAACATACAATCCATCACGTGCACTTCGCACGGCGCCAAACTACGGCTTACTACTCCATCTCTGCGAGTGGGACCCAGGTACCCCTCAAAAAACCCACTGGTATGCTATCCTGGCTCCTAAATGGTGGAGCAAGCTCCCCATTGAAACTCTGCATATCTTCTGTTGCAAACTGAAAATGCATCTGTTTCTTGGCAATTCAATTCTTGCAACAACATTCTTTTTAGAGATTATAGAGAATTATAGATTTAGTTTAGGCCTTTTTTAACAAATTTACCTGCACAACCTACAATGGTATGACTTGCCTGATCTAAATATATATGCACTTTCCTTCGTGGTTTGATTCTTTTAAGTCGCTTTGGATAAAAGCGTCAGCCAAATGAAATGTGATATGATAGAGGAACTAAAAACATTACCAATGATGCAGACAGTTTACAAATCACTGTCATGTCAACCTCAAAAATCATCCAAACCCCTTTTTTCTTTTGAAGATAACCCTTCAAATATATTTTCTGTGTTGAAAAGAACAGGAAAGAGTTTTACTTAAACTACTGCATATATCTATACTCAGGGCCGGTTCTAGCCCATTGGCTGCCCTAAGGCGATATTGAGATTTTTTCGCCCCCCACCCCATGCACGTATATTTTATATAATATAATATTACATTTTCATTCGAAATATGGGTTGGGGCATGTTCATTTAATTCAATGAGGGTTTTATATCCCATGCTTTAAAAAAAAAAAAATTCGTTAATCAATGTTGTTAAAACAAAGATGTGTGCTTAAGGGCGCCACTAGGGGGCGCCCCCCCGCCAATTTGGCGCCCTAGGCGGTCGCCTTGATGGCCTGTAGGAAGAACCGGCCCTGTCTATACTTTTAAAGTACAGCGTCTTCAACATGGCAAAGGCAATCCTTTTTAAACACCATTTTATTAGACAGTAAATTGAAGGGTTTTGTCCTATGTTTCTCCTTCACTACAGTCACAGAGGGACGACTCTTGGTATTATGATTTGGGTAACCTACATGCTTTTCAGCCAACAACAAAATGTTCACTAAACCTTGACAATTATCTCTTGTTATTCAACATCAATCATATATCACTGATGAACAGGTGAATTTAGAGGGAACAACATGCCCAAACAGAAAGACTTCCCGATTTTCTACTCTTCCCCTTTTATAGGAAGTGTTGATGTCCAGCCTCTTTCAGAAAATAGACAGAGCTATTAAATCAACATAAAAACCAGACTTGGTAATACTGCGAGCAATCCTCAAGTTACAACAGTCATAAGATGTCAGGGGACCTGTACACCAAGCCTGGCACTGTCAACAAGGTTTACTATGAGCAGGAGGACAAGGAGAACATGGTGAACATCTACGTGAGTGCAGAAAGCCTGAGAGTTTATGACAACCCATGGCAGGATGACATGTCACCAAACACACCAGAAACTGCAGATACTCAGCAACCAGGTATGGCACATGATGACCATGTAGGTTTGCAAAACTACAGATTTTATTTGCTTATAATCAATGTTTAAATGGAATGTTTGTCTAGTTTTCAATGGGGTACAGCAGTGTGATTTTGTCGACTCTGTTGAAATTTCATATCTCATATTTCATGTATTGCATTATTTGTGCCAGTCGTCCTTGAAAACTCAAGAAAGAGGACTCACGTCAGAAGTTTTTCAGTGTTTCTGTGTGCTGTGTGTCTTCTCCTCCTGGCTGGGATAATTTGCCTCGGGGTCCACAGTGAGTTTTCACTAATTCTGTTTGGCGTCACTTAAAGAAGCGGTTAAAATATGACAAAATATTCAGTTGCTGTTTTGTTGTGTTCCTTCTTACAATAGGAGAAAAAGACAGAGCTGACTGCAGTAGAAAGGTATGCCAAATATTGGAAGATATTGCCAATCTCAAGAACATTAGTGAACAAACAGGCAACACCACTGAGCTCAGCAGGGAAATACACAATTTGTGGAATAAATTTGGCGGTGAGTAACATTTCTACCAGCGTAATCACCTTTTATAAGCTATTTCATCACTTTTTTTTATTTGTTAATTACTAGATTTTTGTTGTATGGGAAGATGAATCAAACCAAAAATAATAACATCCACGATTCTCCGTGTTTCAGTCAGGTTGGTTGTTGTTCAGATTTATAAATACTATTAACATTTATCTCATAAACAGTTTATTGTTGTGTTATTGGGTGGCTCTTAGTCTCAGATGGAAAAACAACATTTCACATAATAAATAAACAATAAAGAATTAACTGGTTTATTTGAATAAAAAACACAAAACAATAGCACTTTACCAACAATTAGTATAATTATGATCACTGGTTGAAAGGATGTCTGAATGTTATACTTGCATTAGAAAGTAGGAAGTAGATGCCAGATGCTCGCCCTACTGTTAATGTGTAGTTCCTCAAAGCACAGTTCCATAGAAACACTTCTTTTTTTGAAGTCATGCATACTATTAGTAGTATTTTACAGAAATATTTTCAGTTTTTTTTTTTCAATATACTTCCATGACCAGTGACCCAATGACTCTAAACCAATGCAGCATTGTATTACTTCCTTCATAAACATAATATCTATTCCACTGCCCTATTAGGACACAACTTTTTATTGAATTTTAGTCTCCCATCTATTCTGTATAAATATGAATTAAAAGTTAAGCATTTAGGACTTTGAAAAGTCAACCAAACCAAACTGTAATATGTCAAAGGATTATAATTAAATATTCCTTTTTGTATCAGGCTGATTCAAACATCTTCTTCTCTGAAACGCAGACAAGAAGTCTATGAAATGTGAGAACCTGGATTATTTACCATAATGAAGAAAACAAGTGGTAAAAGGTGGATGGATGGGATACCGCTGACCACGGAGTATGTGTGTATTTGTTATTCTTGGACATTTTATAATTTCTCTACCGTATTACATCCAAGGCAGTTCATAAAGGTCATATTAAGATTATTTTTTTTATTTACGTTGATGTTGGTTTTAAATCTTATTTTACTTTTTGTGGGTTGTGTTTCAGCTACTGGGCCCAATACGAGTCATATGGAAATCTGATGAATGATGAAGACTGTGCAGAAGAAAACTAAAACATTTGGGAAACAGCTGGAATGATGACTGGTGCCATGTTAGTAAATTACGGATATGTGAGAAGACATTGCCTCTATAACTCTGCATCCAAACCCATACGATAATGTTAAAAGAAACACAGGAACATACTGTATATTGCATTTCCCATTTTAAGAAAATGTGCAGCGACAGTACAAACATAATCTTTAGCAAGCTATAATAGGCAACATTTCTCATTAACATATATAGACATACATTCAGCTTGGTTCACTGCTTTGAATGTTGATTTATTTTTTGTTATGGACTCACCAAACATAACCAATACAATTTTTATTTAAAGTAAAGACCAAAAAAAAGGTTGGCTCTGGCTGATTATATAAACTTTATATTACAGAGGTGAGATGCAATACATTTGTACAAAATAAAAACAAAATAAGTGAAACAAACTTTGCTGCTCATGAATGGGAATTATTAAATAGCCTAAACATGCTTATGTGTATTTTTTTTTGTTGATGAAACATCAAATGCAATTAGATATCAAAGTTAGTAATTCATAAAGGGTTTTTTAGTTCCTCAATGTTCAAATAAGTCGAAAAAGTGTATCAGTCAATTGCAATCATACATTTTAATAAATGATTATTGTGTAATTTCTTTATTCACATATTATGTTTACAATATGTTGCCAAAAGCAGAAGAAGGTTACTACTAAAAGTTGGATAAGACAATCCTCTACCAAAAAATGATGCATTACATAATTAAAAGTTTGCTCAAAGTGTACCACCGTAAACTTCCAACCAAAACAAAGTATGCCATAAAGTTTACCATATACTGTGATATCCCAAAGTTGTATTACATTGCAAGCGGTAGAATCAAATTCCTTTATTTTTCTAAAAGGATCTTTTAATGTTATTTTGTTGTGAGCTGGACGTGCAGCTTTCTCACAGAGCCAGCACTGCAGGAGTCCACAGGGGCGTCGTTCCAGCTGGTCTGCTCAGGTTTGTGGTGATACATCTCCACAGGATCCTAAAATTTATCAGGATTTAGATCAAACTGGCAAAATCGAAATGACAATATAAAGATGGGTGATGAGATGCAGTTAAAAAATGCGTGTATTGCATTTCATTATGTCCAGCATAGACCTGCCAATGATAAATGCAGAGCTCTGTCTTCATTTTCAATTAATAGCTGGTCAGTTTTAACATCTCATTATTTCTTAATTTGATTTTTGATTTAAAATTTCTCATACCTAGTCGGATCAGTTCCCCCTCTCTGGATTAAGAAGAGAAAAAAAATTAAATCAAAAATTACATTTACGTACAAGTACAAATTTTACCTGAACTTTGACAAGTAATTACTTTAATGGCAATGATTGTAAATATTCTATTCATACATATTGTAAGAACATAAAAGCTTACAACAGTCATTAATTATAAAGACATATTTTTAATAATTAAAGATATCTATAAACACAATATTTGACAGATACTTTCTGACCAAAGCCCCTGCTAGTGTCAGAAAATAAATCTGAGGCCAATCAAGTTAATATCACATATTTGCTGTTCTAAATGGCATTGGTTTTCCAAAAAACTAAAGAACGATATTACAATTCAAGGGTCAGTAAGGAAAGGAGGAAGAAATTAAATGAAACCAAAGTGAGTAATAAGACTTAGAGTGATTTCTTCTCACCTCCCAGTTGAATCTTCAGCCTGTTATTCTCATCCTCTATATTCATTATCCTGTTGTTCAGTTCAGTGTTTCTGTTTTCACACAGGTTGTGGTCTCTGGTCAAGGCGTTGAATCTTTCTTGAAGGAGGTTGT
The DNA here is from genome assembly GCF_036324505.1 of Eleginops maclovinus. Taxonomy (NCBI): domain Eukaryota; kingdom Metazoa; phylum Chordata; class Actinopteri; order Perciformes; family Eleginopidae; genus Eleginops; species Eleginops maclovinus. Next base: position 9,949,932 of record NC_086353.1, read on the forward strand.
AATGATGCGAAGTCTTTCCCTCACAATCCTTCTCCCCCTGGTCCTCTTTCTTCTGATCAATGACACCAGTTGCATTGAATTCAACAGGACTTGATCTCCTGTGCACTGATAGTGAAAAAACAAAAATACATATTAAAATATATTCATTAATAATTTAAAGTATTTTAAATTCATTTTCATGTGTCTTAATTGTATTGTGTGCCTGTACTCTGTCATGTTTACATGCTTTAATGTTGAAAAAGGTCTTTATTTTTCTCATACTGCCTGTGCTGCAGCACCTCTTTTCACCCTCTTTAAATGAGAATAATGTGTTTTTCAGACAAATAATTGTGAAAAAGTTTTAACAGCAAGATTTTAAACTACTGTGTGTGTGTGTGTGTGTGTGTGTGTGTGTGTGTGTGTGTGTGTGTGTGTGTGTGTGTGTGTGTGTGTGTGTGTGTGTGTGTGTGTGTGTGTGTGTGTGTGTGTGTGTGTGTGTGTGTGTGTGTGCAGTATTGTGAAGCTGTTGAAACAATGTCCACGTACATTTTAACTTACGCAATGCCAAGAAACCTTACTCACATGTAAGGCGTAGAGAAACATTGAGTATGGCTTGTACCATACACAGCACGCCAAAGATGAGGAAAATCAGCCGAAAGAGTTTTCTGTCTGTGAAACCAATACATATAGAAAGAGAACACTATAAGTGTAATAGGTAACAGTCATGAGAGGCTCTCCATTCTGCTGTTAACTTTTAGTATACAATGTAAAGTTTCTTAAGTTAATTAACGAAACGTTAACGACACATACGAGACATTTTTATCATCCTAACGGTTGCCTTAATGGATAGTTACATATTTAACAACTTGAGTCTTATTCTTCAAGCCTCTACCCTATCAGTTCTTAATCCAAAATTAATGGATGGCGTTACTACAATGACGTGCAATGAAAAATGAAAGAAGTGACAATCAGTGGGGTATTAACAACACATAAAAGTTTTTCCTGCTATGGTTTCTTCTGTTCAGAAGAGGGGTTTAACGAACATTATATCAACATGCTGAATATCATGTTTACTATATGTGTTGTCTAAAACTTCATAAACCATAAAATAATGTTTGTCGTTACCTCTTAGATATGCATCCCCACTGCGTTTCTGCTCACGTCTTGGTCGCTCATTATCATAATCTGCTAACTCGATTTGCTGCATCCTCCTGTTTTCCTTAATGTTTATTGAAAAATAGAATTCTTAACACTCTGTTCAGTGAACTGGATGTTTACACTAACTGTGTCTTCTTCCAGAGTGGGGAGATAAGTTCATTGCAACACAAATGTAAAAGATGACTTAACAAGGAAGTAAAGAGTATGCCGAAATATCTCACACCGAAATCTACTGTGGCAATTTATATTTGTATATTTAAAAGCCTTTGACACATGCCGTTTAATCTCCATTTAACATTTAATGTTATACTCCTATTTCCATTTTTGTGTTAACATCACTTACCATAAGCATGGTTGAGATTTTGCTTCTTGAGTGTCAGTCTCAATTATTTTTATTTAAAGTAAAGACCAAAAAAAAGGTTGGCTCTGGCTGATTATATAAACTTTATATTACAGAGGTGAGATGCAATACATTTGTACAAAATAAAAACAAAATAAGTGAAACAAACTTTGCTGCTCATGAATGGGAATTATTAAATAGCCTAAACATGCTTATGTGTATTTTTTTTTGTTGATGAAACATCAAATGCAATTAGATATCAAAGTTAGTAATTCATAAAGGGTTTTTTAGTTCCTCAATGTTCAAATAAGTCGAAAAAGTGTATCAGTCAATTGCAATCATACATTTTAATAAATGATTATTGTGTAATTTCTTTATTCACATATTATGTTTACAATATGTTGCCAAAAGCAGAAGAAGGTTACTACTAAAAGTTGGATAAGACAATCCTCTACCAAAAAATGATGCATTACATAATTAAAAGTTTGCTCAAAGTGTACCACCGTAAACTTCCAACCAAAACAAAGTATGCCATAAAGTTTACCATATACTGTGATATCCCAAAGTTGTATTACATTGCAAGCGGTAGAATCAAATTCCTTTATTTTTCTAAAAGGATCTTTTAATGTTATTTTGTTGTGAGCTGGACGTGCAGCTTTCTCACAGAGCCAGCACTGCAGGAGTCCACAGGGGCGTCGTTCCAGCTGGTCTGCTCAGGTTTGTGGTGATACATCTCCACAGGATCCTAAAATTTATCAGGATTTAGATCAAACTGGCAAAATCGAAATGACAATATAAAGATGGGTGATGAGATGCAGTTAAAAAATGCGTGTATTGCATTTCATTATGTCCAGCATAGACCTGCCAATGATAAATGCAGAGCACTGTCTTCATTTTCAATTAATAGCTGGTCAGTTTTAACATCTCATTATTTCTTAATTTGATTTTTGATTTAAAATTTCTCATACCTAGTCGGATCAGTTCCCCCTCTCTGGATTAAGAAGAGAAAAAAAATTAAATCAAAAATTACATTTACGTACAAGTACAAATTTTACCTGAACTTTGACAAGTAATTACTTTAATGGCAATGATTGTAAATATTCTATTCATACATATTGTAAGAACATAAAAGCTTACAACAGTCATTAATTATAAAGACATATTTTTAATAATTAAAGATATCTATAAACACAATATTTGACAGATACTTTCTGACCAAAGCCCCTGCTAGTGTCAGAAAATAAATCTGAGGCCAATCAAGTTAATATCACATATTTGCTGTTCTAAATGGCATTGGTTTTCCAAAAAACTAAAGAACGATATTACAATTCAAGGGTCAGTAAGGAAAGGAGGAAGAAATTAAATGAAACCAAAGTGAGTAATAAGACTTAGAGTGATTTCTTCTCACCTCCCAGTTGAATCTTCAGCCTGTTATTCTCATCCTCTATATTCATTATCCTGTTGTTCAGTTCAGTGTTTCTGTTTTCACACAGGTTGTGGTCTCTGGTCAAGGCGTTGAATCTTTCTTGAAGGAGGTTGTAATGATGCGAAGTCTTTCCCTCACAATCCTTCTCCCCCTGGTCCTCTTTCTTCTGATCAATGACACCAGTTGCATTGAATTCAACAGGACTTGATCTCCTGTGCACTGATAGTGAAAAAACAAAAATACATATTAAAATATATTCATTAATAATTTAAAGTATTTTAAATTCATTTTCATGTGTCTTAATTGTATTGTGTGCCTGTACTCTGTCATGTTTACATGCTTTAATGTTGAAAAAGGTCTTTATTTTTCTCATACTGCCTGTGCTGCAGCACCTCTTTTCACCCTCTTTAAATGAGAATAATGTGTTTTTCAGACAAATAATTGTGAAAAAGTTTTAACAGCAAGATTTTAAACTACTGTGTGTGTGTGTGTGTGTGTGTGTGTGTGTGTGTGTGTGTGTGTGTGTGTGTGTGTGTGTGTGTGTGTGTGTGTGTGTGTGTGTGTGTGTGTGTGTGTGTGCAGTATTGTGAAGCTGTTGAAACAATGTCCTAGTACATTTTAACTTACGCAATGCCAAGAAACCTTACTCACATGTAAGGCGTAGAGAAACATTGAGTATGGCTTGTACCATACACAGCACGCCAAAGATGAGGAAAATCAGCCGAAAGAGTTTTCTGTCTGTGAAACCAATACATATAGAAAGAGAACACTATAAGTGTAATAGGTAACAGTCATGAGAGGCTCTCCATTCTGCTGTTAACTTTTAGTATACAATGTAAAGTTTCTTAAGTTAATTAACGAAACGTTAACGACACATACGAGACATTTTTATCATCCTAACGGTTGCCTTAATGGATAGTTACATATTTAACAACTTGAGTCTTATTCTTCAAGCCTCTACCCTATCAGTTCTTAATCCAAAATTAATGGATGGCGTTACTACAATGACGTGCAATGAAAAATGAAAGAAGTGACAATCAGTGGGGTATTAACAACACATAAAAGTTTTTCCTGCTATGGTTTCTTCTGTTCAGAAGAGGGGTTTAACGAACATTATATCAACATGCTGAATATCATGTTTACTAATATGTGTTGTCTAAAACTTCATAAACCATAAAATAATGTTTGTCGTTACCTCTTAGATATGCATCCCCACTGCGTTTCTGCTCACGTCTTGGTCGCTCATTATCATAATCTGCTAACTCGATTTGCTGCATCCTCCTGTTTTCCTTAATGTTTATTGAAAAATAGAATTCTTAACACTCTGTTCAGTTAACTGGATGTTTACACTAACTGTGTCTTCTTCCAGAGTGGGGAGATAAGTTCATTGCAACACAAATGTAAAAGATGACTTAACAAGGAAGTAAAGAGTATGCCGAAATATCTCACACCGAAATCTACTGTGGCAATTTATATTTGTATATTTAAAAGCCTTTGACACATGCCGTTTAATCTCCATTTAACATTTAATGTTATACTCCTATTTCCATTTTTGTGTTAACATCACTTACCATAAGCATGGTTGAGATTTTGCTTCTTGAGTGTCAGTCTCAATTATTTTTATTTAAAGTAAAGACCAAAAAAAAGGTTGGCTCTGGCTGATTATATAAACTTTATATTACAGAGGTGAGATGCAATACATTTGTACAAAATAAAAAACAAAATAAGTGAAACAAACTTTGCTGCTCATGAATGGGAATTATTAAATAGCCTAAACATGCTTATGTGTATTTTTTTTTGTTGATGAAACATCAAATGCAATTAGATATCAAAGTTAGTAATTCATAAAGGGTTTTTTAGTTCCTCAATGTTCAAATAAGTCGAAAAAGTGTATCAGTCAATTGCAATCATACATTTTAATAAATGATTATTGTGTAATTTCTTTATTCACATATTATGTTTACAATATGTTGCCAAAAGCAGAAGAAGGTTACTACTAAAAGTTGGATAAGACAATCCTCTACCAAAAAATGATGCATTACATAATTAAAAGTTTGCTCAAAGTGTACCACCGTAAACTTCCAACCAAAACAAAGTATGCCATAAAGTTTACCATATACTGTGATATCCCAAAGTTGTATTACATTGCAAGCGGTAGAATCAAATTCCTTTATTTTTCTAAAAGGATCTTTTAATGTTATTTTGTTGTGAGCTGGACGTGCAGCTTTCTCACAGAGCCAGCACTGCAGGAGTCCACAGGGGCGTCGTTCCAGCTGGTCTGCTCAGGTTTGTGGTGATACATCTCCACAGGATCCTAAAATTTATCAGGATTTAGATCAAACTGGCAAAATCGAAATGACAATATAAAGATGGGTGATGAGATGCAGTTAAAAAATGCGTGTATTGCATTTCATTATGTCCAGCATAGACCTGCCAATGATAAATGCAGAGCACTGTCTTCATTTTCAATTAATAGCTGGTCAGTTTTAACATCTCATTATTTCTTAATTTGATTTTTGATTTAAAATTTCTCATACCTAGTCGGATCAGTTCCCCCTCTCTGGATTAAGAAGAGAAAAAAAATTAAATCAAAAATTACATTTACGTACAAGTACAAATTTTACCTGAACTTTGACAAGCAATTACTTTAATGGCAATGATTGTAAATATTCTATTCATACATATTGTAAGAACATAAAAGCTTACAACAGTCATTAATTATAAAGACATATTTTTAATAATTAAAGATATCTATAAACACAATATTTGACAGATACTTTCTGACCAAAGCCCCTGCTAGTGTCAGAAAATAAATCTGAGGCCAATCAAGTTAATATCACATATTTGCTGTTCTAAATGGCATTGGTTTTCCAAAAAACTAAAGAACGATATTACAATTCAAGGGTCAGTAAGGAAAGGAGGAAGAAATTAAATGAAACCAAAGTGAGTAATAAGACTTAGAGTGATTTCTTCTCACCTCCCAGTTGAATCTTCAGCCTGTTATTCTCATCCTCTATATTCATTATCCTGTTGTTCAGTTCAGTGTTTCTGTTTTCACACAGGTTGTGGTCTCTGGTCAAGGCGTTGAATCTTTCTTGAAGGAGGTTGTAATGATGCGAAGTCTTTCCCTCACAATCCTTCTCCCCCTGGTCCTCTTTCTTCTGATCAATGACACCAGTGTGCACTGATAGTGAAAAAACAAAAATACATATTAAAATATATTCATTAATAATTTAAAGTATTTTAAATTCATTTTCATGTGTCTTAATTGTATTGTGTGCCTGTACTCTGTCATGTTTACATGCTTTAATGTTGAAAAAGGTCTTTATTTTTCTCATACTGCCTGTGCTGCAGCATCTCTTTTCACCCTCTTTAAATGAGAATAATGTGTTTTTCAGACAAATAATTGTGAAAAAGTTTTAACAGCAAGATTTTAAACTACTGTGTGTGTGTGTGTGTGTGTGTGTGTGTGTGTGTGTGTGTGTGTGTGTGTGTGTGTGTGTGTGTGTGTGTGTGTGTGTGTGTGTGTGTGTGTGTGTGTGTGTGCAGTATTGTGAAGCTGTTGAAACAATGTCCACGTACATTTTAACTTACGCAATGCCAAGAAACCTTACTCACATGTAAGGCGTAGAGAAACATTGAGTATGGCTTGTACCATACACAGCACGCCAAAGATGAGGAAAATCAGCCGAAAGAGTTTTCTGTCTGTGAAACCAATACATATAGAAAGAGAACACTATAAGTGTAATAGGTAACAGTCATGAGAGGCTCTCCATTCTGCTGTTAACTTTTAGTATACAATGTAAAGTTTCTTAAGTTAATTAACGAAACGTTAACGACACATACGAGACATTTTTATCATCCTAACGGTTGCCTTAATGGATAGTTACATATTTAACAACTTGAGTCTTATTCTTCAAGCCTCTACCCTATCAGTTCTTAATCCAAAATTAATGGATGGCGTTACTACAATGACGTGCAATGAAAAATGAAAGAAGTGACAATCAGTGGGGTATTAACAACACATAAAAGTTTTTCCTGCTATGGTTTCTTCTGTTCAGAAGAGGGGTTTAACGAACATTATATCAACATGCTGAATATCATGTTTACTAATGTGTTGTCTAAAACTTCATAAACCATAAAATAATGTTTGTCGTTACCTCTTAGATATGCATCCCCACTGCGTTTCTGCTCACGTCTTGGTCGCTCATTATCATAATCTGCTAACTCGATTTGCTGCATCCTCCTGTTTTCCTTAATGTTTATTGAAAAATAGAATTCTTAACACTCTGTTCAGTTAACTGGATGTTTACACTAACTGTGTCTTCTTCCAGAGTGGGGAGATAAGTTCATTGCAACACAAATGTAAAAGATGACTTAACAAGGAAGTAAAGAGTATGCCGAAATATCTCACACCGAAATCTACTGTGGCAATTTATATTTGTATATTTAAAAGCCTTTGACACATGCCGTTTAATCTCCATTTAACATTTAATGTTATACTCCTATTTCCATTTTTGTGTTAACATCACTTACCATAAACATTGGTTGAGATTTTGCTTCTTGAGTGTCAGTCTCAATTATTCTGCTTCATGTGTCATTTTAGCAAATATGCCCAATACGGCTCCCTCTGACCTCGAATATGCGGGGTCTTTGGCAGGCTCTATACAGTATGAATGTATGTCTATATCTTGTATTGAGTGGTGTTTAATAAACATATGTATCTGAGTCAGCATGAGGTGTCCTCTCCACTCTGAGCACACACTACTGCTGACCCAACTTTCCAAAGAACAAATTCAGCGAATGATAATGGTTATGTAATATGTGTGACTAATATATACAGAGGTGGTATTCGATGTCTGATGCCTTTCCTTCCAGAAAATGCCCACAATCATTTTCTCTGGTCTCTTTCTTGAGATATTCAGAAACCATGCACCTTATCTGTAAACACTAGTTTTTCCGTCCTTTTTTTTAAAACCATAAGTCACAATATTACAACCTGTATTGTATGTGTACTGTAACCTCATCTGCACCCTATCTACTATTTGCACTTCCTGGTTATATACCAACTGCATTTCGTTGTACTGTACTATGTTCAACAATAAAGGTGAATCTGATCCAAATGGACTAAATAAGGAAGACGTTATGTGAAAGGATAAATAAGAGGTAAATAACAAATTCCCAATCAATCAAAAATATCTCCATTCAGCGGGTAAAATATGGCAAGCTTTTGAGCAATCTGAAACCTCTATGGACTCTGCAACCATGTACCTAAAGAACAGGACAAATAAATAGTTCCACGGGTGTGCCAAACGTTGTATCACTTTACTCCGCGCAGTGATACAATGTTATCCGCCCCACATGACCTCACTTCCGTCTCTCCAGACATATTTTTGTCTGTGGGCATTTTCTTTTTGTTTTGCCTTTGCCGATTTCAGCTCTTCGAACTATCTTGTTTAGTTGAATCGGATTTAAACGAAGTGTAAATCAAACACAGTAGTTTGCCGCATAATGCCTGGATTTTCAGACAGAGACCGTGGCAGAGATAGAGGGTAAGTGAAGTGACAGCGGAGGGTTTTCTGATCGTTTACCGACCAGCCTTAGCACCGTTGTCAGGGATCAAAACAACACCGCTGTCCTGTAGTCCATGTCGACACTCGTTGTTATACGCCTACATTTGAGCAGTAAAATATAACACACACTTTTTAATTCGGTCAAGCGTCCCTGCATTTTCGCGTCGTAAATGTTTTCCATTTTCCTGTCTGTTGGAGGTAAAATGGCAGCTGATGACAGCTCTGTGTCCGCGGCCGAGCAGCCTGCAGCCGGCCTGGCTGTTACCATGTGACGCAGTCGGTGCTCTCATCACAAAGCAAGATCTGTGTCGCAGAAGACCAATTTATAGCTTTTCCATTAATCAATCAATCAGTCAATCAATCTAGTGTCAACTACAATGTCCCGTACTGAAGGTAAAGCTGAGCCCCATGCTGTCAGTATCCATCTCACGTGAGCAATATGACAGTTTAATGTTTCCTCAAGGGCTTTGTATGTGTATGCAAATATTCAAGGGCTATACATATAAACGTGGCACTGCAAGTGTCTGATTTGTTAAGCACCAATTGCATGGGTTAACTTTGTGTGTTTGGAAGATTGTCTCCTCATTCACAAAGGTAAAAGCCTCTTGCCATTTGTTTACTTTTGTTAATGTGTAGCTAGAACACAGGGAGAGGGGAAATACTGCATACCTGTAGTTCACCATACTGTGTTAAAGGGTCATTCCAGTTATTTATATTGCATGTCAGGGGACTGTTGAGAAATATTTTATAAATATATATAACATAAAAAATGAGCAGAAATGACATGGCAGAGATATTCTGATTTGAAATCCTTGTATGAATCTTAGTACAAAAATGCTACGTTCCTAATTCCTAATATGCAATCAATATAATTTCCTCTTTCAAACCATGCAAAGCCTGCATCGATTAGCCGAGGTAAAGTGTAGTGATCATCAGGGGAATTCAAACTTGACAACTTTTACAGACTGTGTAGTACTACTCACGGCTAGTTAATTGACTTGACTTGGATTACCCCTTTTAATTAGTACCATGATCTCTGACACTACATCATTCTGTGTGTCTCTGTCTTTTACAAAAGGTATGGTGGAGGACCCCCTCGTTTTGGTGGCGGTAGCGGTGGAGGCAGTAGGGGCGGACCTCCTCCAGGAAAATTTGGCAATCCTGGTGAGAGGCTGCGGAAGAAGCACTGGAACCTTGATGAGCTTCCAAAGTTTCAAAAGAACTTTTACCAGGAACATTCAGATTCAACTCGCAGACCACTTGTAAGACCTCCTTTTAGCTTTTTTCATTTTTTATGTTTTTATTATTGCAGGCTTGTAAATATATGTATTCTAAATGTTTGTTAATGATTTCTTTCAATTCCAGCAAGAAATTGAACAGTATCGAAGAAGCAAAGAAGTTACTGTCAAAGGCAGGGATTGCCCCAAACCAATTATAAAATTCCATGAAGCTGCATTTCCAAGTGAGTGCGTGCTCCACTTTTTACCTGATCAATGTGTTATTGTCTAAAAGTTTTACTTTCAACATTTTTACCTTGCATATCTTCCCTCTTCAGATTACGTCATGGAAGTAATTGTCAAACAGAACTGGACTGATCCAACTCCAATTCAGTCTCAGGGGTGGCCAGTTGCGCTGAGTGGCAAAGACATGGTTGGAATCGCTCAAACAGGGTCTGGGAAAACCCTTGCTGTAAGTGAATTATTTTCAATAAAAAAACAAAATTCTACTATGCACCTATTCTTTTGGCAAATGCTTAGACCGCTAACGAAGCGTTTTTATTGCGGGACTAAGTTCATGACACTGACGCCAAGAGGGACTGACTGATTGAACCGAACTACACAGAAATAATGTAAACAAACATTGTTAACATTTGTCAGACGAGGGAAGATCCTGCCATGTTGTACAAGACATTGATTGCTAAGGAGTTGGCTGCACATTGGATCACTGATGCATGTACTCAATGAGTCAAGATGTGTTTGAGAGATTAGTTATTTTCATTCTCTTTCTTTAGTATCTTCTTCCTGCAATTGTGCACATTCAACATCAACCATTCTTGGAGCATGGAGATGGACCTATAGTAAGTACACTTGAAAATCTATTGATCTAGTGTTTCATCTGACCTGCTGTGTCTCTATTGGCACAAGATGATATTGATAGAGTTCAAAATAATATTTTGTTAAAGCGCAGAAAATGATTTTCAGAATATTATAGCTAAAGGCCCAGGTGATGCCCAGTGTTTATATCATGATGATTCATGATATAAAGATGAAATGGTTCATCACTTTAAACAGGATGTCACTGCATAGCCAACATTAGTTAAAAAGGGAAGCTGCTATCTTAAATGTTGTGATTTTGTTTCTTGCATTTCACCTGGTTGCAAGGAAAACAAACCCCGATGGTGTACAAAAATTACCATTACTATTTCACGAGGGTATCAACAGGGTAACCCCCTATTTGGAATGGGGGCAGATAAATTGTTAATGATTCAGCTTGGCATGCTATAATGAGCCAGTCTAAATGGGGCATTTGTTGTTCTGGTCGGCACAATCATTTTTTCTACCATGAAAAGATAAACACAAACGTACTGGTCAAACCCTTGTATACATTGATCTTTTTTTTTATGTGAGGGATGCCTTACACAAATAATTATTTTTGAAAAATTGTGTCCGTCTATTTTCAGTGCTTGGTGCTGGCACCGACCCGTGAGCTAGCTCAGCAGGTGCAACAGGTGGCTGCTGAATACGGCAGGGCCTCCCGTCTCAAGAGCACCTGTATCTACGGTGGTGCGCCTAAAGGGCCACAAATCAGGGACCTTGAGAGGGGTATGCTGACTTTATCATTTCCCACTATGAAGATATAAGTCATTTCATTTCACTCACCTCTGCCATCGATCATTTATTTTATGAATCAATATTTTATTGCTTTTATTTTAAATATACAATACTACGTTTTCCCTTCATTTGTTTTTTAGGTGTAGAGATTTGCATCGCTACCCCAGGTCGTCTCATTGACTTCCTGGAGTGTGGTAAGACTAATTTGCGTCGTTGTACCTATCTGGTGCTGGATGAAGCAGACCGCATGCTGGACATGGGATTTGAACCTCAGATCCGCAAGATAGTGGAACAAATTCGGGTAGGTTGTGTTATTTCCTTTCACTTTTGAGAAAATTGATATTCTCATTGGTTTGGTCTCATAGTAAAGTAAAGTGTTGCACTACCAACATTTCTATAACCCTGCTGCTTTATTCATGAGAAAATGTTAGGAATTAAATACATAGGCACACAAGTTGACCAAATGACATGTGACCGATACTCATATGTCAGGCTTTCCCAGATACAAGATATTCAACAGGTTAATTTAGTTATTTAACGGATAAATATTTACTTTCAAGCCGCATCCTTTTTTTCCCTACCAGCCAGACCGTCAGACCCTGATGTGGAGCGCCACATGGCCTAAGGAAGTTCGCCAGCTGGCTGAGGACTTCCTGAAGGACTACGTTCAGATCAACATTGGCGCACTGCAGCTCAGTGCCAACCACAACATCCTGCAGATAGTTGATGTTTGCAATGACATGGAGAAGGAGGATAAGTGAGTCAAGGATTCCTACCTCCTTTCTTAGTGTGATGGGGGGAGGAAAATGATCTTTTGGTCCTTTGCCAGACGTTTTCCATTGATCCACTTCTCTGAAAACCTTGTTTCATATTCACATAGTTAAAGAACAATTGTTTATTTAATCTTCAGTGTGTGACTGTACTGCATCAGTAGAAACATCATGATCATCGGGTGAAATAATTATTTAGCATCTACTTGGTTTTATTCTTATCGTTTTATCTCTTCTGTGCCAGACTGATCCGTTTGCTGGAGGAGATAATGAGTGAAAAGGAGAACAAGACCATTATATTTGTGGAGACAAAAAGGCGTTGTGACGAGCTCACCAGGAGGATGAGAAGAGATGGGTAAGGATCTCCTCTTCCTTCCACTTAAATAAATGATTGTCCTTTTTTTTGTTATTCTGCTGTTCATCTGGACAGGTAACATTCAGGCTATGCCCAATGATAACTTGTCTTTGTTACTTGTTGCTCGATAGTGTTTAATGTCCAATATGTCTGTCACAGGTGGCCAGCAATGGGAATTCATGGAGATAAGAGCCAGCAGGAAAGAGACTGGGTTCTTAATGGTGAGATGTAATAAATAGCATTACAGGTTACAATTTCAAAATAGCCACGTTAAACAATCCTTCTTACAAGCTGCTCTGCACTTCAATTGAATACAATTAAATACTGTCCCTCTCCCTTCAGAGTTCAGATATGGCAAAGCTCCAATCCTCATCGCTACCGATGTGGCCTCCCGTGGCTTGGGTCAGTATGATATTGAGTAGCACCACTTTTTCTTTTATCAGTGTTTCACTTTTCTTAAAGAAAGTGGGTTTGCTTTCTTTAACATTTCTATGCATTTTCTGAGTTTTTCTCACCTTAAGGTGCAGTCTTTGTGGCAGGCGCTAGGCATGACAGTCCCAGGCCTCGAGAGGGAGAAGGATGACATATTGGAAGTGCTCAACTGGCTTGCCACCCAGTGGGCCTAGAGAGGTGAAAGCTCTGTGTGCCAGTGATCTTCAAAAGGCTGTGTGGCTAAGCCTTTGTCACTGATATGGTGTTGACACACACATCTGTTCTCTGTCCATGGATTTCACCTGACAAATGCCATCCAGCTGTTTCCAACTCAAACCTAAAAGAAAAAAAAAAGATATGCTTTATGTTGTGACTTTTGCCTTGCATGCTTTTGTGTTAGAGAGCGCTGTATTGCAAGTCACTTGTTTGAGATTTGGAACAATAGTTACCTTTCGGAGCTTGTATCACATAGCATGGGTAAGCTTTCAGTTGTTTTCTTTCCCGTCAAAGTGCTGGATTTTCTTGAAATGGAGAGAGCAGTTTGAAATATTTTATTTGTCTCTGAAAATTGATGAGACCTGGCACATGTGTTTAGGGGGTAGTGGGAACATCTAGTGAGAGTGAGACAGCTCAAACCAAAGTTCCTCCCTCGCCTGCGTTTTAAAGTCATGTCGAGACCTGCCAACGAGAGACATTTTCTCAAGTGAACACTGGCTTCTTGGAAGATCTTGCCTTGATGAGACTGATGAAGGGGGCGGGGAGAATTCTTCCGTGCTCGGTGAGGGGTCCCACAGGGTTCAATGCTTGGGCCTTTGTCATTTTTTTTGAAGGGGCCCCTGTTCAAATTAGAACTTGGTCTATTTTGTCTTGGCAAGACTTGCAGTGCGGCCTTTAATATCAAGCTTCTTTTGAGAGTGTACTGGGAAAAATGGACCTGCAAAAATGTACCCCTGAATGGTCCTATATTGGCACATGAGGAGGCCCCAGTGCACATCGAGGCCCAACTGCGTAGAAGCTCCTGGATGTCACTTGACAATTTGTGGGGGATTTCGCTGCATTGGGAAAGGACTAGTGAATGCATACTCCTTTATGGTAAGACTTAAATCCATTTTTTTTTCCTCCCTTGGTTAACAAAAGGGAGAGTGAATGTCTTTTTTGGATCTTTTTGATTATGGTAAGCAATTGGAGTGTGCATCGTTTCTCTCTTCCCACAGTAGTATTCCCATGGAGTAGATGTATACACAATCTTATGTTGTATTAACATTTTCCCTCCACAGCCTAACGACCGTTTTCTTCCCCCATCTTTCACAGTTGCTAATTTTCCCCTTTGATCTGGCTGTTGTGGTGTGCAAAATCCTTTGTGGCCTCCATGTTTTGTTTTGCCACACTGCAACACTTTCACAGATGTGGAGGATGTGAAATTTGTCATCAATTATGACTACCCTAACTCCTCCGAGGATTATATCCATCGCATTGGACGCACAGCCCGGAGTCAAAAAACGGGCACAGCCTACACCTTCTTCACCCCCAACAACATGAAACAAGCCAGTGACCTGATCGCTGTGCTGCGCGAGGCCAACCAGGCCATTAACCCCAAGCTGATCCAGATGGCAGAGGACAGAGGAGGTAAAATCTGATACTTGTGTTTATTAATGGTTGTCAGGGAAGATGCAGTATATTTTTGGTAGCTATGAGAAATGGTATTTAGTCTCAACTTTATTATGCCCCCAGCTGATTTATTTGTCTATTCGTTGACTGATTTATATTGTATGCATCTTTATTTAGAATGTATATCCATGAACACAAACAAAGTTTAAATTACCCCTTTTAAGTCATTGAGATTTTTCTCATGTCAGATCAGTCTATAAAGGTTTGATTTCATTTTAGATGTTGATATATCCATGTCTGGAAAGGGCTTAATTTATCTTCCACTCTCCTGTCTCCATCTCATGCAGGTCGAGGAAGGGGGGGAAGAGGTGGCTACAAGGATGACCGTCGGGATAGGTATTCTGGGGGTGGGCGGAGCAACTTTGGAGGTAGTAGCTACAGGGACAGGGAAGGGGATAGAGGGTTTGGTGGTGGGCCGAAGAGTGCCTTTGGTGGCAATAAGGCGCAGAATGGTGGCAGCTATGGAGGCAGTGGTAATTCTAGTGGTAGTTATGGAAACAACAACTATAACAACAGTAATGGACAGGGTAATTTTGGTGCTCCAACAAACCAGGTGGGTGCGTTTGGTAACCAAAGCTTCCAGGGCCCCCCTCAGTTTGGGGGTATGCAGAGGGCCGCTCAGAATGGCATGAACCATCCACCATTCCCATTCAACTCTCAGCCACCACCACAGGCCCAACAGGCTCCACCACCACCAATGGTGCCCTACCCCATGCCACCACCCTTCCCACAGTAGATAAGTTATGCGCACAATAAATGGAACCAACATGATTTTGGTTTAGTCTTGAAATATTACAGTATGGTTATTATTATTATTGTTATTATGATTATGATTATTATTGTCCTTTGTACTGTTTAACTTTGTTTTGCTTACAGCAGGGTTGGAATTATCCAGTAAACCCAGAGCATTATTTTGGAGTCATAAAAAAAATCTCCTAATGTGCAATTATGATTGCAGCACTTTTCCTTGACTGTTTTTTGTTACATTCCTGAGTAATATATTTTTACTAGGTAATGCTGTGTTTTCACTTTTCAGTCGTCTGTTTTAATAGTGATGTTATGAAGATCATTTAAAAAGGGTGAGTGTGACCCTTTTAAATAAAAAGAAGAACACGGGATCTCTGTGTTGTGTTTTCTGTATGGGAAAGTAGGATTAATAGAACTATTAAAACTTGGATTGTTTTTAATATAGACCTTGGCGTATCAAACCATATGTGTGAACCTAGCTATATTACAAATGACTAATTCCTGAGGAGATTTATGACGTTACCTTAAAGGTTACAAAGGGAGTAGGAACAAAGGCAGATGGACAGAAAAAAAAGGCACTTTGCCATTGGTGTTCTAAGATTGAGCTTATTTTACAAGAAACATTTTGGAGCCACCAGTGTTACCCGGATACTGAGGTAATTTCCTTAAATAATATTCTCCTCGATATTAGATAGCTAGTATTAAAACTTTAAAATGATTACTATAAATATAATTCACTACTTAAAACCAACTAAACATAAATTAAGAATTTCCTCACCTGCAATTTATCCAAGACAATGGAGAAAAGACTTTTAAAAAATGTTATAAGATGGCACTGAAGAAGTGAAAAACAATTTGTAATTTATTTAATCAGGGTGTGTGTCCAATATAATATAAAGAAAAGTAGGCAAGCAATTCATATAAAGATTTTGAAAAATGTTTGAAAGGACATTCACATTATCATGAACTGCATCTTTGTAGCACTGATTCAAACATAATGTGTTTTCGATACATTTATTTTGGACCTTTCATATATATATATCATTTAATTTCTTGTATATTATTTATTATACCACAGTTTTGTGGACACATACTGCTCAAAATAAAGAAAATACACCTCCTGAAATATCGTTCCCTAACCCGGATGTATTAAGTCACTTCCGGGTCCTCAATCGCTTGTACCTCCTGTGAATTTTAAAAACTTTATCCATCTTTGTACATTAACTTTGACAACAATTGTAAGGGACTGTACGGTGAGTGCATTTTGTTGTTAATGCACTGACAGGCTCTGATATTTTGATGTGTGCAACTTTAGCGTGCAAGCCGTTAGCTTAGCTAAAGTAACCCTCACCGGACGGAGGATGGAGCCACCTCTCAGTGAACATGTGTTCAGCCAAAACAATTAACTTTTTTATGTAAGAACGGTTACTTGCTAGATTTAGGTCTAGCAATTATTGAAAATAAATATTCATATTCAACATTGGCATTTGCGTTTTATTTGGACTGTTAGTGGTCTTTCAAGAGGCGTTTACTCATGAGAAGTCATCAATAGACAATCTTTGGATTAACCCCTCTGAACCTTCTCATCATGTTATATTACTGTGTCAGAAACGTCTGCAAATTAAAACCCTCACCATGCAGAGTGACCCTGGCTCTGCAACACACCAGAAGACTATGCAGTTCATCCTCGGGGGAAGGTGTGGATCGAGTGAAGACTTTGCTGCAGCTCTGTGTGGACAGGTACTATGTTTCACCGGGTCAGTCTAACACGGAGCTGTTTCAGCGGGGCATGAGCTGCTGTTATGGGCCTCTGGGCATGGAGCTGAGGAGAAACCTGCTGCAGCAGTGGTGGCTCTCTGTGACCGGACCCACACAGCAGGTGTTTGGGATTAATACTCTGAGCAGCAGCAAGGACACAGCAACAGATGGACTGAGGTTTGTTGAGAGCGAACATTTAAAACCCATACTTGAACAGCAAGAACTGAGCAAGGAGCAACTCGTGCAGAAGATACAAACACTCATCCAGAGGTCCCCTTCTCTGAGGACAGGCTTTCTTCAAGGTAGAGTTCTGCATAACATATTCCCCAGAGATTCACTCTTTGATTATTATATCTTTGCAATCTGATGATTTGTACTTGAGGAAGTTTGTGTAGTTAACACAACTTTACATAAACAACTAATATTGGTTAAAGAAAAAAACTGTAACGATACTAAGATATAAGACAGTTAATTATAATCATCTTCTTTGCTATTAACAGACGAACCTTTGAGTACATATCAGTTGTTCTTCCCAGTAGCCACTAACTTATGTTGTTTAAATTGTCTTAGAATTTTCTCTATTATCTTGTAGTTAAGGACATACCTAAGAAAACAATGATGATTACAATGATGATATAGCACACCAGTTGTCTTGTAATGCGATAAAAAGATAAAGCTGCATTACCTTTTAACAAAACAAGTAAACTCCTCTTTTCCACCCCAATCATTTACCAAGAAGTAAAATTAATTAAATACAAAAACAACACTAGTTAAGTATGGGGTTTTTCTCAGGTGCCTTGGAGCAATTTGTCCCCTCCTTGGAGCTGGTGAACAGGAAGCTGCCCTTCGGCCTGGCTGAGACCGGGCTGTGCTTTCAACCCAGAGATGGCTCCGGTTGGTGAGGCTTCTTCTACTGCCTGCCTGTCTTTCTGAGGGGTGTGGACACGTACTTGCTAAAAGGATATTCTTGCTCAACAGATTTTCCAGATGGGATTTTAAAACCAGAGGAATTTATTGAACTCCGTCATGCTTAGTATTGCTTGAAGATTGTAGGTTATTATTACCTGTATGATATAAGAAGACAAGTATGTGGATTACTTTTATGTAAATAACCAGAGAAATCTTTTTACATTTGAAAAAAGGAAGACACCTATATTTAATTGTGCTCTATTTCACGAAAAGTTCCTAATTAAATACAGTAAAATACGTGTCTTACTGTAATGTAATAATGTGGGTTTTTTCCAACAGCCCGGCTGAGGTGACCCAGACATCTCTGGTGTGGTTCTGTCCTCCTCGTACCTCTTCTCAGTGGCTGGATCACTGGAGCCGACAGAGACTGAAGTGGTGGAGGCAAGTGAGTATTGTTAAATATGAGTATATCATAAATAAATCGGAACAAATCTTTATGATTTCTAAGAATATTCAATTGTAGAAAACATGATGTATAATTATGTTTTGCAGATTTGCTTGGAGAACAATTAATCTATAATCACAGTACATATATTATTTGCCAACACTGTGCAGCGCTAGCAATCCTTGGTGGACGAAAAAGGGTTTTGGTCTTGTTTTGTAGACTTGCGTTACTTGAGCAGTGCTAGTCCAGTCTAGAAGGGTATAAATATCTTTAGACCCCCTCATTGAAACCTATTGTTATAGCTTAAAGATAAACTCACTGATCGTCCTACAAGACCCCAAACCAAAACATTTCTCCCATTAAAGCTGCTGATGTTTGAGTCTTAAAATTGAGAGAACATCAATAAGTGTGTGTTATTGAGTCATTCCAACATAAAGTCAACTTGGTAACTTAAGGTCATCGCTTTGTCTTTCTAGTTTGCCCTGTCTCCATCAGAGTTCAGCAGTAGTGACGTCCCAGAGCAGGAACTGGAGGAATCGGCGACTCGTGGTGCGAGGATACTTTACAGCTTCCCATGGGGACAGGAGCCCCTGGAGACGCTGTGGAGCAGAGGAAGCACCGAGCTGCTGCAGACACACAAAGGAGTCCGCACCAAACTGCAGGTTAGTCTGCTTCTTCTTTATAAGTGTTGTTACTCTCACTTCAAACACTTTAAAGCCACTGTTTTTTTACTATGTGTACTGTTATTTTTAACCAAATTATGAGACAAGATTATGAATTATCACCTTTTTCATTTTTACAAAGTTTGTTTAGTTTCTTCTTTTTTAACCTTTATTATAGGGTTAATATATTTGAAACGTCATTATTAATGATGGTTGAATTCTTGATGTTGTTCAGAGTAACTGTCATGATCTACTGGGGAACTGGTGTCCCTGAGCAAGACACTGGTTACCTACACTGCTCCCCGGGCGCCGTACATAATGGCAGCCCACTGCTCCTAACACTAGGATGGGTCAAATGCAGAGACCGCATTTCGTTGTCCTAGTACTTGTACTCTGTGCAATGACAATAAAGTTGAATCTTCATCTTCATCTTCAACTAGAACAGGACAAAGGCCTTGTTCATGTTATTAGTAACACCTGTGGTTATCAGGCTACATCTAATGTGATATCAAACCTCATACACACAAGCAGCTATTCAATACTGTTGCTGCCTTTCTTCAGTGTAATCACACACAGTGTTCATTTTTTTTCTAAACATGTTTCAGTGTCGAGATGGTCGGAAATCAATCCCTCATGTCATCTCAGTAACTGGGAACATGGACCGTGGTGTGATGGCCTTCCTATCCAACTCACTCCAGCAGCTGAAAAAAGAAGAAAGCAAACAGAAAATGCTGCAGCGAAAGGTGATAAGCTAGAGCTGACACAGAGCCAACAAACAAAAAAACTGGAGATTTTTTTAATTTATATTTTTTTAGTTTAGTTTTTTCTTATATTTTGAGATGTTTATATTGTATAATTGTTTATTTTCTACTCTTTTTTTATTGCAATTATGTGTAATACTTTGTTTTACATGCTGCTGCAACGAAAACAATGCCCAATTTGAGATCAATAAAGTATGTCTTATGTAATCCGATTATTATGTTATAGCTCTCTTTGATGTTGTGGTTTTCTGTGTTTCTAAGTTTTGGTTCACTGTTAATTTCAGGTTCTGAAGTTGCACCCAGTGTTGGCTCCAGTAAAAGTGGCTTTAGACATTGGCAGGGGCACCACTGTCGAGCTGCGACAGGTAAGAAAAACATCTTCAGCTTACTGATTAGTTGTTTTTTCTCTTGATTAAGTATGTAATACCCATCTGAAAGTGCTCAGTGAAAAGGATCTTTCTTGTGACTGATATGATCACCACCGAAGTATTTAATACAACTTGCTTGTGTTGTATGAAATTGTGAAACTAGATCATGAGGTTTTTTTTTGTTTTTGTTTTTGTTTGTTTTTAGGTTTGTGAAGGGCTGCTGCAAGAGTTTATGGAGGCTAAGATTTCTACCTGGCCTGGGTATCTTGAAACAAAGCCAACATCAATGGAGCAACTGAACACAAAGTGAAGTGCAATTCATTGTCTAAATTGATCATAAGGTGCAAATTATCATTGTTTCATTGGACTAATGTGTATCTCTGTTGATGCATTTTAGGTATGATGAGATGGGAGTGCTTTTCACAGTGGTGATCAGTGAGAACACTCTGGAGAGCGGCCTTCTTCAGGTCCGCAGCAGAGACACCACCATCAAAGAGACCAAGCACATCTCTGAAATCAAGAACTTTCTCTCCAGATACATTTCTGCTGCCGACAACATCTAAATGAACTTTTTCTTTTGGCAACTAAGAGGAAAGTTTGAACATTGTGCTGCTTTAGTTTTGAATCTCCTACGGTTCAATTCAGGCTTTGTTGGAAGTTTGATGTGAAGATTTGGAATAAATGTTAAGTGAGTTTATTTCTGTCTCATTTTAAGCATTAAAAGATTCAGAATGTCTCCTAAATGTTTTACTTTTTTGTTGGGATTGTCCTTGTGCTCTTTGCGTTAGTTGTGTTGTAGACTAGTTGCTTACAGGTGACTTTGAGTTTCAGATTTTTGACCCTGGAAAGAGTCCCACCTTTCTGTCCGTTTTATAGCTGTACATGAACTTTCAATCATATTACACAATCACCATATTAAACATATATTAAACTGTTTGCAGCAAACACTTTTACAATGATATTAGGTAAAATATGCATCTATAGTCACATCAGTACAACTTGTGTAGTTCATTGATCCATACATGAAGGTGCATATTGCTTATTTTGTATTAATTAGTACTTCCTCCCCTGGTGTTCTTCATTACGACTTTGGAATTTAAGTAGTTTTAGAGCAGGGATTGCCAAAGTGTGGTGCGCGAGCTGCCACTAGGGGTTGCGCGAGATGAAAAATGTAATGGTGGTCTGGTGTAAAAATATTACAGTGTTGCTTTTTAAGTGGGATTTTTCCACAGGCTACAATAAAAAACAGGAACAATTAACATTTCTTTTGTGATCCCTTTTATTTTAAATCAAAAAACTATAATTTATTAGTTTTGATAGAAACGTAGAAGTCTACGTTTCACTGTAGCCTAGGATATATGCCGCCTACTCGTTTCATTCATTCTTTCAAATGTGATTAACTGGCTGAAATCAGGGAAACTGTCAAGTGGAACGTCTCATGACAAAGTGATTTATATGGTGATAAAACAAAGCTTTGTTGCGGTTTTTTGGGGGGCTGAGTCAACCCGGTTGGGACGTAGAAGGGGGATGCGCCGCAAAAAAAGTTTGGGAACCGCTGTTTTAGAGGATAATAAGCATAGGAGTGCTCTGTGTTCTTTAATATATTGTGTTTTTGTATATCTCTTGCCGTCTTGAAGTGCATGCCTCAATTTAAAAATGAAAAGGGGTTCACAATGAAAAAACCTCTTACAGTTTTTTCCTCGAAGCAAACGTGGAGATATGAAGAGAACAATCTGCACCTTTGAGTGGTCAAGAAGACACGTCAGGTCAAATCTCGCGAGGTTTGGAAGTAGCTTCGCCCCTCCCTTGGCAGTCATTGGTCCCTCCCTGGTTCTACTTCTGACTGAGCATGTGTATTTGCCGCTTAGCTGTTAGCATTTAGAGATGGCCGCAGACAAGCAAAACGACGCTAAAGTGTCCTCCCTTGATGAAAATAAAAACAAATCACCGGATGGAGGAATTGGACTGGAAAGTATCCTTTGTAACAGCAGACGTGAAGCGGCGGTTTTTGTATTTGCTCTGGATGATCTGTGTCAAACTCAGAAGCTAACGGTAGCATGCTAGCTAGCTCTGTGTGAGGATAACGTTAAGGCTACGTGTCACACTGAAGCAGGCTGTCAGTGGCTGGCTTAAAAAGCACATTAAATTGGCTTGTCACACACTTATTTTTACGTCTAATGAAGTTAAATGATGGATGGATATAAGTTAATGTGGGCTGCTTTTGACATGTTATTAACATGTAACGATAACGAATGTAACCTTTGACTTTCAGCAGCTGCTACGTTAATTTTTCTGCTACAAATCAGCATCAGTCATTCTGTATCTGTACTATAGACGGTAAAAAAAATAGGTCTGTATGTCCAGTGCTAACATGGCTGTAATATTCATACTTGATTATAAATAATAGATGTTAAGCTAGAGTACCATGGCTGTGTGTGTGATGATGAGGAGAATGTTGTCCCTTAACATATGATTCTCAGTATTGCAAATAATCAAGGAGTCCCAGCAGCAGCATGGCCTCAGACATGGAGACTACCAGAGATACAGGTGAGCTGTGCCCAGTCATACATGTCATTGACACATATATAAACAGTATGCAATAACTGGACAAGAGATGCCTCTGGTTAATTATCTTATATTGCATAGCTGTTCACAGAGAGCTGCACAGCTTTTCCATTTAAAAAATACACTTGATGGCGTTTTTCCTATATATATATATAACAGTATTTAATGTTAAATAAACAATCTGTTGTTTTATAGATTGAGAATTGATGACCAATCTTGAGACTGAGACTTTATGTCAAATCTTCCTAAAAAAATTAAGGATGATAGATTTTCAAAGAAAACTATGGAAACAAGTTGTAGAAAATGACCTGGCTGTGTGGACTGTGAAGAACATGTAAATGTATGTAATTTACTATAATGTAACAATCTTTGTGTTAATGTTTTCAGGGGTTACTGCTCCCGCAGACTGCGCCGCCTGCGCAAGACTCTTGGCTTCAAGATGGGCAACCGACACAAGTTTGTTGGGAAGAAAATAACTGTTGAAATGATTTCTGACAGCAGGTGAGGAGTGGAAAGTTTAATCTGTAAATATGTTTGCAGTTAACTGGCTGATGAGCCACGATACAGTTCATATTAGTTTGACATACAAATGATGTGTTTGATGCAGGATAAGAAATGCACCTCACAAATAAACTTGGCCAGCTCCTAACATAACTATCTGCACAACACTTGAGTCATAGTGATGTACACTGCTCTACTAAACCACAGAAGTAAACCTTGACTTTTTTTTGTTTTGCTGAACATGCCTGAATTCAATGTGTATAGTTTAAAGGGAAATATGTGGCCTAACACCTGATGCAATGACCTCCCCCTCTTCAGGTATCTTTTGCTAGTTTTGATGGAGGCAGAGCGTGCATGGAGTTACGCCATGCAGCTGAAGCAGGAGGCCAACACGGAGCCACGTAAGCGCTTCCACCTGATGGCACGACTTCGCAAGGCTGCCAAGCACAGTGAGAAGCTGGAGAAGCTCTGTGAGAGCCCCCGTGTTGACGCTAAAACCAAACTTGAGGCACAGGTACAGAACATCTTGAACCTGCTTGGAGAGGTTCAGTTGAATGTGCATTGTAAACACAGTACAAAAGTACTAAAGAAGATTTCTCATATGAACTTTGTCCAAAGAATCGACTATGAGCAGCTCTATTCACTCAATCAGACATTACACAGACTTAATTTAAGGGAGCTGGAAGGATAAAGTACTTTTCATTTCCGGTTCTAATAACTTAGAAGGTTGCCTTCTCACATACAGCTCCTCTAGGTAGTGTCTAAATCATGTTGGAGTTGTAGTGCAAAGTGGATATACATTGTTAATACCTACATTAGAATGTAAAGCTGTGTGACAGGAAGCAAAGAAAATATGTTTATGTTTGTAACAGCCCCTAACAATGTGCATGTATTTTATTCAGGCCTACACTGCATACTTGACTGGTATGGTGGAGTTTGAACTTCAGGAGTGGAAGCTTGCCATGGAGGCCTTCAACAAGTGCAAGTGAGTTAAAACATCACTACAGTCTTTCAACAAAATGATAAGTGGCTGTTGTTGACATGTATGCGTTTTTAACAACCATACTTTTTTTTGTCAGGACCATCTATGAGAAGCTGGCCAGTGCTTTCACTGAGGAGCTGGCAGTTCTGTATCGCCAGCGTGTGGACGAGATATCGCCCAACATCCGCTACTGTGCTTACAACATTGGTGAGTAACGCACAAACTGCAGTACCCCCCCTCCTCGACAAAATTGATTGCCACCTTTAAAATTATTAACATACCCTGAGACATTTTTCACAAATGTACCAAATCACACTAACCTCTCTCTTCAACACACACACACACACACACACACACACACACACACACACACACACACACACGTACGTAACTGGATTGTTTTTCTTGGCTGATTGCAGGTGACCAGAACGCCATCAATGACTTGATGCAGATGCGACTGACTGGTGGAGGAGGAGGCATGATGGCCGAGAAACTAGAGGTGAACAAACAGGAGTATTATTTCTGCGTTTGTGATCATTAATCTTTCATGTATTGGTGAGGCCTTATTCCATGTAATGTTTGAAACACACTCACACTCCTCAATTATCCATGTCTATATATATTATTCTTATTTTAAACAAGCTTGAATATTCAAAGCTCTTTTCTCCTGTGGATCAGAAAATCTATGTTTAATAAGACAAAATAAAACCATGTTTTTTTTTTAAATTCTCCTCAGGCCCTGATCACTCAGGCGAGAACCAAGCAGGCAGCCACCATGAGTGAGGTGGAGTGGCGAGGGCGGTCAGTGCCCGTCAAGATTGACAAGGCCCGGGTCTTCCTGTTGGGTCTGGCAGACAACGAAGCGGCAATCGCTCAGGTGTGTGTGTGTGTGTGTGTATATATATATACACAGTGGGGCAAAAAAGTATTTAGTCAGCCACCAATTGTGCAAGTTCTCCCATTTAAAAAGATGAGAGAGGCCTGTAATTTTCATCATAGGTACACTTCAACTATGAGAGACAAAATGAGAAAAGAAATCCAGGAAATCACATTGTAGGATTTTTATTGAATTAATTGGTAAATTCCTCGGTAAAATAAGTATTTGGTCACCTACAAACAAGCAAGATTTCTGGCTCTCACAGACCTGTAACTTCTTCTTCAAGAGGCTCCTCTGTCCTCCACTCGTTACCTGTATTAGTGGCACCTTTTTGAACTCGTTATCAGTATAAAAGACACCTGTCCACAACCTCAAACAGTCATACTCCAAACTCCACTATGGCCAAGACCAAAGAGCTGTCAAAGGAGACCAGAGACTAAATTGTAGACCTGCACCAGGCTGGGAAAACTGAATCTGCAATAGGTAAGCAGCTTGGTGTGAAGAAATGAACTGTGGGAGCAATTATTAGAAAATGGAAGACATACAAGACCACTGCTAATCTCCCTCCATCTGGGGCTCCACGCAAGATCTCACCCCGTGGGGTCAAAATGATCACAAGAACGGTGAGCAAAAATCCCAGAACCACCACGGGGGGGACCTAGTGAATGACCTGCAGAGAGCTGGGACCAAAGTAACAGAGGCTAACATCAGTAACACACTACGCCGCCAGGGACTTAAATCCTGCAGTTCCAGATGTGTCCCCCTGCTTAAGCCAGTACATGTCCAGGCCCGTCTGAAGTTTGCTAGAGGACATTTGGATGATCCAGAAGAGGATTGGGAGAATGTCATGTGGTCAGATGAAACCAAAATAGAACTTTTTGGTAAAAACTCAACTCGTCGTGTTTGGAGGAGAAAGAATGCAGAGTTGCATCCAAAGAACACCATACCTACTGTGAAGCATGGGGGTGGAAACATCATGCTTTGGGGCTGTTTTTCTGCAAAGGGACCAGGACGACTGATCTGTGTAAAGGAAAGAATGAATGGGGCCATGTATCGTGAGATTTTGAGTGAAAACCTCCTTCCATCAGCAAGGGCACTGAAGATGAAGTGTGGCTGGGTCTTTCAGCATGACAATGATCCCAAACACACCGCCAGGGCAACGAAGGAGTGGCTTCGTAAGAAGCATTTCAAGGTCCTGGAGTGGCCTAGCCAGTCTCCAGATCTCAACCCCATAGAAAATCTTTGGAGGGAGTTGAAAGTCTGTGTTGCCCAGCGACAGCCCCAAAACATCACTGCTTTAGAGGAGATCTGCATGGAGGAATGGGCCAAAATACCAGCAACAGTGTGTGAAAACCTTGTGAAGACTTACAGAAAACGTTTGACCTCTGTCATTGCCAACAAAGGGTATATAACAAAGTATTGAGATGAACTTTTGTTATTGACCAAATACTTATTTTCCACAATAATCTGAAAATAAATTCTTTAAAAATCCTACAATGTGATTTCCTGGATTTTTTTTCTCATTCTGTCTCTCATAGTTGAGGTATACCTATGATAAAAATTACAGGCCTCTCTCATCTTTTTAAATGGGAGAACTTGCACAATTGGTGGCTGACTAAATACTTTTTTGCCCCACTGTATATATATAGTTCCTAAGTGAACGGGTTGAATACAAAGTAAGGCCCATGTTGTTATTGACTACTCCTATAATTACATGCCAGCACTTTAAAAACTTGCGGTCAATTATTTATAGTTTGTTGACTCTCTGTGGTCTGCAGTGTTTTAATACCAACTTGTAGTTATGGCTCAATTTGCTTTGAATCAATAAACTATTCACAACTTCCTCTACGATGACTCCAGTTGAGACCTGCAGAACCATGCAGTGAAAATGCAGCATATTTCGCCAGCTTATGATGAATTAGAAGGCAAATTGGTGTAACCATCACAAATGATAGGTCAATTCCAGCAAGTAGCTTAATGTGAAACCTTCAACTTTCACGGTGCTTAAATGGCAGTGTCAAAAAATGCTCACTGAAGAGATCATCCCTTTTTTCAGATGTTCCATTTATTCTGGATAAAGCAATCTTAGTTTGTTAAGACCAATGTTCCGTTACTTGTAGTTACTTGTGATATGTGTCCTCCACTACTATCCCAGTTGGCCTCAAATGAAAAGTGTCAAAATGTCATAATGGCCAAATTTTGAGCAGAACAACTCCTCCTTACAACGCCAGTCCATGCAGTTCCTCACACATTCAGAGGGAGGCACTCTCCTCTTTACAGTCTCTTATGACGCCCTCACTGCCACCACGGCTTAATTCTCCTGATTTTAATGCCAGAAGGCTCAGCACGCCCTGCGGACATACCTGTCACACCCTCAGCCACTCAGGTCTCTGGCATGCAGCCTCTCTCATTGCATGACTGCATTCTGTGCATTTCAGCCCACACATGAATACTGAGGCTACACCCACCAGGTCTCTGTGGACAGATTAGTATGATCACCTCTAAACCCCATTCATTTTCAAATGAGCCCTTTTTGGGACTTAACTGAAGGCCTTTGTTCGGTGAATAGCGGCGTTACTGAATGTGTGGAACGCCTCTTTAAAGCGAAAGACCCTATTTTGTTTTTCTTAATATTATATGACACTATCAACTAACTTTAAGAGAGAAATGTATTATACCGCTCCGGAAAAATAATAGACCACTCCAAATGTTTCTTAAATCTTTATCTCTACATGTATGGCAGCCATTCCAGTGTCTGTTGAATTTCAAAACAGACATTGTCAGTAGTTTGTAGAACACAAAATAATAATAATTTAACTCAAAGACAAACCTATAAATAATTTGAGAATGAGAACGCTGATGTGGTCTCTTAATTTTTTCTGGGGCTGTGTCCCTGATTGCTCAACAGAATATATCCGACCAGGAAATTCCGTATTGGGTCATACATACGTCCTAATAGAGGAGCATTGTCACCTCCACCCTCCTCTAATCGGTTTATCCGTCTGGCCCTCACTCTGAACAAGAGACCATACTAGACAGGTTGAGCCGGTCGTGTTAGGCGTTGCCAGGGTGTTGGCACGAGTGTGTGGCACTATATAACATCAGCCTGCTGGGTGGATGTGATCAGCCATACCTGTCTCTTATCAATGATCACTACGAAGTATTTTGTAGTAACATTCTTCCCCCGTCTGAGCTGCTAGCTAAGGGTTTATTTGCTCCTCCTCATTTGTTTAGTTATTTAATGATTACATGTTCCCATATACAGTAACACAACATGGCCTTGTTCTTTGAATATGAACATAGTTTGCCCCGTAGACATCCAACTCGTGTAGTAACGCTGGCCTTTTGTGTGAGTTTGTTAATAAAAAGAAAGATGACGGGAAGAACAATTCTGCCATTCACAAAGATTTGAACCCTGAAACTCCAGAGAGCGAGTGCTGATGAGTTGTGTGCAGGAATGCATCGGCAGCCTGTCGGTCCACATACCTGTGCCTCTCCCCCAGATTGCCACAGTCACATCTCTGCTTAAAACTCTCTTTGTATCAAACCCCTACGACTTCTCAGCAGATGAGATATTTGTGTTTGCATGACTGAATGTGATCAGTGCAGGTGTAGCTTTAACCAGGTGAACATAGGTTATGAGTCTGCCAAATTCACATATTGACACAAATGTCTCCATCAGGCAAAATTGTATGTGTAACCACCGAGAATAAGGGAAACATTTCAGCGTGCGGATACATTAAAGGTCCCCTATTATGCAAAATGCACTTTTGCTGTCTTTTATACATAAATATGTGTCCTCGGTGTGTAAGGAAACTCACAAAGTGTCAGAAAGTGTAGCAATATTTCTCCGTTAGAAACTTCTCTCTTCAGACAGAGAGCTGCGTGTCCTCCAAAGGGGCGTGGCCAGCTTCAGCTCAGCTCAAATTTATAGGGAAAGTCAAAGAATCAGTACTTGTAACACTGTATACATCGTTCCATGACTTGTATTCCATCCTTTAATCTTTCTACACCTTTAGTCATTTCACAACTGTAACATAATTGCACCAAAGCTGCATGCATATGTGATACAAAGCCTCAATATTCCACTTTCAACCTTCATGATTGTTTCTGTTGTGCAGACGGCTAACGAGGAGACCAAAGAGCATCTGTATGAGACGCTGCTGGCCGAGTGCAGAGACACCATCCAGGCTGTGAGGGAGGAACTCAAGAGTGAGGCGGTAAGAAACTAAGGGCCAACAAGTTTAAATATTTCAAATATTGTGAGGAATGTGAGTTGGTATTATTGCCCTTCACTTTTTGCCTAGAAATCACAAACAACTGTCTAATTACAGCTTACTACCTAAGTTAAAACCTGCCATAAAACACATTTTCAAAGTGTTTCACATTTCTATTGCTTTCCTTTGTAGAAGCAACGAGAGAGGAGCTCAGATGGTGACAGCGGCAAGGTGTCCAACCTGCAGTTCCTGCACAGGTAAAGGAAACGCATACGCTTTAGTCCATACAATAACTAGGGCTTGTAAATGCCCGGATCAGACTTCTGATTGTGCGTTCACACCGGAAGCGGTGCGATTTTTGTATTTTTTATATGGCGTGTCGCGATAACATCAAATGTCAATGTAAAGACGCGGCGCAAATGATGCGATTGGAAGGGGCTACGTCCATCGCGTTCTTTTTTTTTTTCAACTCTAGCACCCAATTTGAATTCTCTCAAAAGCCAATCGGCGAGTAAACACAACTGACAGCCACGATGAAACTCGAGCGATTAGTGCGATGAGATTAGAACGATAAGAGCCTGTGTGAATGTACCATCTTGTGATTGTTATATCTGTCGGATATCAGAAAATAGTGGAAATGGCCTTTGTAATTCCCTAAAGAACTAAACGGCTGTTCATGTTACTTCTGTTAGATCAACATTAAAAAAACATGTTTTGCAACAACAAAAAAAGCACGTATCCAGGCTTTAGCGAAAATAATTGTTTCCACCCTCTGATATTTCTCTTACATTTGTCTGTTGTTCTCCTCTCCCAGTTACCTGACCTACATCAAGCTGTGTACACTGGTGAAGAGGAACGAGAGCATGGCCCATACTCTGCAGGCCAAACTGAAAGAACCTGAAGCCGACGAGGACAAGAGAGGGCCCCGTCCACAAGACCTGATCCGCCTCTACGACATCATCCTGCAGGTAAATGTCTCAACATGCGATGTTTATCTTGAATTGATTTCCTGGAGGGATATAATATGCAGCCACTATTTCTACGTAATTGTATCTGCATCCCTCAATGTGTTTTCTGAGATTTAAAATAATTAAGCAGCATAAAGTTAGTATGATTGGTTCTCAGTTGCCGGTTTTTTCAGTACCAGGCAGCTGGGAGTGCGAGGAGTTGTTGATCTGTGATGTTTAGTTTATCTTATCCGACGAGTCTCTGACACTTCCTTCTCACAGCTTAACTCGCCTTCCGTTTTCCCCGCTTCCTCTCTCTGCATCCCCAATGCCCTCGCTAACCTTCCTCTGTCCGTCTCCAGAGTCTGGCTGAGCTGTCCACCCTGCAGGGCCTCGAGGATGATCACACCTTCCAGAAGGAGGTGTCCCTGAAGACGCTCGTCTACAAGGCCTACAGGTCAAAATAAACTACTAATTTAAGTGTTGTCTTTATTATTTTTATCCCTTTTTAGAGTGTTAGTGAGGCAGTAAATGGTCAATGCTGCTGGATTTGACTATGATATCCATCAGCCCACAGTTTACGCTCCTCTATTAAATTTCCCAAAGGTAAATACATTCTCATGTGTTGTTAATGTTATCCTTCCCTCTGTTGCCCTCACAGGTGCTTCTTCATAGCTCAGTCTTATGTTCTGGTGAAGAAGTGGAGTGAGGCCCTGGTGCTGTATGAGAGGGTGCTGAAATACGCCATGGAGGTCCAATCTAAGGCCAAGAGCCTCAACAACAGCCTCAAGGTTGGTCTGAAAAAAACTAAACGTGCAATCTCTCAATACCAAACCATTTAATTTACAACCAATCATGTTAACGTGTAAGGGGGGCTTACACACGTTGATATAAACACAGCAAAAAGTCTTTGAACATTTAACCACATCTGTACTCTAACAGAAACATCCGTTGTGTCTCTGCAGGATCTCCCTGATGTTCAGGAGCTCATTGCCGAGGTCAACGCTGAGAAGTACTCCCTTCAAGCTGCTGCTATTCTAGGTGAGAGCAGCGAACTCATTTACTTTTACCTTATGAGAACACACACTCTCTTTGCTGTTTGTGCAAACCTTTTTGAAATATTTGCGTTTCAGACACCGAAGAGACTGCTGAAGTTCCCGCTAAGCAGCAGGTCAAAGACAACACGGTAAGAGAACGGAATCAAGACACAGGGAGGAGATTCATTCAGGAATCCTGCCTGTGTCACTATGAGAAATGATCAATTAATCTTTGTTTAGTAGGCGGGATAAAATATATCAATGTCATCTTTTTTGTCCCTTTTTTTTTTGTTCCTGCCCCTCAAACAAGTTAGTATTGTTAGACACCCCCCTCCCTCCAAGGACATAATGTGACCATGACTAAACCTTTCAGTAGTCTCTCATAAATGTTTTGAATACTTTTGCAGTTATCCTCTGGTGTAAGCAGGACTTTTGTACTCCTTTCTTTGTCATGCAGCCCCTCTGCAACCGCCTGGAAACCTTCCGCCTCGACCCCGGCCTGGTCGGAAAGCAGCCCAACTTGGTCCAGTTCCCTCCCGACTTCCAGCCAATCCCCTGCAAGCCCCTGTTCTTTGACCTCGCTCTCAACCACGTGGCCTTCCCACCCCTGGATGACAAGGTGGAGCAGAAGGGAAAGGGCGGCCTCACCGGCTACATCAAGGGAATCTTTGGCTTCGGCAGCTAAATCTACCCCCCAGCTGTGGTTTCCACAGGAGAGCCACAAGGTCCCCGAGTTCACCGCAAAACAACCAGACTTGGGTCAGTTGTTAATTAGAATAATTTAAATTAATTTTAAGTCTGATGATGAGTGCAAGATGGGTGGAGTTTGCAGTTCTGAGGAAGGCAGAGTGAGTCTGACCTACTTAAAAAAAAAAAAAAAAAAAGGTAATCGAATCAACTTCAAGAGGCAATATGACCCAAGTTATATCACCTGCCACTCTCAGTAACAACATCCGGCTGCAATGAACGGGCTCCCTGCTGAATGTGAGCCACGGAGGTGTCTGTCACTTTCAGGTTTAACAGGTTACGAGCCGTGGTCTCGAAGTTCAGCCAAGATGTAAATCTCACCATCCTGTCAGAGTAAACTCAGCCACTTAGGTGTCATTAGTAGTTATTATTTTGTTTTAATCTTGATGTAAGCGCCTTCATTTAATTACATTTTATTTCTTTGTGAAATATGTTTTCAACGTCTTTTCTTAAATATAAAACGTATAATATGCTGTTTTGTTATGGCAGCTGCTTTGACTCAAACACAAAGTAGAGGTCATAAATACCATGAATATCCTTCGACTTGTAGTTGACAAACTGAGTTTTTTTTTATCAATCGTCAGATTGTAGACTTCAGCTGCCTCCCATTTCTTCGATCCACCTTTTCCCCGGTGTCTCCTGCTTTGTGCGTTTAGAAACCTGTATGTGTTTTGAAACTGCACCTCATTTACTGACTCAGTGAGTCAGGTTAAAGGTAGAAAGTTTCAAGTGCATGAACAGGATGATGAAGCCATGAACCAAGGTGTGAAATGTGTTTGTTAAATGCTGGATGGTTTAGTGTTTTAATCTGTCAGCCACATGGGTCATACCGCACATGTTGTCCTGTAACATTGACGCTGAACTTGCTGTCCTTTTGAGAGAAGGGTCCAATGGCTTCAATCTGCTAGATGAAGCACATGCCGCAATTTTGAACACCCCTCAGTGTCTCGAGTTTTCTACAAAAGGTTTTCCCCGCTGTTGACCGTATGGCACCAGAGCAGCTCTTCACACAATCATGAAACTTTTTTTATTTGCATTTCAGCAAAGATTGATTGAATTGGACAGCAGTCAGCATTAAGGAATGAAGGGAGTTTTTAGCTGCCTTTCATACATCACACAACCATAAGAGGTTTTCATCACCAATGACATGTCTTTGGATAAACTGTGACTATAAGAAGCTTTTGTTACTCATTGTTTGCAAGTTACTAAGTCTACATTGTTTCCTCTGATCCTTAAGGGACCGATCTGCCGAGTTGAACACTAGCTAGAGGATTGTTTGTGTCACTCTCCCACAAAAAAAATGATACTGTTTTGCTTACTAATTTTTATCAGTCTTTTGTTTTAAAAATGTTTTTCTCTTCAGTGTTTTATGTTAATTGATTGAGTCGATCGTGCTGGAATAGCTCCAGCACTTTACCTCGATTGGACTGGAAAAAACACGATGGTTAGTTTGTAAACACAGGTGGAAAGACAAATGAACTGATGAGAATGTATGATTTGATTACATTTCCAGGCCTATTATTAAAATATATTTGCGCCAAATGCTGATATCTCTTTTTGTTTATTTATTGTATTGAAAACTTGGTGATGTTTAAAGGATCATAAAGGAGAGAAAGAGTTACTTGCACCTTTGTTTTGGGTGTGTTAGGAGTGCGTAGGATGCCTTAGCAGGGTGTGAACCTATTCCAATTTATTTTCCGTGTATGCATTTTTATATGAATAATAACATAGGTGTGTTTATTACTCAAACTAATTATCAACCACGCTGATTACTTTGTGTCCCTACATTAACAGTTATAAGTGTTTTTTAAACGTTTTAAATTAGAAACATGACATTTTTACCTGATGTGTCATCACTTTCCTATACACACATACCATTGTCGCTCCAGAAACACGCAGAAATGCAACCTGCCTGATGGAATGAATGTATTTGATGAGGTGGAGATAAATGATTATCTTGTGGAAGAATCATGAGATAAGATTAAAGAACCACTCACAGTTTTCTATTAATCAGTTCATTAACACTGCTCTTACAAGTTTTCAGTTCATTCACACCTTAGCTGAATGTTGTCAGATGAAAGACTGGGAAGCTAATCTTTTCACACATCAGTTAAAATATTTAAGTAACATATTTCTGTGTTACGAATATTGTCAGTACTGTACTTAAGGTGAAATTTGAGTCCAAGGTACAGTACAAGCATCAAAGCTTTGTAGGACTGACTGTAAACCCAACAATCATGCTGTGTTTTTACGCTGTGTGTAGTTAAGTGTAAGAGGCCGACACACCCTCACCTTTGTTGTTTACTCAACTGAAGGCATGCACATAATTCGTTGCCATGTTAACGATCAAAATGAACTTTTGGATGTCAAAGATCCCTTTTAAGTCGCAGTTAGCTTTGTCCTCTGACCTTTAGGACCGTAAAGCAACCTTACATCTGCAGTAGATTTACAGCCGTCTGGTTGTCACTCCTCCGTACCTCTGTAAAGTTTTCTCTTTCCCGAGATATTGGGACAATTTATCACTGTTGGTCTTTATTGAAGATACGTTATCAGTGCCGCTCTGTTGGTGGCTATGGCAGGTTTTTGGTCAGGAAACCAAGAAATGTTTAATGGATTGTCACAAAATCTTGTTCAGATATTCATGGTCCTCAGGGGATGAATCCTGATGACTGTGGTGATCTCCTGACGTTTCTTATGTAAGGTTGATATATTTTTGTTTGGGTAACGTGTCTACATTTATCTGATGTATTAGCAGAATTTGTGAAGACGCTAATTCTGCTAATACTTTGATTAAAGACCAAAGAGTTAAAGGTGTGTAGGATCTATCGGCATCCACAAGGGTGCAGTTTGCAATCACTTAATTTTTTCCCCAAGTGTGTCGGAGAATCGCCAATATAATGGTAAAGCTGAAAAGTCCCATTTTTATTCGGGGCTGATTTATAAACATGTCGGTGTAAAATGGAGGGCTCCTTGGAAGAGACCTGATCCTAATGTAGATATGTAAGGCTCACGAAAACACAATTCTTAGTTTCAATGATTGTATAGTATTAATAATCATAGTTATGAATAACATATACCACTTCTAAACCAATCAATACCCATAATTCTCCAACACTGTAGGAAACGTTTAATGTTTAAACGTTCAAACCAGCAACATTTTTAGTGCAAACCTTAGTGTGTGAGAGTACAATATTACCTGGTAAACAGTCTGCTAACCATCAGCACGTAAGTAATGTTTATTATGAACATGCTAGCATGCCGATCTTGGCAATTAGCAAATCCCCGTTACCTTGTGATGAAAGGTTTTTTGATTTTTATTGCTCTTAGTTTAATTCCCCATTTAATTCATCTTAACCAGGCTCCCAGGTGGTTCCCTGAAAATATCAGGATCATCTGGGGTACAGAGAGATGATTTTAACAAACATAACTCCATACATTTGATCTTTAAGTTGATACACTAAACAATTTCAATGTTGACAATGACATTCCATTCCTGGAACAGAAGTCAACAATGGCACCACAAAGTGAATCACTTTGCTGCTTTTGAGCTTTTGATCATATAAGAACAACATGGGGTTGTCAGGTAATTGTAGATGTTGAAATTTGCATTTTTTGTGAGCAATGTATTGCCCAATTTTGCTTAATAGTTAATATTCACAGTTTATTTTTACATTGGCAGCAGTTGATGAAACATTCTCAACTGACAGTCCATTAACCAGCTGGTATGAACTTTTGTTTTGTAAATAATTAAGATTATATCTGACAGTAAACTTATATGGACAAGAGGTCCTTAAGGGGTCAGACAATTGACCAATACTGTAATCCCACAATATTTGGGAAATCTCTAAATGCTGACAAAGATGTGTTTCAATCACAAGTTCAAGAAACGCTTAGTAATGGACCCTGTGATGATTATTTCCTGTCAACCAATGTTCTGTTTTGGTATAATTAAACAGGGAGTTTGGTATAATTAAACAGGGAGTAGCTTCTCCTCGGCTCTTGCCCCAAAAGAGAAACATATTCATTACAAGCTGTTTGTTTGTTGTGTTTTATTTATGCGCTAAAAATGGGTCCACATATCCAAGCAACAGTATCTGTTTTTCCAGACAGGTGGACGCACCCAGAGAAAGAGACCGTGTGACTGTCGTGATCAAAATGTGTCCGCTGTGCTGTTCCACTCTCTCTCTCTCTATCTGCGAGGAAAGCTGCCCGGCTACATTCCCTGACGCCATGATATTCTTTTGTAGATACGCTGCATAGAGACGCCCTGATCCTGAATGACTCGTGTGTTGGCAGATGCTACACATGGGACTTTGCAAAGTATGGATCCGTCTTGTCTATTTAACATTGTTATAACATGTGTTTCAATATGGAAGTATGACGTAATGAACCTCCTGTCTAGCCCACAGGCAGTCAGACACCTTTCCATTGTTGACTGTATACTGTGCTTGGAGCTCAGCGTGTATCGGTCCGGGTCCTAACAAACTAATTGATTTCAAATTATAAAAGGTTAAATGGAAAAACAAAATACCTGTTTTCCCCCTTTTTCTATTCTTCTTCTTGTTAGAAAATAGATGAAAACCTGTCATCATTGTATACTGTATGTTTATTTAATTAGAATGTAGTTGTTTGCCCGCTAAGGCCCATTCAGTATAGGTGTATCAAGTCACTGTTTCACATGTTCATCTTTATGGATAAAATCGTTACCACTGTTTGCTGTGTGAGACATTATTGAGGGTTATAACAAGTATCTAACACTAAATGGAAGGGGAGTTGATGGGAATCTGTAGGGTGATGCTTAACAATAAATATTATGGTATTTGTTGCAAGGGGTGTTTCTCATCACCACACCCCGCAGCTCTTTCTTTCTTTTTGAATTATTTGTTTATAGATGGAACCAATTAAGTTTGGAGCAAGTGCTGCTATTGTGGACTCGAGAAGATGAAACCAAGAAAATGTTTGAATCAGCTTTTTATCCACAACCAGTTTTTTGTGTTACAAATGAAATGTATCGCAGTGTATGACATGTCTTTAGAAAATATGAGAGGAATGTTTTCTCATACCATTGTTTGAATCAGAGGAATGATTAGTGGTGGAGAAATAATTCAGATCCTTTACTAAAATAAAAGTATTAATACCACAGCGAAAATACTCCATTACAGGTAAAAATCCTACATTGATAATCATTCCTAAGTAAAGTGTGTATGTATGATCAGGAAAATGGACTTGAACTTGAAGTATTAAGAGTAAAAGTACACAAAACTCATAGAGTTATAATAGATGAAAAGCAGCAAATATATGATAAGCCACAACTATAATCTTACACATAAATGAGGTAAACAGTTCATTTGTACTTAATTATAATACTTAACTACATGTTCTTGGAGGAGGAGAAGAAGAGGAAGAAGAAGAAGAAGAAGAATATACCCTTAATCATCACACAAAGGGGAAATTTACATTCTGCATTTAACCCATCGTATCGTTAGGAGCAGTGGGCTGCCATTATGTACGGCTCCTGTGGAGCAGTTTAGGGAACAGTGCAATGCTCAGGGACACCTCGGTAGCACTTGGTCTTTCGGGGGAATTGAAACGGCGACCTTCCAGTCCTTATGGACTTTGCCAGCACCAAAAGTTAATAATATAAAATTGCAGATTGGTGCATGTGATACCTTTATTACATAGTGACTGTAAATAGATGACATGCATCAAAGTGACCCCTACACCGTCAACACACAACAATAAAGTTTGTCACTCTTTGGAACAACTTGATTTCTCCCAGTTATCAAAGATCAGTCTGTTTACTTGTGAGTAACATTTGTATAAATAAAGTGTATTATTCCCAACCCCCTACAGGAATTCAGTGTGCTTCCAGCTCCATGAATTTTGCATCTGTGTTGATTAAAGCCCTGCTCCCTTTGAGAGATTGTGATGAAAAGAAAGGGCAGGGCCGAGGATGGGAGGAAGGGAGAGAGCAGGAAACAGGTCCGTCCGGTCTGCTCTCTGCAAGGTGGATGT
Source organism: Eleginops maclovinus (assembly GCF_036324505.1). Lineage (NCBI taxonomy): Eukaryota > Metazoa > Chordata > Actinopteri > Perciformes > Eleginopidae > Eleginops > Eleginops maclovinus. Next base: position 9,988,002 of record NC_086353.1, read on the forward strand.
CTGGGCGGTGACACACCTGTGAGTTAACCTGTCTGGGAGGAGCTGCCGGCGTCAAACAGTGTGCTGACGTGAGGAACCAAAGGGAGAGGAGAGAACAAGTGGGAGCCACAGGGTGAAGAACACAGAGACCAAGAAGGAGTGAGAGAGAGAGAGAAAGGAGAAAGGGTTTTTTCTGTGACTAACCCCCCCCAACCTCCAGGATGTTTAAGAAAAAGGAATCTAAGGACAGTTTGCTCAAGAGCAGCAAGTAAGTAAATCCCTTAGTGAATTTAATGCACATAAGAGTGTGTGAGTGTGTGCGTATCTCAGTCATGTCACTGAGAACTGTGTCATGTTTCCCTCTGAGTGTTGTGGTTCCCCTTCTGTTACAGTGTGTTTAAAAAGGTTTGCTCAGTCAGTTTCTTCACCGATTTAGAGTGCTGAGTTATGTGAAGGTTAATCCTCTGTAATGTTGAAAGCTTTACAAGGTGTTACCAGCTGTTAAGGTAGCCCTGAGGTCAGGTTTACTTTGTAAACATGAGGCGGGAAGGTGTGTTAAAGACATGAGTTCATAAAAATGTCTTCAATGCAATAGGGGAAAGTCACAGAGACTTGGAGCTGGATGACTTGTAAATCATTGTTGTTGCTGATCACGTTTCTATGAGAAAACCTATCCTCTGAGAAGTGATTGACCCGGCTGTTCTGTGTCCTTTCAGGCATGGCTGCAGTTCAAAATCTAAAAATACTGTTTGTGGAGGACACGGACTGTTTGTGTCACTAATAAATCACATGTTTCCACACAATTTCTAAATGTGGAGGATGAAGGCAAAACGCTGCTTGCAATTTCAAAATGAAACGTTTTCAAAAAGCGTAATCCAATGTGGTTTTTGTAGACAGTAAAGAGGCAAATGATCATTCATTGTCTTTATGTAAAATCATTGCACGTAGAGAGTGATGATGAGTCATTTCACCCTGTCCTGTACTCATTCATTGTGTGTGTTTCCTCTCACCTTTACATGACTTAAGATTTATTTGACATAACAGCTTTCAATCCTCATTCAAACAAGCGGTGTGTCAGCTAACAGAGAGCATCTGGAGACACATTCCGTCGCCAAACTATTCACAGTTTCCTCATATTTTCCCTGTCAGATGTCACAGTACTGACAGGTTTCTCAGGGTGGAGGTGACCTGCTGGTTTCACCTTTTCGCTGCCCAGGACATGTTGTGTGAGGTGTGAGGTGTAAGGTGTGAGGTGTGAGGAGGACAGGGCGGGCCGCTGCTCAGCTGGTTTCTTTCTCTTGTGTGGGTGTTGGTTCCCAACTGTACTTTACAGTGAGAGGATATTAAGGAGGTTTCCATCACCAATTAAATTAAACAGACAGTGTAAATAAGTATGTGACAATATTGATTCATATTTGGATTAGTCTTTCAAACTACTGAGAAAATGTTTTTTAATAATATTTCAGCAAATCAAGATCTCAAAACCCAACCTTTTAAAAGTGTTGTCAGGTCAATTAGCAAATGTTAAATGTTAAAATGTTTGCTAGATACATTCTCTAAATAATTGTTTGATAATCAAGCTCGGATTTTTTTTTTTTTGGATCAATAAATAATAGAATAACCGTTGGACAGATTCATTAATAGTTAGTTTTGATGTTTTACACCAGCAGCAGAGTTGACTTGAAAGACCCACCTTTAGTGTCGGAAATGTTAAAAATAATTGTGCGTGTGTCTGAGCCTGTGTTTGCGGTGGACGAAATGCTGCCAAAAAGCACAGATCAGTATAAGAAGCAGGGGCCACATTTACCTGCCAGCTCATGCGGTTGGTGACAAGGTTTTTTAATTAAGACATTGCTGATATCTGTCAGCTTTCAAGGTCAAAAGAGGATTTAATTATGTATAGTTATCTAATTAGTTAATGATATAAAATAAATTCCATTTTGTAAAGTGAAAGGTGCTGGAAAAAAACAACCAAACCAAATGTCTTTAAGCCCCTTAAAAATACATTCATTCATATGTACATAATGTAAACTGTGAGCTTTGAGAACATTTGAGAAATCAGGGAGTGTTTTTGTAGTACAAGTTTTGTAATCTTGCAACCAACACAAAAATGCTGGCAAGCCCTTCGAAATGATGTGGGTCATCCAGTTATCCTACTTTCAAGTCAAATCAGTCAAAGCTGCTAGCTGTCTAGCTTTCCTGTGATGGCCATTCATAAATGCAACCAAATTGTTACTACTCAACTACTTCAACTTTTTATATTGTTATCTTAAGAGCATGGTGCATTCATCAACACTGAAAGTTGCCATTTAGCTCAATAAATACACACAGTAAACATACAGAAAAAGTCACTGTGTTTGCTGAAATAAATTGCTCCCTTTTCAACCTACACTAGCAGCAGTGTTTCTTCAAACACACATATCCTGTCATTCAGCTCCTGACCGGCATTAAGAGGGAGAAGGGCTAGATGGAGGAGACAGACAAACCTCCCTCACTGAACACTGAATCACTAATGTGATCTACAATTCACGACCAGTTTATTTAATAGAAAATACATGTCAAAATACCCAACCGAAGAAACCAACTTTATTGTCTTTTAATTTTGGAGAGCATAAAGCAACCTTATGTTGAATTACAGCATTTGTTTTTTTGACATGGTGTCTTTTTGAAGTTTTTTTATTTGACAAAATCTTTTATATTTCTTATAATACAGCATCTTAGTTTTCCACCTTTAAAAGCTGAGAAATTATTATTGTTTGAATGTACAGCACGTACCTGTCTCTCCTGCTGAGTGGGCAGGAATAGGAAGGTCATTGTGAGAGCGGCTGTAGAACCAGATCAGCTGGCAGCTCAGTGCAGGAGGAGAAACGTTGCATTCCTGTCACTCGTCACTCACTCATTAGGGAGCAAAATGCCATTTAAGCCATCGTAAATCTACTCTGTATGACACTCACTTGCTTTCTCTCCTGAGAGACACATTTTTGAACATTAAGGTAGCTTTGGCATGTGTGTAAAATAACCCGCGGGATCTCCAACATTCTTTGTTTCTGTGTTACACATCAGCGTCATGTCAGAAATGCGTGAATGAAGGCTTTTCCGGATGTTAAAACGGCCCTTTGCGGCAGAGAAAGCAGGAGTTTAACATGTAAAAGGTCCTTTGATTTATTTCTTTGCAGCTGGGACTTTCATTTACTTTCTCAACACTGATTTCCTTTAGTAAAAGGCCTTGACATCCTCACAACATGCTTTTAAACTCACACCCAAAAATCAGCTTCACTTCAGATGACCTCTACCAAGGTCAAATGCAATCACTCAATGTACATGAAAGTGTAGAGCAAACTGTATCAAAGTTGTGGGTTCTTTCGTGGCCCATGTTACACACATTTTTTAATAATGTTATAACATAAAAGAGAAAACAGCCTAAGTGAGTGAGCGGTTTTCATTGGACCACACAGCTCACTACAGTCCCTTGTTTAAACTCATTGGACTTCAGCGTTTGCAGATGATTTGATTTATTTGCATCCACTATCAGTAGCTCTGATATTTACCATAAAGCCTCAGAGTGTAACATCATCCTGTGTTAACTTTATTTATAGCTTTGCTCCAAATCACACATAGACCTCCTTTAGTTTTATGGGCGTAGTTCATCTCTCGTTGCCAGCTGGTAGGATCCCCACCTCCTTTTGTCTGTGAGAGGCATCGCTTTACCTTGTTCTCAGTGGCATCCACATAGAGTATCACAAACAGAGACGATCATAGTACGCTGCTGTGGAATGGTTAGCATGTAGGGAACGTGGAAATCAACTTCCTCATTACTGATGAAAGAGACACTGTGTGATAGACTGGCATCAGACAGGCAGTAGAAAACAATAACACGGATTAAAAAAAGAAAGCTTCCTCAGTCAACATTTTTGATAGTGGACATTTTAGGAACATGTTTTCACCTTATAGTCTTAAACATGTGTTGCTCTTTAGTTCATATTGTAAGACTTGAATATAAACTTTGTACAAAAACATTTGTAATACCTGGTCTAATTAATTGGAATAAAGTCTCCATGGTTGGTGTAATCACAGTCTTTTGGCTGTCTGTCTATTAAGTCAATTTAAATGTGGAGCTTTTACTTGTGATCATTGTCTATCAGAGGGTGGAGCCCCTGACTAAGAATGAAAGAAAAACTGAAAAGACATCCTTGAAATTCAGAAAATGAGAGCATGGGAGTGTTACAGTGAATGTGGAGCATGCTATGGGAAACACTGAGTATATTTCATATCTCATATATTATTTATGTGATTTAATCTGTGACCTTCTTCCCCTCGCTCCCCCTGCAGGATGCAGGCCAGCAGCTTGGCCTTGCTGATCGCTCAGATGCAAAAGAATGCAGACACAGTGGAGAAAGACATCCTCCGGGCTGAAGAACTGCTGGCTGTGGTGAGGACACACACTGAGAGACAAACACAAACTAATGCACATGTCACTTCTACATGCAGCCTTCTCTAAAACAAAACACCCAACTGTTGTCTTCTTCCTCCAGGACTTAGAAAATGACAAGAAGGATCAGCCCTTCAAGCACCAAAAGGAGATTTCAGACAAGCTGGGTGAGGCGGAGGGCCTGCTGCAGGATCTCTTCCTCGCCGTCGCGAAAGCCAAGAAGTCCAAACACCCGCAGGCCATGGAGATAGAGAGCGAGTGAGTTGTGATGGAAATTATGACACTGGTGAATAACAGTGTGGCTGCCTAAAGGAGAAATATGTGTTCACTTACACAAATATTATATACAAAATATTAAATCTGATTTTAACCACAATATTATTACAGGGCGTATTTCAAATTTTGTGTCTCATTATATACTTTGTCATTTGTTTCTTTGTGTCTCCTCTATAGTGTCCTCCAGCTCCACAAGCGCTGGTTGGAAGACTGCAATGTATACCGGGAAATCTTTGAGCAGGTGGACGACGTGTCGCTGATGCCAAGAATTGACTGGGAGCCTGTTTTAAACCAGAAACAAGTATGTATATTAAAACTGGACATTTATATTCAAGGTGTATGAAGATCCAGCATTGATCCTTTGATCTTAAAGGATAACAGTTTTTACATTGTTTCTTATTGTCACCTCTTCAAAATAACTGAGCGTTTTATGAAAAACAACATACTATATATATTAAACTATATATTTCTGAAATTTCTCTAACTATTTACATCTTCAGAAAGAAAATTAGACTTGGTGGAGAGCCCCGACAGGGTACAGAAACGTCCAGAAATATTGACAGACGCTGAGTTGGTTCTTTTTTATTTTTAAGGATTGGTTGAGATAAGGAAACTATAGAGCACTTAACAATCTTATAATTTAAACTTTGTTGTAACACATCAAACGGTACTCCTGTCCTCCATGCAGTTCATTCCTGTTGCTTTGCAAACTTGTCTGCATGTTTTCAAATAACAAACTACGCTCTTCATGCTGTACCTACCTATACACAGTGAATAAAAACTGACCAAAGGGGCTACACCTGTCAGACTTGGTGTTTTTTTGTCTTTACATACCATTAACTGTATTCATCTTGTGCTTTCAGAAACTGGTGAATGTGGAGGAGTACGGCCCCACCATGGCTGACCTGGAGAAGCAGGTGGCTGCTCACAACATCCTGCACAAAGAGGTGGAGGCCTACAGCTCACAGCTCTGCGTCAGCTCTGCAGGCAGCAAGGTGAAAAGACATGAAAACACATGTACATGATATAGACAAACATTTAATGTCTTCTTTTTTCCTAATGGAAAACTGTTTCCAGGAGCTTATATGTTATTATCTTGTCTTTTAGGAGAAATATGCCGTCCTGAAAAAGCAATACAACAATCTACTGGTGAGTTGTGTTGTTTTTTATGTATTTTTCTAGGCCATAAGGACAACCCTTTTCTCTTCAATGTAAAGAACAAGAACCTTAAATCAATCTTCTTTCGTTTATGCATCAGAATTCATTCTTTGTAACTTTGTACACACCTTGTTAAATAACGTAACAAATGTTGAGGTATACATTTATATGTATGTTATACTATTTATTTTATTTTGTAATTTCAACAAGAATAACATCAAATTAAATGAGGGAGACATAAAAAGGTTTAATTGAGTTTTATTTCATTTCTCCCTAGGACAACTCCAAGTGGCGTCGCCACTACCTGAACAGCCTGTATGAGTACATGCACGGCTGCAACAAGGAGCTGGCATTCCTGGGAGAAGAGCAAGATAAGATCAAGAAGCAGGACTGGAGCGACCGCATGGTGGACCCGCCTGACGTCCGCAGGCAGTATGAGGTCAGAATTGACTGTTTTTTAAGTAAAACTGAGAACGATTTTAAGCTGCTTGTCAATAAAAATCCAAACTGAGCTATTTGTTAATAACAACACACTTTAATACCTTTCATTTGATCTCAATCAGAACTTTAAGAACAACAGTCTGCTTGCCCATGAGAGCGAGGTGAACAAACTCCAGGATGAAGGAGAAAGACTCATTGGATTGAAGCACCCTGCCAGTGACACAATACAGGTATGCCTATTTACCTAGAAGACACCACTTTCAACTGGAAAGGCAATAATTCCACGGCCAATGTCTTTTTCATTACAACATGAACATTTGATAGAGCAAGGATAAAATAGTTTCATTTAGTTGATACAGGTATAGAGAGAGAGAATTTAAGAAAATATCCTATGTATCTGTCCAGGCAAAATGTATTCTTTCAAAATAAAATAACAATACCATACCATTATGTCACCCTTCCAGGCTCAGAAAGATGCTGTTCGAAACGAGTGGCAGAAATTCCTCAACCTCTGCATTTGTCAAGAGACACACCTGGACAGTCTGGAGGAATACAAAAAGGTAAATATATTACACCATATACCACGTCATAACACATTATCCATTCTGTGTGAGTGAGAGGGTATGTATGTACTGTGACGGTTCCAGGTAAAAATATGTTTTATGTTTTATAATCCAGTACCAAATGGAGACTGAGCAGCTGTCGGAGACGCTGACCAAACTCAACAACAACCTGGACCCCAAGGCCATCAGCAAGAAGAGCAACTCAGAGACCCTCCTGCAGCTCGAGGTACAGTTTCAATTTAGAGCAGACAAAATACATATTAATTTCTTTATTTTAGAGTGGGTTTGCTCTTTATTTAGCAGTAAATATTAGGTAAATTCTTAATAACAAGTTGATCTCTAAACAATCATTGGTCATGAATTTCAAAGTTTAAAAACATAGAAAGAGAAATTGTGTAGGATATGTTAATATCGTTTTAGACACTCTCACACATTATCTAGAAATACATGTAGTACATTCATTCAGTCATATTACTATCTTTCAATTCATGATTCTTTTCAATATATTAAGACTTTCCTCTCTGTCTATTTCCCACCAGGCAGAGGAGAAGGCTGTTCAGAACAGCGAACAGCTGCTGGCAGACCTGAGGAGATGCAGCACCACCATTGCTCCTCTGAAGCTGCGACGCAACGCCCCCACCCGGCCCATCACAGTGGAGTCCCTGTGTGACTGGGAGACAGATGAGGTGCAGCTTCTTAACCTCAGATTGCCATATACATGTAGTGCTGCAGATAAGTGAATACAGCAGGGAAATATTTAAAAATGTGATACAAGTACGACAATTGGCGCATATACTGGAGGTTACTCTTTCAAAAAAGATATTGAACAAAGAAAGGGCTGAAACGGTCAAATATCCAAAGTTGAGTTGTTTAAATTTAGCATTTTATTCATACATACTGATAACTTGCTGACACTTTATGGGCATGCGCTTTATTTTATAATTTTTCCTCACCATCTAGGATTCCCTGGAAAGAGGCGATAAGTTCACCCTGAAATCCAACTCAGACGAGAACTGGGACGTTGCCTCCACTGATGGGGCAACAAGAACCTTCCCAGGAGTTTGCTTCCAGATCCCTCCACCTGATCCAGAGGCCATTGACAAAGTGGACCTGTAAGTAAAGCACGGTTTTAGTTCTATGCATCTATAACAAACAATGCAAGAATATCTCAGTAATACTTTTTCTATTTACTTTTAGGTTGGGTGGTGAACTGGCAGACATCAAGAAGAGAAGAGCTGCTCTGGCTGCGTCGCTGAAGAATCACAAGTCTGATTTGTCCAGGGCCCAACAACCAGGTAATTGTCTACAAATGTGGATGTTAAATATCCTTGTTTTAATCACTGGTTTAATAAACCATAATCATTAATCCCAGCCTGTTTTCAAAATGAAAATGTGTATAACAATTACTCTCTCTGCATTACCTTTAATTCTTCAAGAAAACTTTGTTTTTCTTGCATGCCTCCAAGGTGATCAAAGGTGATCAACTATATCAAAACATATGTCTACAAACGTCTCAAAGTCAGAACAGGCAATCATAAATGTCTTTGTTTCCTCTTTCAGCCCCAGTGTCTTCTGCCCCACTGGATCCCAAAGTGAAGGCTCTGTCTCAGCAGCTCGACAAGCTGGACAGTAACCTGGCGAGCGCTGAGGAGAGCATGCTGAGCCGCCTGCGAGCCCCGCTGAGCCGTAGTGACCCGGCCGGAGATCTGGCCAAGAGGCTGAGGGAACAGGAGGTGAGAAGAATAAAGTCACAGACATTGTATCTAACATTGTTCCTGTTAGCATGTTTCTGCCTTTATTATCTCAGTCGGCTCTTTAGATTTAGATGAAATAACTCTTATTTACCAAATTTCATCAGCCATGTGCTTTTTAAGGTAAATGAAATTGTTCAAACTGTAGGCATTTTTGAGTTTATGTTGGTCAAGAAGGAACCCTATTTGATGTATGATATTTGCATTATACAAGTTCTAGTGTCTAAAGTATCTTTATTGATCTCTAATAGGAAGCAGCCAGGGCTCTGAAGTCTCTGGAGCAGCAGAAGCTGGCAGCTCAGGCGGACATGCAGCCGCTGCTCTCCAAAGACCCCAGCTCCTCTCAGCTGCCACTCAAACTGAGTGGTGCAAACAACAAGTTCGACAGCATGGCAGCACTTGCTGACCTCTACACCAAGAAGTAAGTGCATGTTTTGTTTGGAAAATTACATTTACACAGTGACATGGTTTTTATAATTTTTTTGTATATCCAATGAAAGTATATTGTGATTCCAGTTTTAAAACTCCAAATGAAAACCTTACCTTCCAATTATACAATTAATAAATAGAAATAATGTAATATGATTAACACATGGCACATTTTTATATGCGTTCATCTGTCTGTCTTCTCAGAGCCGTACTACTGAACCTTACATAGCACTCATAACGACATTAACTTATTTTTTTTAGAGCAAATGCATCTCTTCAACTGGAGAGCCAGATCAAGAAGGTGGACGGCCTCGTCTCTGGATTTGAGAAAAATCTGAGTAATGATAGTCCAATCCCGGACGTGGCGAATGCAATCCAAGCCCGCACAAATGACATCCAGGTGAGGAAATCTGCATTTCAATTTTAAATCCACATAAAATACACTTCTCTTCCTCTAAGGTTCAACTTATATTTGACAGAATTTTAATAGCATGTCTCTTTCGCTGTATTTCAGTACCAGCGTAAGTCTGTGGCAGCGGCTCAGGACGACATGAAGAAGCTGAGTCAGGATCTGGATGCCACAGAGCAGCTGTGCAGCTCTCTTCAGCAGGGCTACCAGGAGTACTGCCCGGACATCCGCCGCCAGAGAACAGAGGTCAAGCAGCTGCAGACACGTTACGGGAACGTGGCCAACCAGCTGAAGGAGAGGTGAGAATCGGATGGTTAAAACAACTACATCAAATAAAAGAAGTGACAAGATAAGAGAGGATTAAAAGTATATGAAATGTCATCATCCCGTACACAAATTAACATAAAACAAACTTATTATACACATATTTTTGATACATTTGAAATATTATTTTTAATAATAATTGCTTTAAGAAATCGATATAGATTTGCATTTTCAGTCCTATAGAAAGTACTAAGATGAAACAACAACTTGGAGAGGTTTGCGTGTGCTATTTTGTATACATCTACACTACTATGCACAGAACAGCAAACAAACAGTATCATAACTTGATTTTAATTTTATTGTTTTCTGCTATGTTTATTTAAACAGGCAATTGTTTTTGCAAATGAAAGGATTGTGTTCATCCTTGTTAATTTATTTGCTACTTGCCTTTACACTACATACATGTAGTAGGCTATAAAAAGCCCTATGCACATGACTTGATGTGTAAAATGACATAATCAGGAAAAGGTTTGTCTTAATTATAGCTCAGATAAGATTTTTTGAAGGAAATGGCCCAGAAGAAAACAAAACCTTTGAATGTTGAAGTGCAGTAATGAAGTTGTTTTTTAAAATCTTCTGTCACATTGATTAATTATTGCAGAGAAAACCTCTTACAAGAAGCTTCAACCAAGAACCAGGAGTTCCAGAGCACATCTAAATCCCTGAAGTCCTTCCTGGACAACCTGCCACAAAACAAGGTCGACGTCAGAGATGATCTGTCGCAGGTCGCTGCCAAGGAGAGCTCCCAAGAGGTGAGGCTTTGGTTTATGCAACATGTGCTATTATATGTAAATCTGTAAAATATTATATAATATAATCTAATAATCACAGTGATTAACATCTGAAAATTGTTTCACACAGAGGGTTGTAGATGACTTGAAAAGGAAGGGAGATGATGTTGACAGAGTGTCTGACCTGTCTGAAGACCTGCAGGGTCTCCTCAATGTAAGTCTCAAACAAGTTACTGTACAATACAAGGTCAACAAATATTAGAATACTTAATCACTGAATAAATTACGTTTTCTTCACATCTTTGCAGGAATACGAGACAAATGTTGACAAATACAACAGTACACTTGAGGATGCTGGCGCCACTGTAGCCAAGAAACCTCGTATAATCACATTGGCAGATTCTGTTCAGAAGGAGGTAACATATCAACTCCTGATTTCTAAAATAATATTTTAAATATATCCAGGTGGCTGACATATTTGCTGCCTCTCTTGTTTATTACAGGAAAAGGATCTGGTCAACCGTTACGCTGAAGCAACAGCTGAAAACACCCAACGCCAAAAACAGATGGGTTTGGCTAAGAATCTAATTTTACAAGTAAGAAAACAGGGCATTCATAATAAAAACATCCATTGCTTGGAAATTTGCTTCTAATTAAACAACCTAAAGCTTATCACAAAAGAAAATCACTTAACTTATTAAATTAATTTGCTTCTCTGCTTCAGAATGAAGACAAATTCCAAATGGTGGCACAGCATCAAGTGCAGCTTGAAAGCCAGCAAAAGAGTTCTTTTGAGCTCAGCAGTCTGATGAAGGAGCTGGACAAAGAGAGAGAGAGGACAACTCATACCGAGACAAACCTGACAAACTTTAGAGACAGGATGATGTCGCTGAAGAGTCGCAGAGGAGTGGAGCGAGTTGAAGAGATGGAAGTACTGGTGTACTATCGCGACCCAAAACTGGAAAGTGATTTGGTCGATCTGCAGAAAACCTTTCATGAAGAGTCCCTCAGGCGTAGCACCACCCACAGTGAAGTTGAGGTTTTGAACAAGAAAATCATCATCCTTGAAGAAACACTCAAAAGTAACAAACCCAAACTGTTGACCAGAGAGGTGACAGAGTTTGAGAGAGATCCTCAGTTGGATGTAGAAGCCACTAAGACAAGAGATGAGATAGCCAGGATGAGGGATGAAATTCGAGTAAGAGATGGGGAACATGTTCAGATGAAGACAGAAGTCACGATTCTTCAGCAGAAGAGACCACCCACCAAAGAGAGAATAGTTAAGAAGGAAGTGGTGAAAGTGGAACAGGACCCACAGATGTTGAGATCAGTGCGTACATTTGAGACGGAAATTTCTGAGGAGGACAGGAATATCAAGCTCACCAATGATGAAATCTTCCAGACAAGGAGCCAGATTAATGCTCTTGAGAGGCTGATTCCTTACATTCAGCCTAAGATCATCACCAAGGAAGTGAAAAAGATTGAACAAGATCCCGAGCTCATCACTGAATCTAAGAGGGTTCGAACAAGCATTGAGGAAGAAAGGATTGAAAACAACACTTTGTCCAAAGAGCTTTTGGATTTCCAGAGTCGCTACAGAGAAGTTCAAGGCTGGAGGCCAAAAGTCGAGGTGAAGGAAATCGTTAATGAGATCTACCGGTTAGACCCAAGCACAGAGCAGGAGATTATGCGGCTCAAGAAAGACATACAAGACACCATCAAGCAGCGCTCTGACATGGAAAGAGAAATCACCTCGGTCACGACTAATGTGTACACCCTTCGCTCTGAGAAGCCCAAGGTGGAGATGAAGGAAGTCCTTCAAGAGGTGGTTAAGGAGGAAAGAAGTCCTGAAAATGAGAGAGAGCTTCAGAGGCTAAATGATCAAGTGAACTATTTGGAGACCACTTACAACTCCCTGGAGGACCAGGTGAGACTCCACAGGAAGGAGAGGGATGAATGGAAAACTGAGAAGTCCAAAATAGAGACAAAAGTGGTCACTAGAGAAGTCATCAAGTATGAACCTGATCCTCTGTTGGAGAAAGAAGCTGACCGGCTAAGAAGAGATGTGCGGGAGGAGGCACAGCTGCGGCGCAACACTGAAGAGATGGTGTTTGATCTGAAGAACAAGTACATCCTGTTGGAGAGACAAAAGCCTGAGGAGAAGGTAGTTATGAAGGAGGTTGTACGTTTACAGAAGGACCCAAGGCAGAGGCTCGAGCATGATCGGCTCAGCAGGAGCCTGGATGACGAAGTAAAGACCCGCCGTCAGAGTAACCTAGAGCTGCAGCAGCTGAGGACCAAGGTGGAAGATCTACAGAGGATCCTGAGAGAGAGTGATGAGCACCAAAAGAGGGTTCAAGCTGAGTTTGAACTCAGAGAGATCCGAATGCGCATCACACAGCTTGAAAATGCCCCACCTCCCGTTGAGGAAAGTATTATTGTTGAGGAGGTACTGAAGGTTGAAAGAGACCCAAAACTGGAGAGGATGACAAGCGGTCTTCGGTCAGACATGGATAAGCAAACCAGCGATATCCTGCGCATCCAGAGAGACATCCGTAACATCACTCATAAGCTTGAAATCCTGCAGAGGGAAAAGTCTGGTGAGAGGACAGTGTACAAAGAGGTTGTCCGTGTGGAGAAAGACCAGGCAGTTGAATCCGAGAGGGATCACCTGAGGAAACAGGTGTCTCAGCAAAGATTTGAAAGACAGGACCTGGAAGAGGAAATCAGACGTTTCAACAGTAAAATCAACCTTCTGATGAGCGGCAAATCTAGCTCTTCAAGAGAAGAAACCACTCTTATTTCGAACAAAGATGCCTTACAGAGGGAGAAGGAAAACCTCACTCGGGAACTCAGGACCCTTGAAGCCTCAAAACATGACATCAGCTTGTCTTACCAGCAGCAAACCAGACTAATGAGTGACAGAACGCAGATGGGAAGGCAGAAGAGCCTTAAGATGGAGTCTGATGCTCAGCGTCTGGAGAGGGAGATTCTGGAAGAAAAAGACAGGATCCATCAGCGAGACAGCACGCTCCGGGATCTCCTGATGAACGTGCAGAAAGAGGAGCAAGCAGAGACAAGGACCAAAGAGACCAATGTGTCTACCAAAATCAGCATTCTGGATCCAGATACAGGCAAAGACATGTCCCCTTATGAAGCCTACATGCAGGGCCTGATTGATCGTCAACAGTACATTAACCTGCAGGAGCTGGAATGTGACTGGGAGGAGATTACTTCCCTGGGACCTGATGGGGAGACATCTGTACTCCAAGATCGCAAAAGTGGAAAGCAGTTCCCAATCAAAGATGCCCTGAAGGAAGGCCGGCTGACAGAGTATGATCTACAACAGTATAAAAAAGGCAAGATGCCCATCTCAGAGTTTGCCTTGCTGGTTGCCGGTGAAAACAACAAGCAACCCCAGTTCAACTCAATCACCCACACAACCTCCACAACAGTGAATTCAGCCCCCCCTGACCTCTCCACTGTTAAAGAAATATACCCAGTTGCTGGAGTAATGGACACAAACACTGACACCTGCTTTACAATTCGCAGCGCCACCTTGCGTAAACTGATTGACTCCGGCACCGCCCACAAACTTCTAGAGGCACAGGCATCAACAGGGGGCATCATCGACATAAGCAACAATCAGAGATACACAGTTCAGAAGGCAACAGGAAGAGGCCTTATTGAGGACAGCCAAGTCCAGAGGCTACTCAATGCACAAAAGGCCTTCACTGGTGTTGAAGACCCCATGACCAGAGAGGTTTTGTCCGTGGGAGAAGCTGTGCAGAAAGGCTGGATGCCCAAGGACACTGCCATCCGCTACATGGAGGCACAGCACCTGACGGGTGGGCTGGTCAATCCCAATACCGGCCGCAGAACAAGCCTCTTTGATGCCCTTGGGTCCAAAATGATCGATAGCACAATGATGAGGGAGCTGCAGGCTGAAACGACATACATCAAGGATATTGTAGACCCAATCACAAAGGAGAAGATCAACTACAAACAAGCTCTGGATCGCTGTAAGAAAGACCCTGTGTCAGGCCTACCAATGCTGTCTGCCTCCTCCAAAGATTCTGGTTACAACTCTACTAAATATGCAAGATTCTAGATGTGTTTACAACAGAGTTGGAGTTATCTGATCTGTGGAGTGATGTGATAAAAAGTCTGCCATTATATATTATAGTTACAATGTACATTTTGACTCAGGAAAAGTCTTTTAATGCAATGCTTTCTCACTAGCCAAAATGATTGCTGCTGTGTTGCCTTTGTTTACCAAACATATCTGATGTGGGCAGATGTTTTTTTATTTAATTTAAAAACAGAGAATATAAATTCAGTTTATCTTTGATATTATTGTGTTATGAGGGATAATGGAACATGGTGCAATGCTAATTACAAAGATTAATTTGATTCTATATTACTCGTGGGTTATCCTTGACATTGTTGACTTTAAACTCAATCTTGTTTGATACTTTATGAAGAAACAAATATCAATAAATTAAATTATAATGGTTAAAGAGCATGGACCTTCAGTGATGTGTTGTATTTTTTTTTTTTTTTAAAGAAGACACGGGTTGGAACAATAGACGGGTTTCAACATTTACATTTAACAATGTAATACCAGCTTCATCTTATTTGGCTATCCAATACATTTGGATTGCTTAACATTTATAATTCAGTATACAATTTTAAACTTTTGATATTTCAACGAATGGAATAAAGTTATGTTTTCTAATATACATGACCCATACATGACACAGTTTTCAAAGCATGTAAAAACGACTTCTTAGTCCCAGCATATCAAATGGTAACATTTCAAAAATATCAAATGTCTCAACACATAGGTTATTGCACCTTTAGTAATGGATCTAAAACAGTTGCTTTTATATCTTCATTAACCAAATATGAAACCATTATGCCAATCCATTCATTGGGGCCTCAATTATCAATTAGCAAAGGATGGACTACCTGTTATGGTCACTGAGAGAAAAGTAAGCCAAAAGTTTACTAGCAAACAGCTTCAGAGGCAGAGCAGAAGTCCTGATATTCAACGAGCATCCTTAGAAACTCAGGAGACCCTGGTCAGGTTGCGTGTGCAAGTTGTTCAGCATCACACGGTTTGTTCTCCCTCTCCCTGAAAAAGCTCCTTTGCTCATTGATGGCTTTCTGTAGAAGAGCAACATTTACACCATCAACGCAGTTGAGCACACGGGCACGGACCATCGCACCAACCCCTTCAAGGCGAGAAGATGCAGAGATGAAGAATGAGCAGATATAATGAAATGAATGAGAGTGTAGTTCAACTAGATTGATCTCTATTTCAGCACATCAATTCTATTAGATAGGTGTTTAATACAATGATAAATGTGTTTACACTGTTCGAGTTAATTTAGTGTCCCATAACCTATCATATAATTAATATGCACTATATACATTTCTACATATAATATACACTATACTTCAACTATACTTCTTCCAGATAGCAGGTCAATTTAATTTTTCAATGATACAACACATGGACTCAAAAAAACAGAAACTCTGATATGAAAATATAATATATAATTTGAGGGATCAGAGATGGATAAGAAAGTCTTTACTTACCCTCAGCACTTTCAATTTCACCAAGAACAATATACTGGGCCCCAATTATTGGGTTAAAAGGCTCAACAAACAACGTGTGGATGACCACTTGGTGCTCTTTTGAAGCATGCTGAGCGGACAGTGTCGCTCTGGACTCCTCAGGCTGATAACAGACAAGTCTGGAAAATTGAACAGGTTTATTAAGATGTATTCTTATATTTTTATCTGAAGGCTAAATTTAATATGATCATCTTATACATTATGATTAATTATTTCAGATTGCTCCCCATAAGGTAGATTGAGTGGCTACAACTACATTAAACAATTGCTATTTCAGTTATAATCAAATACTGACAGTGTACTTTCTTATAAAAAAAGACTTTGAGGTAAATACAAGATATTCTAAGCATGCATTTTCTCCAATAATCAAATTCAATCAATACATTTTGAGTACAGATATAGTACAGTGTACAGAGTCTGCTTTAGGACAAGTTTGAAATTTATAAAAGGTCAACAGTGAGGGAATAACAATGGTGTGTCCACCATAAAGAACAGACACTAGAGACAGTCTAAACACCGTTTTACATTTTTAAAATGTTTATTCTGTCTGTGAAAACTGAAAAAAAAGAAGATTGCACAACCTTTTCTCCGTTCAGTTGACATTCCACTAAATCTAATTAAATAATAATGCAATCTCACCTTTGAAACCTGCATTGCTAATTCTACAGCTGTTCACTATCCCATTAGGCAGAGTGTACAGTACCAAATAAATGTGTTGCAAAATACAAATTTTGTAGAATCACAAAGGATAAAAGTGTGAGTCAGAAAAAAACCCCACCTGCCAAGTACTCTTACTGACTCCCCTTCTTGTACTGCTCCACTGTTTATCTCCCAGGGGAAATGAAAAACTGCAGCTGCGGGAAGCATAATGGAAAGAAAACTCAGAAATAGTTGATTAATGACAATAAAGCATGGCAATAAAGCCTGTTCAAGTTTGGATACCCTACTTCTGGGTTCATGTCACATGACGTCTCAGCCTGTCTGCGCCTGTCTGCGCATGCGTTGTGGGAATAAGAGGCCGTGTGCGGAGGACCAGTCAGGTTGTTGAGGTTGCAGGAGGCTCTACAACACAGCTATCATAACAGGTTTTTCAGTATAAATATTGTTTTTACTTGCATACCGAACCATGAATCCTGATATTACGAGAGAGCGTCAAAATGCAACTTTTGATGTCGAGAAACTGACGTACATTTTGGACGGGGGGCTTGAAAAGACCAAAAGACGACGTGAAATTGGTGAGTTTGAAGTGTCAACCTTGCCCGACATATCAGGAGTTATTACCTCGACACCGTCACCTTTATGTGATGATTAGGTAATGATGTTTCCTGAGAAAGTTGTATTGAGGAGAAACAGGAGCTAATTATATCATTGGCTGTTTACGAATAGCTTTCCTGTCTACAACCACTAGGTAACGTTGTAGTTGTCCAGACTGAACTCAACTTTTTCATTATATAAACTGAAATATATGAGTTAAGAGTCCAGTTATGTAACCTACACCCACGTTTGAACAAGTGACCTTTACCGTACTTTATTCATATTATTTTCAGTCAAAACATACTAGCGTTGTAGGTAGCAAAGAAAAACATATATATTTAATATGATTATTAATAATAATAATACATTTGATTTCAAGGCACCTTTCAAGGCACCCAAGGTAGTCTTTGGAATAAAAGAAGTACTCTAACAGTGAAAACAGCAAGACATAAAATACAAACAAAACAACACTGACACAGTCCAAAATGACTTCTTTAAAAGTCTATTTTTACCGACATTGTATTCATTATTATTCATTGATTTGCTATTCAGAGTCAAGGTGATTAAATCTTGTACAGTAGAAAAACTGTTATCATCGTGAGCCTGGAAATGTTGTTACACATGAGGAAGCCATGGTTCTTGAACTATAAGGCACTTAGAAGGAATATAAATGTATGTTGTTGTTGTTTTTTTAACAACTTACATACATTACTTATTTTCTTATCTTATGTTTTTCAAATCTTGATGCATACTCACAATGTTAATGCAAAGTGTCACACGAGGGGACACATTCACAAATTCTTAATATACTTTTGATAATATCCACTAAATGTGTGTATGTAATATGTATTATACACACTACAGCAACTGTGTAGACCTAAATAAACCTTTTTGATTTCATTTCCACCATGTAGAGTCACTGGTTTTCAGCGACCCGGACTTTAAGGAGGAGGACCCTAACTTCCTGTCTCGAAGTGAGCGCTATGACCAGGCTGTTAGAAAAAGCGCCCAGATGATCCTGAAGCTGAGAGAGTATGGCATTGCAGACCCAGAGGAGATCTACTGCTACAAAAAGTATGTGGTAAACATGAGTTTATGTGAGGGCTGGCTAACATACTCTAGACCCAGATAGGCTGGCGGACAAAAACCTGAACACAGAAGAAATTCTTATTGTTATTCATTTACAATACAAATGTATTGAAAGGATGTGATGAACAAGGCAATCCTGTTTTCCACACACTAGATTTTTTTTTGTAGCAAACTTTAATGACCTTATTTGGATACTGTCAGTATCATGGCTTTGCAATTTTATAAATAACACATTATTTCAGTGGCTGTCATATTACATGCTGTACAATCATAGGCAGCGGGTGAGGCACAGGTTAGGGAAGGCTTATCTTTGACAAACTATCATACTGGTTTCAAACACATAAGAGGTAATTATGTTTATTACAGGAATTCTATACAGCTACTGACCCACAATAATGACAGCACACGAGGTACAGGGGAATTATACATTCCTCTGTGGCTAATGCATTTTGATGCAACAAACCACAACAATAATAATATATAATAGCTAACTAAGCTCCAGAAAGATGCGATTCAGCCATGCTGGGCTAATAAACCACATTTAAAATGCAGGTTACTGATTGTTGAGTTTCTTGTTTGTCAAAAATGTCAAAACTAAAAATCACATCTAAATCCTAGTCACCACAAAAAGAATTTGTGGATTTATTCACAATAGAAAACAGAACAATAATTTAGGGAAGGCGTTGCCTTCATAACCTGCTGCCCCAGTATACAATACAGCTTATGCTACCACACCCAATAACTGAATTTTATGCTAGTGGTCAAATAATAAACCAGAATTATTTGTTAACTTGCGTGCAATATACAAAATAACATAACCAACGTTTCCTATTAGGAAGGATTGTCATGCGGAAACCAATACCAGGGCTCTATAGGTTATGTAAATATCAGCTTGACCAACATTCTGGGTAGTGTGGCCTAGAGGGAAATAAATGTAGGCTGATCAAAGTTCGATGTAAGATTAAAACTTTGTCAAAGGTCAACTGTGTACAACCTAACGCAATGTCAAAGATTATCAGTTGTTATTTTGCTATTTGACAGATTTTGGTTAAATGTTCATTGTGCTGTGTTCTTAAACTACCAAGCTTTCTGTCAACATATTTAATAATTATGTTGTGTCATGTAAAAAATTGATAGATGTGAATTACAAAAGAACTTCACGCACTTTGCTAGTAAATGATTGTAGAACTGGACTTCACTGGTAAACCTTTAAGTAAGAATTGGATTATTTGACAGTTAAAGTGGGACTTCGAAGGAACTATTCCTTAGAAAAACTAAACAACAGTAACAGGATGAACTTGGACATAGAATTCAAACAAAGTGACTCAGCAGATCCATTAGTTATACAACGTTTAGATGACATTTAGTCTGAACCTAAGTTGTGTTTCCTGCACCTTCCATTCACCCAGTATGGTTAAAGGCAACCTCCATGAGGCCTTGGGGCTCCACTTTGTCATGTTCCTACCCACACTGTACAGCCAGTGTGACGCTGAGCAGGCCAGGAAGTGGTTACCTCTGGCAGAGTCCTTCCAGGCCCTGGGCACATATGCCCAAACTGAGATGGGTCACGGTCAGTCTTGAATTCAGCCTTTTAACTTATTGAATGTGTGTAGTTTAAGGCCCTCCTTTTCCATGCTGTTATTAAATAGCACTAATACGATTTTTAAGGAATTATATTCGGGGTGGGAAAACAGACCCATTACAGTAGGTTTGGAAAAGTAGCAGGAGCATTAAGGTGATTCCTTGTATGTGTTTGACAGATCGAAATTATATCAAAAGTAGTCTCATGCGCGTTCTGACCACATTGTCCTGTTCTCTAAACTCTCAATCTTCCTGTCAGCCTGTTTCACGATTATGCTGTTGTTTTTGTGGCTGCTTGTCAAAAAAGATAGATGTGGTACTTTGCTTTAATTTTCAATGGGTAAACGATTGTAGGATTCTATTTAAAAGGAAATCCTGTTCCATGTTAGTCCCAGTTATTATTTGATTATTTCCAAGAAAGAACCCCTTCAAGGCAATGTAAATAATGGGCCGGCTTTATCCAGGCTTAATGGTGAAGTATCTCCATCTGAGACGTTTCAATTGATCTATCAGTCTTTGTTAGTTGATGTTTGTCCTTAATATCATTGAGGTAAGGGCGGTGAAGCTACTTAGGCACACAAGGTAACATTGCAGAGTCAGAAATAGGAAGTGTGTACTGAAAATCATTTTCAAACTCAAATTTAAGAATGATGTGAAATGAACTATAGCAACTAAACAATGGGACGGTTTACATAATTCAAACACTGAATAACTTTTATTACCAAGTTCAAAAAAGTAACAGAGTGAGTTAAACTTAAACCTAATATTCAATGTCCGCCAGTGCTTCAACAACATGGTGAGTCAGCATATCCATTGTTTACACAACGTTTGAGTGACAGCCAGTCTGAGCATCATTTGTGTGTCTTCTACCTCCCCTTCACCCAGTATGGTTCAAGGACACCAACAATGGGCCTTTGGGCTCCACTATGTCATGTTCCTTCCCACGCTGTACAGCCAGTGTGACGCTGAGCAGTCCAGGAAGTGGTTACCTCTGGCAGAGTCCTTGCAGGCCCTGGGCACATATGCCCAAACTGAGATGGGTCACGGTCAGTCCTTTCTCAGAATTAGCCTTTAGGTTATTGACTTTATGTAGTTTAAGTCCCTCATAACTTTGTCGGGCTGTTATAAAAAAGCTCTAATTGGAATTTAAAGGAATTATGTTGGGGATGGGAAAACGGGCCCATTACAGCAGGCCTGAAAAAGCACCAGGAGCATTAAGGTGATTCCTTGAATGTGTTTGACATTTCAAAATCGTGTAGGAAATTCAGAAGTAGTCGCATGTGTGTACTGACAACTGTGTTCGTATACTTCATTTTGTTCTAACCAACAGGTCATTTGTGGCTAGTGATGTATATGTAGCTGTTTTACTAATATCACTCTATTAGTGTCAGTCCCTTACACCTTTAGCATCTTAAAAGCAAAATAACGTAGCTTTGTCCGGTCCTTTCCAACTAATATTCCCATCTACATTAGCTAGTGCCACTGATTTCCTACCCACACCTCCTGTATTCCATCTAATAATAATAATACTCTAATGATAAATATTTGTATGAATTTTGATTGCTGTGTCTTAATTACTTTCCACCACTTGGCAAATGAAATGCGTTTCCAATGAAGATACGGTTCTGTTTATTTGAGCTATATCTTGAGTGGCGAAAAAAGGCGAAGTGCTTTTTTTCTGGTTCTGTTTGACTAATAAGTAAGTACTGCAGATTGGAAACTGGTCATTTTCTCCTGCTTTTCAAGTCTCTCACATCAAAAGCAGGAGAAGCTACGTCACGTGCTGCACAATATGCGGTGTTGGATCCTTTAACGAGACTGAGTTCTAGATGAATGTGTCTTTGTAATCTGAGAGAATCTAGGCCACCACAGCTATTGTCTGTTGCCTTGCGATAACCAAGTCAAGCTGTTGTGTTTCCAAATTAGTATTTCAGTCATGCAGACCGACACTGAAAGTTTAAAATGGATCTCTCCGTCTTTAATGAACATTTGGATCAAGTGTTGTGTCGGTTTGGGCCAAGTCCTTATAGTATAATTTGAGTATCATTCATGTTGTGAACCGATGTTCCCTCGGTAAGGCCACAGCTTAAAGACTGATTTCATTATCAATGAATCTGCTAATTTCTTTGTTAATTGTTTGGTCTATAAAATATCCAAAAGTAAATGTCCTGGAGCAGAAGGTTCGCATCAGTAAATGTCCCCAAAGTCATTTCAGTAAACCTCTTTTCAAGGGTTTATTTGGTTTTAGCAGCTTATGGTCAGACACTGTGAGCTTATAACTGGCTGGGACTGATGTGGCCTGCATAGCAGAGACATTTAAATTCACATCTGACAGGGGAACTTTATTGATGCAGCTTCTAAAGACAAATGTAAATGAGTCGAGTTTTTAGACAAATGAACATATGATCAAATCAATATGCATGATATTATCACAAGCTGTTTTAATTTGTCAAATCTGCCTTTTCGCTGCTTGTTATCACAAACTCTCTTTTTCTTTTCCCTTGCTGCTTCTTCATTTGGGTCATATCAATTCCCTTCCGTGGGTTTTTCAAAATACTTGCTCCAATATTCTCTCATTCATACATGCACTTTACATTGTTCAAAACTTTCACATTGCTCAAACCTTCCCTATACATTTCCTTCTTTGCCCCTTTCCGCATCACCACCTGCTTTTCTCTTCCATTTGCCCCTCTGCTGCGTGGCCTAGATGTGTACACCCAGGCAGGGCCGAGCCCTTGGATCTCCATCTGGGGATGTTCCTGCCCACACTGCTCAACCAGGCTACCCCAGAGCAAATGGACCGTTTCTTCATGCCTGCCTGGAACCTAGAGATCATCGGCACCTACGCACAGACAGAGATGGGCCACGGTAAAAGACCAGAGCAGTCCAAAATATCGGAACTGTTTAGTCCCGTACTTTAGAGGGGCAATGGGCTCTGATCCTGGAAAAACAAATTGGGGTTTCATTTCATCTTCTTCTGGACTTCTGGGTCCACATATCCTAAAATGACAAGCATCAGCTATTACTACTACTTTAATTTAACTACTTACAGCATGGCAAGAATACTACACATTTGTATATTAAACTCTGAATAAGCAATGCTACTGCCTCCAGTCGGAGCGCCAACACTGTAACCTCTTTCATTTCTATTGATAATGCTGGATCACTTTTTAAATGCTTTAAAACAAACCCAGCCATTTCACACTTTTGCCCTTTAATCCACAACAGACTTGTGCTACAGTTCAAAGACTGATTATTTCATAACAAAATAATGTTAACCTAATTGGCACCAATATTAGTACAAAAATGTCTATTCATCTATTTTTGCCGTATTTTCCCCATCTTTTCTGTAAAATGCATCTTAATTTCCTCGAGTCGGGAAGTTAGAAGAAACCTAAATAAAGCTTCGTATGTAAAATAAATGACATTAAGTAAAGCCCTGGCTTAAAGGTAACCCCCAAGTTATCTAATGTTTGTTCTGCATGCCTGAAACTCTGCGATAGCCTTAATATGCACTCCCTGCCCTTTTAGACAAACCACCTCTGTTGGTCTTCAACCCTAACCCTTCCCGTGTGTTTTAGACAGAACTGTCCTGAACTCATAATATTAGATTGTTTGTAAATGTTTGTTTTTAACATGGCTATACTGTAGCAGCACATGTTCCAGTGTAGCTCATACTGACGTAGTATCTTTCTGTTAGCAAACTCTAAGGTAATCAAGCAAATTGCATGAGATATGTGTTAGTATATTTAAATCATGAAATACACATTTAGATCTGTCAAACACCTACAAAGTGCACTGCTATGCTCCTTTTATGTTTTATTTTCATCCATTTTTCATGGAAAGTTTATTATTTTTCAAATTTGTCGAGGGCTTAACATGTTTTCTATCCATTTATTTTATGTTTATTCTCTTTGTCTTTTTTTATTAATCTTTGTTTTTCAACTGTGTACTCTGTGTGTTTGTGTTCTGGGGGGGGGGGGTGGGGTTTGATATTTTGTCTATCTAGGCACACACCTCCGCGGGCTAGAGACCACAGCCACGTACGACCCAGCTACGCAGGAGTTTGTGTTGAACAGTCCCACAGTCAGCTCCATCAAATGGTGGCCTGGAGGACGTAAGTACTTAGACACCTGCATGTCTCTGCAGGATCTGACCAATAGTCATTTTTCAGCCTGTAATTGGCATATTATCATAAGGAAGGAATATGTCTTTCCCTTTCCCTCAAGGTGTCACAATGCTTAAATCGTTTTTTCCTTCCAGGGTAGGAAAACCATGTGACATTCAGAACATTGAAGTTTTAACCCTTCAACTCTCTGTCTTTTTCCAGTTGGTAAGACTTCAAACCATGCTATAGTTCTAGCCCAGCTTTATACTCTGGGAAACTGCCACGGTCTTCATGCTTTCATCGTACCCATCCGTGACATGAACACACACGTACCACTGCCAGGTAACCACAGTCTCTCTGGATGTGGTGTATGTGGTGAAGTCAGTCCTCACTTTACTCCCTGTCTCTTGACTTTCTTTGTTTTGCTCTTTTTTCTTTTTCTCTCTCTCTCTGTTTAAGGTATTGTGGTTGGAGATATCGGTCCCAAGTTTGGCTTCAGTGAAGTTGACAACGGATTCCTGAAACTGGAGAACGTGCGACTCCCACGAGAGAACATGCTGATGAAATACGCAAAGGTGATTAGACATGCACATTTTTTTTCTAATGAATGAAGGAATAAGGGACATAAAATTACATAAACAGTGTATTGCACTCTCCCTTTCCCTTTGCTAAACAAAACCATCAGTCCTAAATGTCATAATTGCATTGTGTCAGTATAGAGTAATACTGTATATTTAATCTAGTAATGATATAGATACATACAGTTGCCAAATTACAAGGTACGCCTAGCTAAAGAAATGCAGCCCTGCTCTAAATCCGATCTTAATGAAGGTTAAACTCAGCTGTTTAAGCTAAAAGAGGTCTGGATTTAACTTTGTGGTCATTTTAGATGAAGTATTTTGAGTTCATTTTTGGTTGAGTTGTTCTGTTGATTTGAAGATTTAGCCTAACTAATTAATGTGAATGGAGTGGCCAAAACACCAGTCAGTACATTAATCCCGATCTGTTGTATTAGACTGCATTACTATTATCGAAGAGTGTAAAAATAAACTTGTGTATCTACTGAATACTGTATTTAAAGTGGGACTGAAGTAAGAGTGACTCTGTCTCACCACTAGGTGGAGCCAGATGGGACCTATGTGAAGCCCCCCAGTGCCAAGCTGACCTACGGCACCATGGTGTTCATCCGCTCCTTAATCGTAGGCGAGTCCGCTCGGTCCCTCTCCAAAGCCTCCACCATCGCCATCCGCTACAGCTCTGTCCGACACCAGTCTGAGATCCGGGCCGGGTCAGTCAACACAATGAATGCATGAAGGCACACACTACTTGCATCACTCATAGAAACGACAAGAAAAAACTAATTTCTGCTTTAGGTCAAATTTGGTTTTCCCTTAAAGACACGGGAAATTCACATTAGTCATGCGGTTTGTGTCACAGGTTCAGATTTGCGACGTTTTTTCTAAAAGGAAATGGAAATAGCACTTGTTTTTTATCAGGATTTTAACCACATCCTTGTGTATAAAAGGGAAGCAAAATCTTTATTTGAGATACTGAGAGGTCAAACGGGTGTTTTGTGTCCCACAGAGAGCCAGAGCCTCAGATCCTGGATTACCAGACGCAGCAGTACAAGCTGTTTCCTCTGCTGGCCACGGCCTATGCCTTCACTTTTGTCGGACAGTACATGAGAGAGACCTACCATCGCATCAGTGGAGACATCAGCGATGGGGACTTCAGTGAACTGCCTGAGGTACTGATTGCACATTTAAATGTAGGGTGTAACCTAGGTTCACTGTGGAGGATGCATATTGACTGAGGTCGGTGTTAGTCCTTCCAGCTGTATGTGTTGTGAGTCTATGCTAAAGCAAAAACCAGTTTCAACTTTGTTTACTGACATCTATGCAAGCTTAGTGATTTAGCGTAAAAGCAGACGCAACACGTTATTTTTCTGATTACACAGGCTTCAATCCCTCTGGCTGTGTGGCTGACAAGCTACACACTGTTTGTTTGTTTGTTTGTTTGTTTACATTTTATAAGCTTAAGTTGAGCGTATCTTCACAATGTTACCAAAACCTCACAAAAGGAAATAGGCATATGAAATGACCATGAGAACAGAAAAGAACAGAGCACAGAGGAAGTACAGACAATAACATTAATAAGAATAAAAGATTTACAAATAAATAAACAACTACAACGTCTTATTGTTTTTAATTGTGCAGTAATAATTCATAAAAACTACTATTTTATATTTAGGCATATGCATCTTTACCAGATAGCCCTCACTGGCTGACTGTGTCTAGTATTCTAGTCAGGGCCATTCATAGCTAATTATTTTACATACATTAACATACTGTAATAGTACAACATTTTCAAAGCACTTTGTTGTTTGATTTAAAAATATAATTGCACCAAGGTTTACATGAAGCTCTTCTCACCCTCTTTGCTCTCATATCTACAGCTCCATGCCCTGTGTGCCGGGCTGAAGGCCTTCACTACGTGGACCGCCAACGCTGGCATCGAGGTTTGCCGCATGTCATGTGGCGGCCACGGCTACTCCCGCAGCAGCGCCTTGCCGGACATTTACGTGGAGTTCACTCCTGCCTGCACCTACGAGGGAGAGAACACAGTCATGATGCTGCAGACGGCAAGGTAACCTCGGCAGACAGGAATACAAATGTGACATCTCACAAGGACTGAGTTAAAATACTGCGACACAAATACCTTTGTAGAGTCGTACTATGTTTTTGTTTTGAGCTGCTTATTTCCTAAATTGCACAGTTGTCACTACAGATACTCGCACAAGAGTTCACACGGTTAGGCTTTTTAACCATTTTTCGGAATCACACGCTAATAGAATGGCAGCGAGACAGATACAGACACAACCAGACATAAACATGCGCCCACTCATCATACCACATCATACCAAATCCAGGAGACACACCCACACAGCCAAAGCAAACATGGGTCACATTTTATGTCCTTAAATGTTAACTGTTTTGCTTTTCTTTTCTTTTTTTTAAATCACCAGCACTATAAAGGTCAGCTGTGCAGTTTCAAAAAGCTGCTTTGTGATATTTTTTGCTTTGAAGGGATAATGTTTCACTGGCAAGGATGAGCTCATAATTGAACACAAAGTTCCAACAAAGAGTGTTGTGAATGGAAACAAAGCAAGAGGTCGAGGAATTCAAGAAGTACTGCATATGGGTACATGGGAGGTCCTTTTCTGGACTGTGTACACAAATTGGTCAGAAGCCAACCTGTGCACCATGTCCCATTAATGCCCTAAGACTATATTTAGTAAGATGTGAAAAAAATCCTAAAGTCTTGAAATCTGCTTTTGTATTATTGGATGTATGATTTTTTAATTTAAACTCTGCATATATAACCTCATCTTTGTTATTTAACTTGTTATTAGATACCAACTTCTTGATGCAATTTTCATACCATATCATATACAAATGTGTTGTTGTTTACGTCACCTGTGTGTCTCCTCAACACTTGTCTACAGATACCTGGTGAAGAGCTACCGACATGCTAAGGAAGGACAGCAGCTGAGCGGCACCGTGTCATACCTGAATGACGCAAACCTTCAGAGGGTGCAGCCTCAGCCTGTCGCTGCCAGACCAACCGTAGTGGACATAAACGACCTGGCCAGCCTGGTGGAGGTCTACAAACAGAGAGCTGCCATGTAAGAGACAGCTTTGCCTTTACCTTTATCTGTTTTGAAGTAGTAATATTTATCCTGCTTTGACCCCTCCACCCTGGCTCATGGTTGCATGTAATATGTATGAAGTAATGATAATAAAGCATGCCTTTCAGTGTTTGAATATTGCATGAGCATGTGCTAAATGGAAATGTAAGTGATTTACACGAGTACTAGATGTTGACTTACAGTAAAGGCTGCCGTTACAGTTCCAATTTCATCTGAGGTGTGGGTTTTGGACAAAGCTTCATCTATCAACAATATTCACCGTGATTGTTTAATCAGAATATCTGCCCAAATATGCTGCTCTCTCCTTTGAACTATATTTCTGTCTTTTTCCTTTTCACTGTCACTGACATAATATGCTGTCCTGATCCCATCCCTGCATACTGCCAGCCTTGGTCACAACTATATCCATTTGGCAGTCAGGGTGAGCTGTGTGGTGAGCACAAACAGCGGCTAAGTTTGTCTGGTGTAGGGCGACAAAATGTGGCCTGCCTGTTCACACGTTAGCAGGACAGGGGTCAGATGATTGGCGTGCTGGGAAGAGTTCCTTCTATGTTTGCCATGAGATTTAAGATAATCTTACTCCACAAAAGCAGTTACGATTGTGGTTTTGTAGAGAGTAAATGTTTTTAATGCATTTTTATGGATGACATCTTTGGTTAATACCGATTGTGTGTGTGTTTGTAGTCTAGTTGAGCTGGCAGCTAAGAGCATCCAGCAGGAGTTGCAGCGCAGGAAGTGCCAGGAGGACGCCTGGAACAACAGTTCCATTGACCTGGTCAGAGCTTCAGATGTAAGTTCCCTTGTGTGTATGCGTGAGTGAGAGTGAGAGTGTAAGTGATCATTTCATGGTTTCAAGTGTTTGCAGAGATCCCAAACCCAATATGTGCAGCTTGCAAGCAAACTCAAATCCTGCCCATGTTCATTTTATTTCTACAATGATTTGTTATTTGTTGCAATGAGTATCTTTTCCCATCCATCTGTTTTTTTGTTCTTCTCCAGGCCCACTGTCACTATGTCGTAGTGAAGCTCTTTACTGACAAGCTGGGGGAGATTGGTGACACAGCGATACACTCAGTGCTGTCCACCCTGGCTCTGCTGTACGCCCTGCATGGCATCAAAAACAACTCTGGAGACTTCCTACAGGTCAGAAAAATCATTACGTGGAGAAACCATATGGACCACAGTCAGTGTGATATGGGTTGTTAACTGTTGTTTCTCCTATAATCAATTATTAGCGCAGCTGCTATTTTAACTGATAATTAGTATCCTCTGTTCTAGTCTTACACAGAATGCAGGGCACACACACACACATACGCACAGAAAAGAGACTGCTGAAGTGAAAAGAAATTCCATTGTTGCCCAGGTTTTTTTGTGGAGGAACATTTGGTTATAAAGAAGTCCCCTGATGTTCACCACTGTTTTGGAACGAGCAATGACAAAGCTTTAAAAGCGACACCGTTTTTGGCATGTGGCAGATCTTATTTATAAGGATGTTGACAGTGACTCATTTGTTTTGGAAAAGTAACCAAAAAATATTGAAAGAAATCGGCTGCCCTATAGCAGTCATTCAGGTCATACCGGCCTCAATTCCCTCTCTGTCTCTGAGCAAAGAAAATGGGTTCTTTGTTTGTAAGATTTGTATGCCTGCATGGCTGGTAGCCTTGTTTTGGATTAAGTAAGGACAATTGAGTTTGTTCAGTCAATCAGTTTAGCCTTATATCTTTTGTAAAATATAAAATGTCATGCTTTGTTTAACAATCCGCTGTCTCTCCTGTCCGTTTCCTCTCTGTTAGGGTAGACATCCTGCAAAACGTTTTCATCCTCGTCTCCATCTGTTTTGTTTCAGGCTGGACTGCTGAGTGTACCCCAGGTTCTGCAAATTTCTGTTCGTGTCAAGGAGCTGCTGTCTCAGCTGAGGCCCAACGCTGTGGCACTGGTGGACTCCTTTGACATCAACGACAAGATTCTGAATTCAGTCCTGGGAAGATATGATGGGAACGTCTATGAGCACTTGTTCGACTGGGCTCGTCGCTCGCCACTGAACGCCACTGAGGTCAGTCAGGCTCACTGGGGTTAAATGAGAGTAATGGCACTGCACTGATGGTACTCATAACCTGTTTTGTTGTTAGATCTGATGCATGGAATTACCACTAATCGTAAGGCTAAATGATAGCTACAAGAAAAGAATGCAGGACCTAGCAAAACTGTTGGTTTCAGTTCATTTTGGTTAGCAGATTGACAGTGAACTTTTGTACTTCAGGGATGATGTTTATACGTTTATTTTTAATCATCCTTAATAAAATGTTATTCTTCCCATTCATCCTTAACTACTTCCTTCTTCCTTCCCCAGGTCCATGAGTCGTTCCACAAATACCTGAAACCCCTGCGTTCCCAATTGTGAGCAATGTGGTTCCTGGCTGCGGCCCTTCAACTCCACGGATAGAGGCCCAACCTTAACCACAAAAAAGCCCATCATATCAACCCTGTGATGGCCATAATTTTCCATTTGCCGGTAATTACCAATCTGAAGGAATTTAGCATTCCCTTCTCCAATCTATCGGTCTCTTTGATAATGGGGGAAATTAAAAACGTTTTTAGTTACAATGGAGAATGGAAGGAAAACAGGTCATCTCTAATAAAGATCCAAAACAATAGCTTTAATAATACTGAATACAATCACGTTTTTGTAGTTTTAGAAGTTTTCTGCAGAGACATTCCAATATGAAGTTTCTTTCTTTTTAATTCATTTTGTTTCATCTTTTCTTCGCTTTCTGCCATGTGCCTGATGGCTCCTCTGTGAGAGCCTGCCAAGATGGAAATGCCACCGCTCACTTTCTCTCTTAACAAGAACAGAATGTTATGAATGTTACGTAATGTTAGAGCGTTTTAGGATGGGAAGAGACCAACTGCAAAATCAGTTTTTGTTGTTTCCCCTGACAACGAGGACCGTATTTGCAATGACATGTTATTTATTCATTCATTGTTATAACGAGACATTCGTATATCCATCACATTTATCCTTTGCTTTAAACTTCTCTTCTTCACAAATCTGTGGCGACAAAACACGATGGAGTAATATGACTGACCTAAACGACAGCCATAATTTAGTCTGCACTTTATAAAAACCCCAGCAAATTACAGCAGAGGTGCCAGTAAAGATATACAAATAGTCCGGTGTAAAATACTGTTACAAAACCATTTCTATCAAGCTTCTGCATATACATAAAGTTCAACTGTGCTTAAGAGGAGCAGAAATTTGAATTACTATGCCTTTTTAAAAGTCACTGTTTTACACAATTAAATGGAACCTCAGAGCCTTAATCGGATGCTTTACCCAATTTTCATGCATTTCATGTCAAGTAGCCTTTAATTCCTTTTGTAGAAATAATTCACTGTGATCAGATAAAATTCACGTCTGTCATAATTGTCTTCATTGCCTTTACCCCAACACTTGTCACATCTCTTTATGCTGTTATGTACCTTTACTCCTGAGCTGAGCTCAATAGCGTGCTGCAGGAATGAGTTAGCATTGTTCCGCTTCTGGTTCCCTTTTTATGGAACTCAATGGGTTTTGAATGTCTGAAAAGAAAAGTCTGTGGTTCACATAAGCTTTAGAGTCTTTAACCGCTTGCCTTATGACATTAAAAAAAAAAACATTTGTGTGGGAAACCAGGGCGATACTGTCTTCCGTGGTTGGCCTTCAAACATATGTCATCCCTGCAGCACTTTATAGAGCGAAGAGAAACCCATTGAAGAGTCAGTGTATGTGAGACAGGGTTGGGATTTACTCAGACTTTCTGGAAATAAACCACTTAGGGGTGATTTGTTCGAAATTCCTCTATTTCTGAGCATTGGCGGTGCTCTCTGTGATGGCCATGTGTTTGATCATTAGAATGAATGAATCTATGGTACATGCTTCTGGATGTGTTAGGGGGACGGAAGGCATTCTGCAGATAATGGTCAGGTAATGCATGGTGTAAAAGCACCTTTGAGGGCAGGTACTTTAATTGTATTGAATGTTTGATGAAGCATCGTGTGCACTGTATATGTGAATAAAAAGGGTCCCGCCCTGCTGTGTGGGGTTAATCACACTATAAAGAAAGCAAAAACTACAACATTTAGAGTAACAGCCTATTATTATTTGACTTGACCAGAATAAATGTATACTATTTCTTAGAATTGGTGAATTTATCTCAACCTGCAGTAGATTATTTTTGTGATGGAGGAATCAAATACAGCAGTATAAATTGTGGATACTAAGGCTGTGGAATAACTTATAGGGACTGTATTGAGGCGATGAGGAAAAGGATAGTTGTAATCAAAAGCCTGACTGAAGTGTAAAGATGATTTGTGAGTTAATTATGTGCCTGAGGAAGTTATATTTTCCTAATGTTGTAAATTGAGCGTGTTCTCACAAGAGTCATAGTATTTCCATTCTGTATCGGTAAGTCTTTTAATCCGTTAACTATTGCTGTAAGGAAAAGATTATCAATTTGTAACGACTTAGCTCTTAAGCATTTTTTTGTGATGATTTATTGCCTAACAATGATATTAAACCATATGATTTTAATGGTTGGTACATCATTTTACTTGTAAGTTGTATTAATAAAACACTAAGTAATCAATGTGTTTTGTGTCACATGTCACTCATTAAAACAAATAAATGCTAGTATATGCTTTTAACATTTTAAACCACTAATGTGTCTACTCATGTAGAGTAATTTGTATGTCTTTGCTGAAGTTAATCACTAACTATGACGACCGTTGGCAGGCTCTTGTAGTTTCCACACGTGGCCCACTGCTGATGGGTTTGTCCTTCATTCAGAAAGGTTACTCAATCATTGGCATCAAAATGTATCAAAAGTAAAATGATTTATTATGCAAATTGGCCCATTTCTGAATAATATATAATCTGTTTTTATAGAAATTATTGATGCATTCATGTGTTTATCAAAGTGGTAAAGGTGCAGCTAGTTTACATTACTTCTGTATTCTGCAGGGATAGCTTGAATGTTATAAGTAAACGTACACGATTGGTCTCTGAATTGTAGTGGGGTCGAAGTACTAAGTAGCATGAAATAGAAATACTCAAGTATAGTACAAGTATCTCAGAATTGAGATAAGTAAATGTTTAGTAACGTCCCTCCTCCTGTAGTTTCCACATGCGGCCCACCGCTGGAGGGTTAGACCCGGCACCAACTCGTGCTGTCTGTGGATAAGATCAGTCGTAACTCCGCCCCCTGCTCCTCCACGGAGCGGCAGTAAGGATGTTGGGAGAGTGAAAGAGGGAAGTAGTCAGGCGCTGGTGGACAGCAGCTTACAGTAACGTTTCAGTTCGGATATGAACCTTTCTGCTGAATGAATTACAACCCGGTTTCTTCTTCCTGGAGGTAAGTTAATGATTCTTAAACGTGGTCTTGCGACGTTAAAAATTACTTAAAGTGTGTCAACGGCCATTATCGAGTTTTTACAGTGAAAACATACTAGATATGTCAAAATGACCGTTCATAAGTAGAGAAACACATGCTTTTAAAGTATAATATATGAGCCAAAGCTGCTTTAAAAGCCCGAAAACACACTAAATGAAATCTAACACTGTCGGTTTACAGCGGTGGTTTTCATCCAACCAGCCGCTGAAAGCATGCCTCGACAAGCCCTTTGTTGCTCAGCCCGCCGGGACAAATGTACACGAATGCAAAGGTTCATCTCATATTTCCCTCTGTAATCCTGGTGAAGTTTAATACGGTGGTCAGGATGTGCCAAACGATATATGTGTTGCTACACCCCTTCCCATTTGTTTATCAAAGACCGTAGGAGGGAGTGTTCACACACAGTGTGTAACGGGGACTGACTGACACTGACATTTTCTGAATTATGATTGGAAAAAAAACACATTTTGTTCTGGTTATTTAGCTAATTAAAAAAAAACTAACATTTTCCAATTCAGGTGAAGGTTAACCTAAAAAAATAATAATCTTACATAGTAGTGACTGAAATATACAGTCTAACAGTGGTGTAAAGTAACTAGGTCCATTTACTCAAGTACTGTAATGTACAATTTGGAGGGACATGTACTTTAGTTGAGTATTTAGATTTTCTTGCTACTTTGTGCTTTTACTATCGTTTACTCCACTCCACTAAATTAATTAATTTAATACTATGCAGATTTGGATTCATGATGTGAAAAATAATCAGCCCTTCAGTCAGACTTAAGTTACACCTGCAGTAAAATTCACAAGCTACCCTATACATAAAACTCGCCGCACCTTTTACAAGCATTGTTAACACTTTAATGCAGCAATATGTTTAACCACTAGATATAATATATATTATTCTGAAATGGGGCAATTTGCATAATGAGTACTTTTACTTTTGGTACTTTAAGTATATTTTCATGCTACTGCTTTTGTACTTTCTCTTGACCAACATTCTGATTGCAGGCCTTTTACCTGTATCAGAGTATTTCTACACCCTGGCAGTTCTACTTTTACATAAGAACAATATCTTAAAAGTTACTGCAGGTGAACAATGTAGAAATAACTGTTCATGTGTTACTCAGTCCTCCCAGTTCCTCTTGACCTTCTGCAGAGCTACATAATTCTGTATGTGTTTTTGTGGGCTACAAGTTCTCAGAAGGGTGTCTTTAGAATGAACCTTATCATGATTTTGTCTCTCGAAAAAGTGTTCCAGTCATACACTCTGTGGTATCAGTCCTTCATTTGAATATGGATATGGAAACACCTGCTTTAGCTTAGATGATGATTAATTATCAGTTCATTTTAAAACTGTGCCAGCTAGTTGAATAAGTAGATTGGTGTTATTCAGTTGGTTTTGTGAGTTCACTTTCAGATGTTGATGTTGTAGTTGATTACAAACAGTGATGTACTTTAGGTTTAAGTGCAAATTAAACAAGTGAGCTCCAGATACTTGCTCTATTTCCGTAATAAATACGGATAAAAAGAAGAAAGCACTGTAGGCCGTCTTAGAAGTAGGCAGTGTGGACAACATTTCCAGTAAAAATGGCATCATTACTGCAGTGTTTGCTTTATCATATTTGCTTTTTTCATTATTTTATGAATAAGCAGTGATAGCAGTCTTTTATTCTAGTAACCCTCAATACATGTTACACATTGCGAATGAATAGAGCCATATCTTGTTAGATAACAGTTTTGTAGGTCACATTAAGACTGTGAGCAAAGGCACTATTACTATACACAGATCAGTTTCATTATTAAAAATCCTTTTTACCGACCGCTTTTAGTTTAGAAAACAGTTGTAACATAACAATTGTGTTGTGTGCTTAATAACACTTTAAAATTTATACACATCAGTATGTTAACTAACTTGTTTAAAATAACCATAGTTGTTTATTTAAGTATTTCATAAAGCCTTATTGCAATCTCAATATTATATCTATTATACTTTCACTTTATGGTATTATACATGAACACTGCCAATTAAACCAACAATTGAATATGCAGACTAAATATTTAGCTTGAAATAGCAGTAGTTTTTATATTACCTTTTACTTGTAGGGTAGTTGGTAGGTTCAAGGGGGTTCATTATAAAATGCACAGTAGCTACAGTGTAGTTGGAAATGAAAATCGAAGGTCCCGAGTTCGTCCAACAATGCAATATATTATAAATAGGACTTAAGACAAAACAAGAGAATAAAACTAAAACTAAAGAAATGTTGCAAAATTACAGTAAAATAATGTTAGGTTATGTTGCTAGACCGGTCTATGAGAAGCGCAGATGAAGTATATACATGTCAGAAAAATACATAAGCTAAATTATGCATGGAATGTTGAAAATGACAAGGTATGCAGGATTTTATGTAAATAGAATGGAATATACGATAACAGAATGTAAGATTAAGGGTAATATTGTACTGTGAATTATAATGAAATACAGTTTGATGTACTAATAACTATTAAGATAACAAATTAAATAAATAGTGAGATGCAACCAGATAAATGTTTTGGGTTGTGAAGGCACTTAACAGAGCTCAGGTCTTATTGCCTGTGGAATGAAACTGTCCCTGAGTCTGGTGGCTTTAGTCATAAATGAATTCCAAACATTATTATATCATTATAATGCAGTGCCCATCTAAAAACCATGTACTCAATTTACTGTATGTTCAAACACTTCTGTTTAGGAGGAAGCAATGAAAAGGGGAAGCACTATTGCATGTTTTTTTGCACTCCCCTTTTTTTTACCACATTATACATACTGTACCACCTGCTGCTGTGAAGCCGGTGCAGGAAAATAATAACATGCATTGTATAGGCTGGGTGTACGTTGCACAGCAAGCAACTAGGCAACAGCTGCATCTGGCACATCGTTAGTGTAGCCTGCACACCTGTCACTGAGCTAAAGAGCTGCCAATAGGAAAACTGTGACCCAGTGCAAACTAGGAAGTGAACTCTCTGTGACTAACGAAACCAGAGTTCATGGCATACTTCAGTATAGATAGGCAAAATTTGTCTTGGTTTTTAACAAGCCATGTGATATTTGGACATCCTTGTTTCTGATGACGTTTTCTAGAAATTGGTTTGTTGTTAAACCTGTTATAGTTAATGTCACCAGTGGCTTACAATACTGTCGATCTTCAGGGTCCTTTATTTAAGTGGTTTACAGGACCTATCCTTCCTTTTTGTTTTTATAATTGACAGTGCAGTAACAGAATGCTCAGAGGTCTCAGTGTCTTAGGTGTTACCTCCCCATCAACACCATACTGCAATCCAAGGAAAAAAGGAAGTGACTGGTTGCTCTCTACAAGTATTTTAAAAGCCTATATTGTATCGGCTAAGTCGTTAAAAAGCCAACATGTTTTGACTACTGGTGTTCGTCAGGGCTAAAAATAAACAGACAACACGGGTGTGGCCTCATTTATATAGTCACAATTACCAATAGGAGCCGAGGTAAACACATGACCAGGATAAACAAATGATGTTGAAACATTGAAAATAGCCTTGTGAAAACATGAAAAAGAGAGTAGGTGGCCAATATAAAAATGTTATTATGAGCTGAGAAAAACAAGGAAGGTTGTAGCCAGAATAATATCTATCTTATCTCCATGGTCTTATCATTTTTTGTTCGGAAACCCCTGTGTTTGTCCGCTTGCTTACAGGGTTTTCCTGTCTATCAAACTTGTCATCACCTTCCTGAGTCGTTTTGCTTCCATGATAATATCTGTTGGACTGCTGCGCGATAACACGTCCAAAAAACAGTGTGCATTTTAACCTTTCATATTAACAACTCCGCTCTAGTAACAGGAGCAGAGGCTGCTGGCAAGGCGTGTTTTTTTCTTCTGCATGCCAACCTTCGTTGCACAGAGCATGACACATCATTATTTGGAGATATCCGGAAATGCTTTCAGTCCAAACTCTCATAAACCTTAAAAGGACTTCCAACCATTTTCCTTTACTGTTTCTCAGGAATGGATCATCTTCCTTCACGTTTCTCATGAGATCCACAAGGGGACAAACTGTCTTTCCTCTTGCTCTGTCCGGCACCTCTTTTCATTTCTTACAGTGAGTGAGAGTACACTACTTGGCTTTCTCAGTTTTAACAGCCAAGCTGGGCCTGTCGACAAGACTTTCTCTGACAAAATGCTCAGAAGTTAGCTGTTTGCAATACATGTTCGCACTTCAACACTTCAGCAACACACTGTACAAACCATATTTTAAGGTCACGTCTTTAGGACTGGGAGGAATTCTTGAACTGGGAGAAAAGCAGTTACTCAGGTATTGTAGCTGGATGTTATGCACGTTTGGGCATGCACACTCATGGAAAATGGTGCAATGTTTCAAACCGTCTCTGGAATGGTTGGATTTAAGCCAAGGTCCTTTTCAAACATTTTCTAATAGCTTTGAAATGGAACTATTGATTGTTTGAAACACCAAAGTGCTATTATCGGCAAAAGATGAGTAATGGGTTATGTAAAGAAACAAGGTTTTGTGTAGAAAGTCATAATCATGATCATATTGTGGTTGCAAGTGAAGAATGAGGGGGCTGTTTCGATTGTTGTTCTGACTGTTTGGCAGTACACACACGCACTAAACAAACACAAACTGAAACTCACACACACTCCTACGCCTTCAGTAGCATTCAACCGATAATCTTCTGCTGGCATGATGACTGTCTGGACAGTCCTGATTAGTTCGCAACATTGCAGGCAGCCCAAACCAAGCATGTTGTCCACCTCATGAAGGTATGAAGTTTATCTGGAGGATGTCATTTCACTGTTGCCATCAAATACTTTTTTTGTTGTCTTGTGAAAGGTCTTGTGAAAGCAGAACACTCCTCTTTATTTTCAAGGCGTTCTGCCAGCGGACTACTGGCCCACGTTCGCGTAAAGCTCTTTCTCAGTCCTTTCTGATCTTCGATAAGAGCGAGAGAGTTGTCCAACATCTCAGCCGGTTGAGATGAATAGATTCCTTCCGAAAATTCAATAGGGAGAATATGAAACAAAATTAGTTGCTTTTGGGGCTAAAAGAAGTGATTGCAATTTTTGGGTCCAATATTGTTGACTGCACTTCTGCATTTGTCACATGCAGTTTTTCATACATTGCGAGTTAAATTCACTTCACTAATTTATGTTGTATCCTTTCAGGAAATTAGGAAATTATGATGATACAAGGAAAGCAGTAGGCTAACCATACACAGGAGAAATACAGGGATGATGTCACGAAACCAAGCAACATTTTGCATACAAAGATCGAGTTTGAAATGGTGTTTCAACTCATTTGCAATCATCAGCGCCTTGAGGAGACATTACACAGTTTCCCCATAACTTTTTCCCCCCTCATTTTGAAGCAGCAACCCAAAAAGAGACATATTAGGGTTAACTACCTACACAATGGCTTTTCTTGCCTTAAGGAAAGCTGATATCAGTATTGAAAACAAAGCTTGAAATTACAGAAGGGAACCTTTTGGACTGGTGACAGTGCCAAAATCAGGATTGGTGACTCAACAACATTTTGTAATTAATTATCTGTCGTACAAATTGATAGTCGAGTCTAGCTCACACTGTTTGTGTAATCAAGTCCCCCACATATATTAGTGCTTGACGTAGTCGTCCACACACTGACTGTGCGAGGATTTGAACATTGTCCCAACATCATCACGTGTACTCTGTTCTACCCTGAATGCTGTCCTCAGTCCTGGTAATGAAACAATTACAAATCACGCACATTTAAATCCTCCCACCCCTTGCCCGAGTGATGGTGAATAATTTGAATCACACTTGTTCTGTGAGCCTCTGAGTAATTGCATCTATGAAATCATCTTTTGTGATTTTTGCATTGTTGTGTGCATAAATGTGTTTTTCAGGTGTTTAATGAGAGGTTTGTTGATAAACCTTCACAGTTATCATCATTTTTTAAAAGCTTCACATGAGAGGATGTAGCTTAAAGTTTATTGTGAGTGGAATATGGAATAAACACTGACAGGGAACAAACATTTACACATCCTTTTGTACATGTCATTGTCGTTGGATGTTAAGAAGAAGAAGTAATGAGGCAGTTTTTCGAAGTCAGTTCCTAATTTAGCCTCTAAGGGTTTCAGCATAAATGAGTAACAGCACTGACGAAAATAGCTATTTCTGCCAAAGACATGCGACATACACTTGTTCGTAAGGCTAACCCCAAAATGACTCAGTAAGTCTTGAAATGTATCAGTGTAGGTCACAATTATTATGTTGGGGTAAAAGTTAATGTTTAGGCTTTGGAATATAGCGGATATATAAAAGGAAAATGTAAGGTTTATCTGCCCATGCTGTATGGACCATGTCATACTCAGATTTTACCATATTCTCAGCAGATATTGTGCTTAAACTTGACAAATAAGTTAAATAACTGGTCAATTATATGCAATGTGAGTTAGTGAGCAACAAGTTAACTTATGGGGAAAATGACTTCAAGCTTACAATGTGTACTGTGTTCAAACTTAAGAGTTCAAAGCCAACAACTAATACCACTGTCAGCCCTTTGCAACCCTATTCCTTATTACTTTATTTGAAGGAAGTAAGAGAAGTCAAAGTCTCAAGTACCCACTTCAAAAGAAAGGATGTTGTTGTTGTGCAATGTTGTCTGGAATCCAGTTCTCCTTTATCAAAGATTCAGATCAGTGTTTGAAGTGCCGCCATGGGACAAGATAATCATGCAATGTAACTCAAAGTTATAACTGCTTTTATGATGTTTCATAATGAAAGCCCATTTTGCAAGTTGTCCCACTCGTTCAAATCTGTCACTTTGAACCATTGAGTATGTTTTCTGGTCTACAACTAGCTCTGAAGAGTCATGTAAATACTTAAAATGCTTGGCACACATTAAGGTAGTGAAACCCACTCTTTTCTCTACACAGTAGCGCAGCTTTGTATCGCTGTGGAGGCGCATTTTGTAGATTTCCAACAATTCCCTCGGCTCAAATGAATGCCAAAAATATACAGCGAGAGAAAGAGTTTGTTTGCTTTTTGTAGTCGTGTCAGGGTTTACATCATAAACAGAAAGGAGGACATTGAACCTGAAACAATCCAACTCACCTTAATAAAGTTACACTTAGGTTGACAAGCCTGGAAAAGCTTCCTTGAGTCCTAACCTTTTTTGTAGAGGGCTACCCTCAACATAACACATTAAGTGTTTGTACTTGACCCAAGTGGAGTCGGTCAACTGCTGTGTAGAGTGTGTGTGTGCCAGAAAATGAAACATGATATCTTCCCTTGACCCCTGCATGCTGGTTATGTGTGGGGCTTTTACAACAGGGACAACTTGTCCTGACTGTGTCTGTAGTATGTTACGTGTTTCCAGAACTATAGCGCTCTGAGGGATTGAGCACAGTCCAGCCTGTCTCCAGGTTAACAGAGCATCAGTCAAAGGGGAATACTCACAAACAAACACACTGATTCATTATTAGGGCAGGCCTCCCTCAGGGGGAAGAGATGAACCATAGTGACACACAATCAGAGGAACACGTGAGTCACCAAACACAAGGGGGGGGGGGGCTCATACACACTGACAGACACTGATTAATTGTCAAGTGATGAATCGTTTAGATGAACCAGTGAATTGTTCGACGCACAGACTCTTGAATATGGTACTGTCTATTTCATTTGATGACATTTTCTATGTATGATGTCATGGTGGACATGCCTCTGTCACATGACTCTTTGAGATCTGAGGTGGCAGTGAGGGAGCTGACAGGTTCCCTCGACACATGAGGATGGAAAATCCCTCATACAATTAACATTCCCAGGGTTTCTACAAGATGTTTTCATATATCTACCAGGGCTGCGACAAATGATATTTTCATTATTGATTAATCTGCTGGTTATTTCATTATCTATTATTCTAGCGATTATATTCTAAATTAATCGGTTCATTGTTTGGTCTATAAGATGTCAGAAAATATTGAAAAAGTACATTACCAAAGATATTAAGTTTGAGGGGAAACCTCCATATTTGCTGATGCAGCTATATTCTTTACATTTGAAAATGAAACCACATTAGCTAGATGTGTTTACAGAGAGCGTGCAGATGGTTAATGATCCATGTTTATTTAGACAGCATGCCCTTATGGTCCTGCTGACATGACGCACTAGCAGACACAACTGGGGAAATAATAGTTATGGATGTAGTGAAAATAACCAACTCATTCTTTAGATATGTTATCATTCGGTGGTATGAACAGTCTGCTAGTTTCTTATATCAGGTCTCTTGTTGTTGTTGTTTGAGCCTCATAATCTGTAGGTTTCTATCACTCTTATCTTTCCTCTGGAGGATACAATTTATCGTCTACATTCGCAAGCTTTGGTCAGCAGCCGTCTGCCTGCCACTTCAGCGCTTGGTCCATTAGCTAAATTTCTTGCTATTTCATTATCTAAGTGGGGGGGCAGCCTGTGCCCACTACTCTACTAAACCACATGCTAGATTGCCAGAAGCCTCTCCACGTCTCTAGAGGACTCAATCAGGCTTTCTGCCCAATCGTGAAATATTTATCACACATAATCAAAAAGACTGTTAGCAGAATTGAAATATACACCCCTATCAGCATAATGGCATTATTGAAATGCTGTTTTTTGGGGGGGATGTGGAGCAGAGTAAGTGAACAATATGTGAAGCCATGCCTAACAGTGTCTTGGCTCTGTAGTTGAAACTGGGCTATTGACTGAGCGGGTTTCAGATTTCACAGCTGCTGCCATTCCTGCCACAGACACCCCAGGTCCTGCATTGACTTTATAGATCACAACTCGTGGACAACTTCAAAGCTTTCAAGAGCATAATGACATAATGGATGTGTTGGCCAAGGCTTGTGTCATTATAGGTTCATTCCTGCAATGCCTTTGATTTCTCTGGAAATGTGCCCTGTAATGCTACGGTACACTCTGAGCTCCAGGAATAGACTGGCTGCTTGTTCTGCTGTTGACCGTGATTGGTTAAGACGAGGATGAGTAAGTTTAGTAATGTTATTTAGCCTGAGCAGACAGAGGGACCGGTTATGAATGCTATTACAATGGAAAGGACTGCAGATATGATTTATATGTCATTTGTGTAGTCCAAAGTCATCCTACTGGTGTTTTTTAATGCAAGGCCTTGTTTTTAGTTCAAACAAAGGATAAGAACGTAGAGTTTGACCTCCCGGAGGCAGCCTGATAATTTGAGAGCTTTATTGATCTCTGTCCTGTGATGTCCTCGGCTGTCCCTCTACAGCTGCTGTATCAGTTGCTTTTTCATTAGTGGTTCAAGAACATACATCAGGTGCTGCATAATTAATACCTGGTTTATTTAAGTGGCTAACCAGTTTCCTTGACTTTATCTTGGATTTGAAATGTATATGTTTTCAGGTCTCTGGTTAGGCTTGACAGTACTCTATGATGCCATACTTAATTTAATAATCAGTTATTATGGAGATTGTGCCAAATGGTTTAGCTATAGGAGCTTTCCCTTTTATTATACCTTTGTGGGCATTTCTGCAGAATAATAAGCTGGAGTGCTTTTGGCATTATTATAACTTTTGCATTAATTTGGTGATGCAAAAATAGCAATACATGGTTGTGAAATAATTTTCCTGAACATTTCTCAACTCAACACCCTCAATACAACATTTAAAATATATATATTTATATATCTTTATATTACACTCAATCCCTTGGGCAGAAAACGTACTATTTCTAAAGGCAAATGAAGTCTTTAATTATTCCTGCACTGGTGTTACTGCTTACACTATTACAATAGTATTGCCATTCACAGAAGTATAATTTGTTTGGGAATCTTTTGTTTATTCCAGTTTTAGACACACATTCAAAGTAAAACACTCCACCAGACACCCGCCCTTTCTTTCCTCCAGCCTCTTTTCTTATAATTACATTAACTTAGATCAATGAGCTGAGAGCTGTGTATGAAATCAAGTCGCTACCCTTGATATAACACCATTTCTCATCTGCTGGAAGGGGAATGTACAGCCTTTTAAGAATCACTTGAGAAATTGCCAATGATGGTAATCTTAAAGGCAATGGTTTCTTAAACAGATGGACCGGAGCAGAGCCAGCTGTTGTTAAAGAGACTCTTTGTATAAGCAGACAGTAATAGTTTCCTTTTTGAGTTACTGTTTGGCCTTCTAACGTAGGGGGGGGGGGGGGGGGGGGGGGATCTGCACACATCTGCCACAAGGAAGACTTGATACAACCTTATTTACCTCTTAAAGTTTATGAGCATTTTTCTTAATCTTGTTTTTTGACCCCTATGATTTTTCTCATCTCCAGCACTGTGACAGGATGGCTTCACAGGGGGGCAATGAGCCTCCTCCAAACGGAGGTCAGTCTGATAGCCGTCTAAAGAGCAAGAAGCCGCCCAGCCTTGTGATCGCCATCCCTCCACCTGAGGAGATGATGCCGCACGACCCAGCAAAACAGGTAGGCTTACAGTTTTGACCAGACCCTGTCTTTCACCGCCCGGCCTCCTTGGTGTGTGAGCGTATCTAAAGATTTGTTAGTATCACAATGACTCAGTTCTTCCTCTCAAAGTGCAAGTGTTGGAGGCTTGTTACATGCATACTGAATTAATCAAAAACACCCTTAGGCTGCAGTCTCTATTCTACACATGAGTCATTTAAAATTAACACCAAGAACACTTTACATAATTCCCCAAATGTACAGTAAACGGCTTTTTGCTCACTGTGATTACAATACGTTTTTCTGTTTCAAGTACAGTCTTTACCTTATAAACTGGTGGACATTTTACCAAAACCTCAGCTTTTTGTCCATAAAGTATTTTAAGACAGAATGAAGAAAGTGTTAATTAAGAAAGAAAGTAATATTCGACAAATAATCTCTGCCAAACTTTCATTATTCCTTATTTAAATGGCCATTATGTAGTACTCAGTGTAGTGCTTTTGTTTAACAAGTAGTTCTTAAACTATTAACCAATTGAGAAGTCCTGAAGACATTTGAAAAAGTAAACGTTAAAGATATATATGGGTTATTGTTCACTTAAGGACATCCCAAGGTTTTTGGGTAAACACACGCAGGTTTGTTTATATTTATTGAATATTCCAAATGCATCCTTGCAGCACTGTAAGTAATTTAGCTCACTCTGGTTTGCAGACTCTTTGGAACGAGAGGTCATACCTAAAAATTCAAGTTTCAGTGTGCATGGGGAGGACAGAAATACTTGCAGCAGTACATTGGAATTGGGATTAAAGCATGCTGTAGCATTCTCTTCCCCTGTTCCTCTGAATTTGCCGTTTCCTCAGACAGGAGGCATTTTAAACAGCCCTCTTCTAGTTAATGTGCACAAGGCCGTACATTTTCCTCTGTGGGCCCCTTGCAAACAACACGAAACGATGGCATTTCAGCTGCACAAAGGAGTAGGTACTTGGAGTTTAATTGAGCATGTTACGGTGAAACTAAAAAGCAACCAGTGGATAAACATGCAAATAAAGTTGTGGACCTGTAGCTGAGTTGTTACAAAAGAGAAATGAAGACTCATAAACCTTGAAACCTTGAAACCTTGAAGGGCCCTA
Organism: Eleginops maclovinus; assembly: GCF_036324505.1. Taxonomy (NCBI): domain Eukaryota; kingdom Metazoa; phylum Chordata; class Actinopteri; order Perciformes; family Eleginopidae; genus Eleginops; species Eleginops maclovinus. Next base: position 10,032,898 of record NC_086353.1, read on the forward strand.
CACCCAGGCTGCTGACTGTGTATTCCCATTACCAATACACATACGTATGTACTGTAGTTAATTCTCAAATGACTACATTTGAAGACATTTATATTTTTCTTATTAAAACCTAACAGTACAGTCCTATTTTGTGTGTGCTGTTATTGTCTGTCGGTGCTTTCACTAAATATCTACTAACAAAACATGAACTTGTGATTAACTCATGCTCATCTCGATTAGCTAGACTTGTTAATGTCAAACTTATAGCGATTTAAATGAACAAATCCTGCATCAACTGTCTAAGATCGTAGAATTTATAATCGCATCCATAGTACTCTGAAAGTGGCTCCGTGTATCTTCACAAGCTGAGCCACAACCTGAGCTCATGGTTCACTTACCGCCTGCTTCGAGCCCCATTAACTCTGAGAATGACAACACGGTTAGCTTCACCGACTGCGAAATCACTGCCGGTTAAGATAATGGACTCACAGGAGTCACTGCACCACGCATAATTGAAGAACTCTATAAAACAGCATACACAAGTAGGTGTTTAAGAGAGCAGGACCCTTTTAGCAATACCCAACCACACAAAATATCGACTGTGTGCACAATAAACATGCACTTAATCCAAATATCTAAATTCTTGGATTTAGTCTTGCATCTGAGAAAGAATATGGTAGTCATTCAAATAATTACCTAATTACTTTCTTAATTATCATATGTTTTAATGATGCTGTCATTGGAGGTTTTCCCTGCAGTATTTCATTGTGTTTTATTCTGCTAATTGACTGGTTAAGTAATGTAGACCTTCATAATTATCCGTCCCACTGCTGCTGCTTTATTGAGGTTAATGTAATATCCCTACAAGTGTAATTGTAACAATAATTAATAGCACATGTTTGCACACTGTGTAGGCACTATTCACATTCGTAATTGTTTTACTAATTTGTCCTTTTCCTCTGGTCAGCCTCTACGGCCGTCCCTGAAAAAAAGCGCAAGTGGTCATGCAGCCGGTTCTGTGTCAGAGAGCATCGCCGGAGCCAGAGATGGAGCAGGAGATGGAGGCTTCTCATTCAGAGACAGAAGGGCAAAGTTCGGAAGACAGGCTTCGCTCTCACAAAGCATCCGCAGGTACAATGAAGAGACTGTTGTCTACGTCGTCTTTATTTGATTTTGTATTCATGTTGAGTCAATTCTGACCTCTTGGAAATTAGAAACCTACGATGAATAGGAACTGTTGGAGAAGTCATAAGCTAATTTAAAAAGTAAACATGTTACTGAAGTGTGTTATACAAGAAAGGCAAGTGCTTTTCCTTTCAGATCATTCAGCAAAATTCCTCTTCAGGATCCCTGATCAATAGACATTATCAGCAACATGATTTTTGTCTATGAAAAGGCAAACATGATGTGAATGGATCATAGGAGCCCTCAAGTTATAGAGCGTGAGAAGGGAAAGACTTAAGTTCAAAAAGCTAAAATGCATGTCTATTCATTCGGTTTAAACGCAGTATTTCTGAGCATTTCTAGGTGAGATAAGGCTACGCTAATGTCATAACTACTGTATTTGCAGATCTAGATTACAGTGGTGGCTGCATATTAGGCTATTAATGCACACCAGCAGTTCGGACGAGGTCAACTAAGCTCACTAGAAAATTAGCAGCATTATTGGTTAGCTTCCAAGAATTTACAGCAATAGTACATGTAATTTCCAACTTCTCATCTCCTCCCTCTTCCTCTCAAACACACACACTTTGTACAGCATTCATCAGCAACCCTTTTATCCTCTGAATGTGCAGGAATACAGCCCAGTGGTTTGGGGTGGGGGAAGACTGTGAGACAAAACAGCAAGTATGGCACAGGAAGAGCCTTCGCCACTGCAGCCAGCGCTACGGCAAGCTGAAGGTCCAATATAGAGAGCCTGATACGGCTACCAGCTTCGACCAGGGCCTGGACTCACCAGCAGCACACAAGATGCCCAAGGTAATCTACGGTCAACAGAAACACACACTGAAATCCAGCCAATAATTCACATACTGAGGTTTTATTCAACATAACTTGCTGAGAAACATCTTTAATATCCTGATTCCAAAATATCCTACCATGGTTATAAGTTACATGGAGAGAAAATAAAGAGATGAGACACAGCTGATCACGGGGTCTTTCCACTCTCCAGGTATTGTGTCATAATATTCACATTGTTCAAGCTGTATGATTTATGAAGCTTAGAGGTCTCTCCGGAAGAACAGGAGTAAATATCAATGATAGTGAGGAAAGAGGGAAAAATGTGTCTGGATTTAATGTGTCTGAGCGGTGACAGACGTGGACCATCTGTGCCCTCGATGGATCGGTCAGTGTCAGACAGCTCTTCTCATCTACTCATCATCCACTATTTTATTTTCTTCTTTATCTCATACCAAGCACCACCATCGTTTCTTTTTGTTTGCTTTACACACAAACATGTACACACAGATGCACATAGGAACCAGTTGTGGCCAAGTTGATGTTAAAGCCATGGTTAACATCTTTCTTTAATCTCTGTTTTTGGTAGATTGTTGATCCCCTGGCACGGGGGCGAGCCTTCCGCTGCCCAGATGACGTGGACAGTCGCTCCCCCAGGACGCCTCACGCCACTCAGGGAGGTCCTATCACCCCGGGGGTCACCTCACTCAGCTCCTTCACCAGCCAGCGCTCCGGCTACAGCCGCTTCCCCCGGCGCAAGAGGGAGTCTGTCGCCCGCATGAGCATCAGAGCTGCATCCAACCTGCTGAGGGTAAAAACATAGTTGGCCAGTTGTTTTACATATTCTGCACACACCTTAAATACATTAAATATCTTTAGTGTTTTAATTATTTGTGCCTTATTTCTAATATGACCAAAACTGATCTCTGAAACATTATGTGTGTGTAAAATAACTAATGCATGTTGTTCAGGGTCGTAGTGGCCTGGCAGGCTCTCAGACAAGTCGCAGTTTCCCCAAGAGGAGCTTCATCAGGCCCAGCTGGATGGACGAGGACACTGTGGACTCTGCAGACACATCCGAGTCGCTCTTCTTCAGCAAGGTCCGCGCACTCTCTATCCTCCTGTCGGTGCTTTGAGGACTAATTCTCTCTTAACAGTAGCTGCAACTTTCTTTTCCAATTTTCTTTCCTTTTCTGGTAATGTCAGCAGATGCACTTCTTCACACTGTGTTTCACTTTCTCTATTAAGTTCTCATGTCAGCGTCTCTACAGCAACCACTTCTTTATTCATCCTTCTTTCTTCCTTTTTTTTTAATAGGTTTATATCTAAAGTATTATTTTGTCAAACCTCTCACCCTCTACCCCTTCTTTATGTCAAACCTATTTAAATATCAGATTTTCTGACGGAAATAAAAAGCCCTGGTTTCCTGTCTTGTTTAAACATATGAGGCCTGGCTGCTAATGAATTGTAACTTTTTATTGTGTTCTTTAACTCCCTCTTCTGACCCCTCATACCACTCTTGCGTAGGTTGATGCCCATGATGAGTTGTATTCCATGGCTGATGACGTATTTGAATCGCCGCCCATGTCTGCGGCTTTTGCTCCCTGCGGGCATCCAGACCAGAAGTTCCCCAGCCTGTAAGAAAATACACACAATCAAAAACTCCATTAGGAACGTCACTAAACTGTTACTCACGCTCCTTTAGTCCTGAGTGCAATATTTAAAAAATATATCTTTCCCATTCATAAAAGCTGTGTTCAAACTAATTATCAAAACCTACGAGAAACAAAGAAGACATACAAGTGATTATTTTATCACGTTTTATATGCATCATTTAATGCCTAATCTGTCTAAACCCCTCCATATTGGTCCCTTCACAACTAACCACCTCCCTCTGAATGCTCCAGTAAGGACATTTCTCGAACGCCCAGGACACCGACAGCCGGCCCTGAAAAGAGCCATCCTCGTCGGGGTGGTCGGATCGCGTCCAAAGTCAAGCACTTTGCCTTTGACAAACAGAGGCGTCAGTACGGCATGGGCGTTGTGGGGAAGTGGCTGAACCGGCACTACCGACGCAGCCTCAGCAGCAACATCCAGAAGCAGCTAGACGACTTCCACAGCCACAGGTCGGGGGTGATTATGTAGACTGAAAACAAATACCTTGACGACCTCAGTCAACAAGAGAAAACTAACCCTCGGTGGGGGGCATTTTTTACTGTCAAAAGTGTTATTAAACCTATGGACAGAAGAGAGACACTAGTTATTGTAATTTGCTATGATAAGAAGAGTTTTACACAAATATAATAAAGACATTTTTCTCCCATGTAATGTGATGTTTGACACCAGGACCATGTGTTAGTAGCTCATTATTTTCACTTAATTTATGGTGCTTCTCTGCTGTGTATTTTAGGCCTTACTTTGCCTACTGGATCACCTTTGTCCACATATTAATCACATTGCTGGCCTGCGGTACATACGGCTTTGCCCCTGTGGGGTTTGCACAACATTCTAAGTCTGAACTGGTGAGTAGATCTCAAAACGTAGAAGTTAACTGTGAGATACTGACTGAGTTACATTCTTAGTTAAAGTGTTTTTTGCGTAGGAATAGCTTCTATCTGGATGCACTTATATAATCTGCTCAATCAATACATGGCTGAATGCGTTAAATTAAAAAAGCACAGACAATACCTCCAACTATACGATGCAGTCCAATCTGTCACATTTAAGAATCATAGATGAACATTGAACAAAGTGCTAATTATGCTGCGTGATCATTTCCCAACGGTGTCCCTTTGTCGCCCTCTGTAGGTGCTGAAGAACAAAGGCATTTATGAGAGCGTCAAGTATATCCAACAGGAGAACTTCTGGATCGGTCCAAGCTCTGTGAGTTCCCTGGCTGGTGTCAGTTTAGCTGCTGTATTTCACTTGTTCACTCATAAAACATTTTCTTGATTTGTGAAACTCAAGTGAAAAGTTCCCTAATGTATTGTGCGGAAATGTGTACATGAACAGAGCCAGATTGTAAAACAACTAAGGCATATTCACACTTTTTCTATCATTTGTTGTGGTAAGAGTTGTGTAGCTTTGCAAACACATGACACTTTTTGCCTCGCCTGATGCTTGATTACACTCTCTTTAGCTTGCGATTTTATCACCCACTTCATTTCCTGTCACACTGTTGCACTTACCAGGCTCTAAACTTCCCTCTTGCCCGGCACTCTATCATGAGCGACTCTATACTGCTATATTTACTTGCATGAAAATGCGTTTCAGTTTATTTTTTATTCACCACATGTAAGGTCTTGCTTGATAAAGTTTCAAGTAGCCAGTATTACAGAAACATGTCTGTACAGCTTGTCAAAATATAGAGAGGTTAATCTACACTGAAAAATAGTGCACATAGTTCACAATTTTACTATTCTGAGATCATTTAACTTAGTGTGGGTTGCCAGGTTTGTGTATCTTTAATAAATTCCTCAATTTTTCAGGACGACTTGATCCACCTGGGGGCCAAGTTCTCCCCGTGCATCCGTAGGGACACTCAGATAGTCAATCTAATCCAGAAGGCCAGAGATCTGGAGAGAGAGTCCGGCTGCTGCGTTCAGAATGACAACTCCGGATGCGTGCAGACCCTCAGCTCCGACTGCTCCGTAAACACATTATCCTTCAACTTATTTAATTAGCTTCGCAGGATAAGAAACTTCACTTTGGTTTAAGAAAGAAGTCAGGCAAAGAGATATTAAATGAATTTGTACAAAAAATTTAAAAACATCTATAGGAAATTCATGATTAAGTTACACACTTCAATAGCCACAGACTAGAACAGCATACACTCCCCATCATCACTTGAATGTCAGATTATAATCTGCAGTTATATAATTAGGTAAATGTAAAATATTTCTGAACTGCTTGTCTGAAGTTGCAAAGACATTTTTTACAATTTCAAATTGTTAACTGATATATTAATATTTTTTGGGAGTGCCTTAAAGCTACAGTGAGTAGGATTTAAAGGCATACAGCTGTTAGGTTGCAAACAACCGAAACCCAGGCCAATACATACTCCTTAATCCTAAACAGTGATCTTTTAAGAGGGACAATGAGGATTCTTCTGTGAAGGGTTGAATTCACATTTACTGAAATAAAATACCGTAATAACTTTATATGCAGGAGACGCTGGCCACGTTTATTAAATGGAAGGATGAGCCAGTGGACATCAGCAGGTCGTCTGGTTCTGTCTGTTACCAGGATCCCAGGTGAGGTTATGCGTATGTGATCATTGTGCCACATGACATGTAGACTAAAGAATATCACTGTGAATTATAAGTGAATTTAATGGCAACAATTGCTTGTGATTTAATGTCTTCTTTTGTGTCTGGTTGTTGCATGTTGGGACCAGAGTGTGTGAAGAGCCCGCCTCTGCAGAGCCTCATGTATGGCTGGATGACATCACCAAGTGGCCGGTAAGGGGACACACTGCTACTGAAATAGACGTTTATTTTCTGCGTTTTTTATTCTGAAGTGTTTACAGAGGTTTTGGTATGAGACTTTTAATATGAAGTTGTCAAGCTAAAATATATTTAAAAAATCCTCAATACAAATAAAGTGGTTGATTTAAATCCAGTTTTGTCACCATGTATAAAGTGAGGACACCTTCATGACGTGCTGAGTGAATGCAGATACATATGATTATACTATAATTACTTAATCAATTTTGTCTGAGGTCTGCAACAGGAGATGCAGTAAAAGATTGTTTTTAATCATTTGCATTATATCTGTGTAATGGCTTATTGCTCGTCCATCTCCAGGTGTGTACATTTCCTAAGCAGTGGAACCACACCGGCTACAGACACATGGACTGTAAAATCAAGGGACGGCCGTGCTGCATAGGAACTAAGGGCAGGTGAGATGTGTGACCTAAAGTTCCGCTTCTTAATCCGCTGAAATCCCAGGTCTTCCGAAGGAAACTTAAATTGCATTTTGCTTGTCCCTCCTGTAGATGCGAGATCACAACCAGAGAGTATTGCTTTTTCATGCATGGTTACTTCCACGAGGAAGCCACACTCTGCTCACAGGTAGTGTGTGTGCATGAGGTTTACGTGTGTGTGTCTGCCAGTGTGTTGGTACATTTCTGAACCAATAACCTTCTCTTGTGCAGATCCACTGTCTGGATGATGTGTGTGGCTTATTGCCGTTCCTCAACCCTGATGTTCCTGATCAGTTCTACCGGCTCTGGCTCTCTCTCTTCCTCCACGCTGGGTACGCACCGCAACACTCACAAACATCCTAAGTTATCATTTTTCCAAAACATCGATAAAGCTCTTTTATTATTTACTTGTTTTCAGTTCATTTAAGGTGAGTCAGCCATTCAAGTATAGCTGTATCAACCGCATATGTAACTTTCCATAACAGCTAAAGAGCCGTGAAAGAACGTATATTATGCTTTGACAAAGTGTTAAGCCTATTACGCTGAGTCAATGAGCCGCCTCAGTCGTCTGCTATGAATAATTACTAGCTGTAGTTTCATTGTCAGCATCCTTCAGGATTCAAACTTAATGCAGTATTTCTAAATGAGGCCCCAAGAGCCTGTGAGCTGCTCACTCACATGAATACTGATACTTAGTGCTAACACGAGGCACGTGGGAAACCCTGCAGGTCTCCTTTAGTTCAAGCCAACAGGCAGAGGAATTCAAATGGGAAAAGTGCATTGCTTAAAGAAGTGCACATTTGATATAACAACTGCAAAAACTGTCTATCACGATAAAGGAAATATATTGTATTTCTGATGATTCCATAAATATGAAACAACCACATGGTAAAGCGTATTCTCCTATAGTCCTGTGGGAATTAAATATCTGACAGAGCTCTATGTACTAATGTATTCAAATATTGTCATGTTTGAGTTATTAATGTGTATTTTATCATCAATTTAGCCCACTCAAATGAGCAGCAGGATTTCTTGATTTATGATTTTCTCAGAATACTACTCCATTGAGGTCAATAAAATTATCATATTGAATTATTGCAGCAGCTGAAGTACCAGCAGACTGCATGGATATTAAATTCTGTGGCGTGTCTGTGTGTGTGTGCAGGCTGTTACACTGCTTGGTGTCGGTGATCTTGCAGATGACCATACTGAGAGACCTGGAGAAGCTGGCAGGATGGGTCCGCATCTCCATCATTTATATCCTCAGCGGTATCACCGGAAACATCGCCTCCGCCCTGTTCCTGCCCTACAGAGCTGATGTGAGTTTTCTTCCGGGCCCCCTCTTTTTTTGGACTTTATTGCTGCTAAATCTGGTCTGAATGAACCACATGAACCATATTGCAGCAGTTTTTGATGCTGACGCAACATTTTTCTCAAAAGGCATAAATATCACACATCTCCCTCTGTAACTGTGGATTGTTTGCCTGCTTTTCCCAATCAGCTTACCTTAGAATACCCTGGCTCACTTACTGGAAGGGAATTTCTCGTACAGATTATTCAAGTCACTCTGACCCCATCTAGAAAGGTCTGGAGGGGCACAGGAAACACCTCATAGTGTTAACTGTTAAAGTGCCTGGAGAAACTGAGATTGATTGGATAAGTTATTATAAGACTGCTTTCCTGGAATCATTCCAATCAGGAGAGCAGTGCCATCCAACCAACGGTTCATCAGCCGGTGTCGGTATTAAAGTTGAACATTTACCTATAATCTCGGAGCACCTCAAGTACATCCTCTGCTGACATTTACAAACACTGATCATAGCTTTAAAGTTTAAGGGATTAGGCGTCTATCTTGTCATTGGTTTTGGTTCTGTTGGTTGGAACTTGTTATAAATAAACAGAAGAACCAAATCCTGATTATACTTCATCTCATTAATAAATGAAACAAACACACAGTTATTTTGCTGATTTTATTTTATTTTAAATTATTATTATTAGTTTTTGTGCGATATACTTGTATATTTAGATTTTGATATGACTAAAATAGCAAGTGTTAGAAAAGTAATAATAGTAATCACCTATTAGTTATACTGTTATAAGCATCATGTTAAATACATGACACACATCCGTCCTCAGTTCAAAAAATCAAAGAGACAAAGTGGAGCTTGCTGAATATAAGGACGAGTTTGTAATGTTAAAGATGGCACATCAAATATGAATTCCGCTGACTCATCTGTTATATTCAAACATGGTTGCCTTAATTAATCTACTGAATAAAGTGGATTAGATTAGAGGTAGCTGCGAATAATTAGGTGTGTCTGTACATGCTTTTAAATAGCTCTGATTAATCGATGCTGTGTTCTTTTCCTACATCTTATCCTACTCTGAGTTACTCATGAGTGTGTCTCTGACTTGCATGTATTTTATTCCATGCACACAGGGAGGAAAAAATAAGAACGAACCAAAAGATCCCCCTTTACTTCCATAGCACCACAAACCTGCTTCTACAACAATGAGCAACCCTACTGTTATAGAGGTTTCTAATCCAAAGTGTAATCTGTGCAAAAAAACAATGTGTTGATCCGTGCAAACACTGGCCGTGTGAAACAAACTGGATTACCAACTTTATACTGGCACGTCTGTTCTCTTCATTGTGTCTGTGTAAAGCACACTTTCCCTTTTAAAGAGATTAGTCTTGTGCCATTGTGTGGCTAGACAACAGCCACTGCTACTGCACTTTGGGCTACATTTATGCAGAACTGACGCCTGCATAATTATTTTTGCTAGAGTAGAAATGGACCCTAACTATTTAACAAGTTCCCTTGAGTCTTGACCTTTTGTATTTATGTCTTGATGTCATTGAAGCTGTGGTTATCTTCTTCATAAGCCAATTCATAACCAATCACTCTAGTGTGATATTTGTGTGGTGTGACATGAGGTGGCTCTGAGTATGACTCACCTTGACCTGAGAGCCAGAAATCCCACCATCCAGCTCTGCTTATTGCTGACCGGCTCACAGGTCTCGACACATCAAGAATAACCGGAGGAGGCACATGCAAGGCACAACTCAGGGGGTCAAGGCGCTTAAGGAGGCAGTTTAAGTGGATTATCCTTTAACTGTTGAGCTAAGGACACTTTGTTGCAGCAGCTGTGACTGTAATAATGACATATCACATGTAAAACAGAAACTGCTCCTAAAACTCATAGTCACAAATCTTACTGTTTCTGAGGAATATTATTATTTAATCACATCATTTATTGTGAGCTAAACTGAAAAATTGCATGAGGCTGAGATGTGTAATCTTTTTAAATTAACGCCCGCTCTAACCGCTGAGCCTTTACACATGTCACCCCTCCTATCTCCGCCTCTCAACACTTGAGACTTGAATAATACTTTTTTTCCAGAGTAACATCTTAATTTGAATTGAGTGGGTGAGCATGTGCAGACCTATATAATATTTCCAGACCATACTCAGTAATGGGTAACAGCATAAACATGACGCATGGAAATATATTCAATTATAATGTTTCTTTTCCCACTTATTCAGGTGCAACAGTCACTAACTCCACTGCGCCATCCCCTAACATCTGAGCGAGTGACCGCTTGGCTGCCATGGGAACTTTTTAGCCTCTAGGTCTGCAGTGTGTGGGTGGAGTGCCCGGCCGTGCTCCTTTCCTGTTTGTTCTATTCAAGTTTAATGTCTTCACAGATTAGCCATCTGCCTTTGACCAGGCCAAGCCTTCAAACTCAGACGTCACTTTAATCTGCTCCACTTTATTGCCGGACCGGGGCTCGTAGCATAGTTCCTCCACAGGACTAGATGGAAAATAACAGGAGACGCCGTGCTGCTAAAACTCTCCTACAGACATTTCAGTTTAAATAGTTGTTACCTAAATGACTGTCATTGTAACTTGTCATTATTTCTTTTTGCTTGGAAATGCGTGCTCATCATGGAAGGGTTATTGATAACTTTGGTTACCAAATCCACTGTAACACACTAAAACTCAATCAGTACAATAACCATGTGCTATCCACCAAATAAGGAGAATATTATTTTTTGTTCAGAAGTCAGATAGCTTTAAATATAATTGAGCAAAAATGAAACCTTCACCCAAAGAATGTGAGTCTTTAGCATACACTATGTGTTAAGAACACCTAAACCAGTGAGCATCCTACTCTCCGTGACAAGCTTCTAATAAACTATAGGACATTAAAGATATAGGCACCCCTTAAAATGATCTTAAAGATGAATAACGGTTATTTAATTCCTGCAAAACTTTTTGTCGGGATTGGAGTCGTTCCTTTGTTAAGTGGGTTTTGAATTAAATTATAGGATGATCTGTAACATGTTCTCTCTTGCTCTCCTCCAGGTTGGTCCAGCAGGGTCTCAGTTTGGCCTCCTTGCTTGCCTGTTTGTTGAGCTTTTTCAAGGTTGGCAGATTCTGGAGAATCCTTGGAAAGCCTTCCTCAAGCTTTTTGGCATCGTCCTCTTCCTCTTCCTGTGTGGCCTCCTGCCGTGGATCGACAACATCGCTCACATCTTTGGTTTCCTCAGCGGCCTGCTGCTCTCCTTCGCCTTCCTGCCCTACATCACCTTCGGGACCTTTGACAAGTATCGGAAACGAATCCTGATTGCTGTCTCCATGGTGGCGTACATCGGGTTGTTGTCTTCCCTCACCGTTTGGTTTTACATTCACCCGATTAACTGGCACTGGCTGGAGCATCTCACCTGCCTGCCCTTCACGAGCAAGTTCTGTGAAAAGTACGATATAGACCATGACATTAACGACGTGGTGCACTAGTCTCCATGGTACTGATGAGGTGGCTGTGTTACTGGACCACCAGCTTCTAGCTGATGAGTGGGTCAGCTGTTACCAGATCAAGTCTGGAACCTTTTAAAATGTGATCATCAAATTATGTTTTTTTATTATCAAAAGACCTGATCAATCCATCCATGAGAAGTGAACTGAATCAGTCTCATCTTCTCGTCCTGCTGCCTTCAGTAAAACTAAACTTAGCCTCATTCAAGTGTGTTACTACTCGGCATGTTCATGTGCTAATGGGATGGCAGATTCACGCAGTCAAAGGACAAGACAAGACATTTGCGTAGAAAACGTGCAGAGCTGGGTGGACCTCAAGGAAAAGATCTACAGCGCCAGAGACTCTCTGGTTCTTTCAGTTCAAAGTCAAATCAATCTAAAGAAGCCAAAAGAATCACCAATGGCCTACAATCCCTTTTCCCTTTAACGCTTTGGAGGACAAACAGCTGAGATGAAAGGGAGAAGGGTTCGGTTCTTCCGGTGTCTTGTGACCTCTGTGAACTAAGACACATCAGACGCCTCCTGCCTCTAATTCATGTTTTCAGTGACACTGGGTTAACAGTACAAACGCTATCAATCAGATCTGCTGTTTCTACTTGTTTTATCAATTGTAAGAGTCTTTCGGAGTTATAACATTTTAATCTTCGCTCTTTTGTAAGTATGCACTAGGCTTGTTAATAGTTTTTGGAGCAGTGATATGATAGGCTAAAGTCAACAAGGTGTTCCAAGTATTAACTGTGCAGCTGAAATAGTCAAAGGGAAATATATAAGTGGTCAACTAAGGTAAGATTTAAATCAAAAACCACTAGCTGCCTTAAACAGACTATGCCATTTTACAAAGATGCCTCATATTAATTTTGCATTCGGAATGTGATCAACTTACTGAATGCTGATGATCACATGTCTGACACGAAACCTACCAAAGCAACAACATCGGCTGCTTGTATTGTATTTGCATTTTATTCTTTACAATCCCTCAGTTTTCTGTATGTCTTTGCCACATAAAGTCTCATAACACAGGGGTGCCTAAGCCATTTTCTATGATTACTGTAAAATTGCCATAGGAGTAATTATCTAAACAGACCGTTTTGTTGAACCAAAAGAACATTTTCTACTGTCATTTTTGACTCTTTAAATTGCCAACAGTCCTGACGAGATGTCATTTAAATTCACCTTTTTACCTTTTGTCTGGAAGCTAGCAGCTGATTGCTCAAATCAATGACTATGTGATAAATGGGTTTCAGACGTTGTACACCTGAATTGAAAAATTTCTCCCACAGTTCCCCTTGCTTTAAATCTTTGAGCTGGTTTGTTGTTGCTGGTGATTCCTTGTGGACCCGAGCTGTTAGGAAAGCCCCCGTCATGCCTCGTGTTGGAGGATTATGTGAGTTACTGAGTTGTGAGATTATAAGAGTCTCTCCAAGGGGCTGACTCACTGATTATCAACATGTTGACAACATGAGTTGTTAACTGCAAAATATGTTGAATGTTGGACAAACAGCCCTGTATTTAGATTGTAAAGGCAATCTGTGTAAAACATAGGACTCTAACAGTGTAAAGAATGACACCCCCCTCTCTTTAGGAACCCTCTTCACTGTGCCTTTTGACCTGAGAGTGTTTATCTGAAGAGAAACAACTGCTGTGTTTGCTTTGGGACCAAATATATTCACTCATTCTGATTATTGGAATGAAAAGGGAAAGTTTTAAATGAACTTCAGGTCATTTTCAAGGTACTGTTTTGTTTTGCTTCGGTTTTATATGTGAAAATGTGTGTGTGTTAACATAGTTGTGTTAAAATAAATGTCACTCTATTAAAAATGAGTTTCACTCAGAGTTACCCAGTGAACTTTGAGGTTGTATCTGTCATCAGATTATTTTACATTTTCTGTACTTGGCGTTGCGCCAAGTACAGAAAATGTAAAATAATAACAACTGTTTCTGAAAACAGTTGAATTTTTATACATTAAAGTAAGAATAACTGAACATGATATTTTTGTGGATCTGTTCATAGGCAACACAGACTTAATTATACATTCTTGTAAAAGAAGTATTAAAAAAATACAATATGGTAAAGGTTCCCTATATAGTTACTGAATGGACCATGTGGTAAGAACGACTGTAAAAAAACAAAATGACATCAAAGCAGACATGCTAGAAAATAGAACCTTTATTATATGAAGAACAAAACATTGTAAATAAAAACGTAGTTGTCTTGATTCAAGACTTAGGGAGGCAGAGGTGGTGATTGTCTATGAGGGGGAAGGCAAGAGGAGGCTATCAAGGAGATATTTTGAAAGCATAAACATTCTGAAAACTTCAATTTGTTATTGCATTAGTGATTTTATGTGTACATACAACACATCACTGATAGAGATAGACAGACCAATCAAATATAAAATAGATACATGTGTCTAAGTTACTAAATTGAAATGATATCACTCCCTTTTGTGTCTTTATTCCGTAGGCTTTGAAAGTTAGCTGTTCACTTTGGCAATTCACCTTCAAAGTCATCATCATAGTTAAACAAAGTGTCACATATACAGTAATCTTCAAAAGCTGTGGAAGGCATGACGTTTTTACCAAACCATAAAGGGCAGAATGAATTAGTTATGGGCATATACTTAATGACAAAAAAAGTGTATTTGGTTAGAGAGCCGGAAGCCATGTTATATTGGTTATATAATAAATATATAAAAAAGATGGCTAACAAAAAGACAAGGCAGCTGTGTTCTATTGAATACAATATTACATTTAGTAAATTATTAATGTTAAATACATATTAAATAAGTGCTTACATTCGTTCAGGACTTAGTAATGAATAGTTGTTGTTTTTTTCTTGTATTTTTTGTTTTAGACCACTTTTCCACAATGCTGTCATTTGCAGCTGGAAGGCGGCTCTTTGTACTCAGCTGTCTGCAGACTCGCAGTCAGGGCTTATTCACAGTGATGATCACAAACACTGCTGCTGCTGGAAGCTGCTTAGATGTCCCCTAGTGCTAGGTCCAAGAGGGGATTCAGGAAGAATCCACATGAAGTCAATCTGTCCTCAATAACCGCTGTTACGTCGCATGTAGGCGTGGCCCCTGACCGGGAACATCATTTCAATGAATGCAAGGGGTCCCACCCTGATCTGACTTGGGCCCTGCACCTTGAAGCCTGTCTTCCTGTAGAAGGGGACCAGGAAGTCTTCACACATGAGCACTGCACGGCGGACGTATGGCAGGCAGCGCAGGTACTGCAGGTAGCGCCACATCAAGATGGAGCCTTTGCCCTGCTGCCGGAAAGTCCTGTGGACGGCCAGGACGTGGATGTGAACGGTCATCCCATGAGGCTTGTGGAGAGTGAGGGCATCCTGGGAAATACAGAGGGAGGGGAGAAGCATTAGAAATGTGGAAATGATGGGAAACCTGTTTGACTGTATACTCTTGGAGGACTGGGGCTCAAAAAGGCAGAGCGGTTGTCCATCAACCCTTGCAGTCAACATGTTGACCTTGGGCAAGATGTTTAGCTATACGTTTCTCCCAACGGTGTGTGCATGTTTGGTAGCACCTCTTATGGCAGCCTCTGCCTCAGTATCAGTATGTGGAATGCTGACTTTGAGTGGTCGCAAAGAATGAAAAAGCACTCTTTGAATTAAATATATTTTACTAAAGGAAGTAAAATTGAACTATCAACTATATCTATTGCCTGGGAGAACGATTTTCAGATTCAGTCTTAAATCAAGACAGATAAAACATTGTTTTTGCAAAGTTTTTACATTAATTTACCTGTCTGTTAGTGAGAGTATTTACCACATGAGAGAAAATATATGATGCAAAAGTGTGACACCAAAGCCTCAGTAAACTGTGAAATAAAGAATGTTTTCGGCATTAAAAAGGTTTAAAGTTTGTAGTTTTAAACCTATCCTATGGCCTTGTTAAGCACATTGTCTTTTGTGAATGTTTGCTCTCTGTGTACTTGCAAAATGTCATTGCACAGTTTTCCTGTTTTCCAGTTTTTCTTGACATCTATTTTCTAACTATCATTCTTTATTGAACTTAATGCCTTAGGAGTTTGCCAACCTGCAATTCATAGTAAATGAGCATTCAAGGCCATAATAATGCTAAAACTTACTCTGACATATCTGAACATTTCTGGGAATCTGTGGAACATTTATCCACACCATCTGACTTCCTTAAGACATTACTATGCCCCTAAATCTTTCCTGTTAATCTGTTTTGGACCTCGTTCTGCATATTCCCTGCCAGTCAGCCCGAGGTAAGTCTCTGTCCAGGTGTCCTGCTCTCTGTCTCACCTCAGTAAGTCTCTCCTGGTCCCACAGTGAGCCGATGATGAAAGCCACCAGACGTCCCTCCTCGAACCAGCCAAGAGACAGCTCAGGGCACAGGGTAAGGAAGTGACGCACCTCGTCCAGGTGAAGAGGACACTCGCCGGACACTGAGATGAAGGCTGTGGAGAGGAGAACATTATACATCAGGAAACCTGGAAGTGGGCATACTGTCCACCTAAATATAACTGCCATATTTGAGATATAAGGATATGCCAGGGAAGTTATGCAGGTCAAAGATACCTGAACTCATATCACACACGCATTTAGGATAGATCTTAATGAACATCCATGGTAACTATATTGGTAGTAGGCCACGATGAATGATCCCTACTTCATTTACAATAAAGAAAACATCCCTAAAATAAGTAGCAGTTAATACTTTGACTTGCACCAGCTTTTACAATGGTCTTGCATGTCAGCACTTTTCTTGTTGTTCTGAGTTTGAATTTTTATTGTTTATTGCACTTATTGTGCATAAGAGGCTTTGGGCAAAAGCGTAAGCTAAATGCAATTAAATGTAACGCAATTTCCCTGTGTGCGTAACTGGGAATGGAAAAGGATAACTGCCCTAAAGTTATTTAACAGCTATAACAGGACTACGTGATTTAAGTAAGTAAAGCACAACGTGTTGCTTACCTTCTCTCTCGATCTCGAACACACTAATGGCATCCTCCGGGCTGAGGGAGCGAAACTCGCTGGCTGGCAGCGTGTGGCGGCGGCCCTGCGACCCCGGAGAGGGCATGTGGAGCGGCCTCATGAACGGCACTGCGCTCATGACCGACATATAATTGTGTTTTCCCCCAAGAAGACAAAATAATAGTATAGTAGAATGTACCCGATGAGCCTTGGCTGCTTCTCTCTCCTGTAACGCTGCTATGTCCTCGTCTGAAAGCCTGATCCGTGCGTAAAGGGACTGCGGGTTAAGACTGAGCAGAGAGGTGCGCGCCTTCTCTATTTATACCCTCGGTGTGCCAGGTTATAATCCCCAAGGGAGCTGGATGACCAAACCCTGCAATTCCCCATGAGTAAGTCAAACAACAAGTTATTTAGTTGGGATCAGGTGGGATATCCGTTTGGTTAGCATTATCCTCGTCATGCCACCATCAGACCTGCAGCAGATTTGGATTTGTACTGATCATGTGTTGGAGGTCTCATAGTCTGCTCTGGTTGTTTCCATTTTAAGGCCTGGAGGTATGTGTGATGTGATCTCTCAGAGAGAAAAATTCCATTGTCACTGTAAATCGAGTGCACGTTTTTCCAATCGGTTTATTTTTCTAGATGTGTAAGAGGATTACAGGGCGTGTGAGTTTGTTTGTCACCTCTTCAGTGTTCTAAGCCACATATGTAAGGAATTTCAAGAAGCCACAGCTGTTTTCCTCACCTATTCATGAAACTTTTTCACAAAGTGTAACTCTTCCAATAACTGGAAAGTAGAGGCATTTAGCAACAGAACTAGATATTTTACTGCATTTGTCATATTATTTGTATTTTGGAGAGGTCCAGTCAACTGAAACCTAGTGCAAGTGAACTCCTTGTAGGGTCACAATGCTGACATGAATCTCTATCCCCAGATAAACACTGAGCTTCATTTATGCAAAGCTTTCTCTGTTAAACTGTTTGAGTTTTAGATATGAAAAGGTTACAAATATTCTTTGGATTCATTAAGTATTGGCATTAAAATATACTTAAAGATCCAAAAGTAAAAGTACTTATTGTGCAGTTTGGCCCATTTCAAGATAATATCCTAGGTTTTGATTATATTGATGCACTAATGACGAATACAGATATTCTGATTAAAGTGTTATCAAATATTGTAAAGGTGCAGCTAATTGTAATAACTTTGTATGCTGTAGGGTAGCTTTTGAATTTTACTTCAGGTGTAACTAAATCATGTTTAAAGTGTTGATTATATTTTGCATCATTAATCCATATCCGAAAAGTAATTAAACGTAGTGGAGTAAAAGTACACTTTTAAATTAATGAAATTTTGAATTGAAATGGGGCAGAAGTAGCAAAACATTGAAAAGTGCCTCAAAATTGTAGTTACTTTACACCACTGATCAAATGTTGCAATGCTGTTTAAAATAAAATAAAGGCACTTGTATTAGGGACCAATGTGGTCTTTGCATCACAGCTGGAGCCCAACAGCGCCGCTCAGAGGTGACAGATGGTACCGCACCAGTGACGCAGCTCTCCGTTGCGGCGACGTAAACACGTGCACCTCGCTGCTTCCAGGTTACGGTTTTTCTCATTGCACCGTCAGCCTCGCACTCCAGCATCACTCCCTGACAACAGCAGCGATGGCGGAGCCCGCAGCATCGGATGCGGCGGCCACAGCAGCATCCCCGACCCCGGGCCTCTCCCCAGCAGCAAGCCCAGGATCAGAGCCTCCATCCATGGCTCTGTCTCCCACCGCAGACGGCTCCCAGCGGCTGCTCTTCTCCCACGACCTGGTCTCTGGGCGGTATCGCGGCTCAGTCCGCTTTGGCCTCGTACGGATGATCCACGGAGAGGAGGAATTTAACTCAGACTCGGACCTCGATGACGATGGCGGCGGTGGCGGCGGAGGAGGTGGCGGCGGAGGAGGACGAGGAGTCCCGGGTGGTTCCGACACTGAGAGCGCTGTGGACCTCCCGAGTCGGCCTCTGTGTCGGGGGTTTGTCCGCGTCCAGTGGTACCCTGAAGGAGGAAAGCAGGACATCAAGGAGACAAAGGTACCACACACTGGCTAATGTGTTTACACTGAGACCCGGCTATTCCCGGAGCCTGACATGAGTGTTTTTTAACTGTGTGCTGTTTTTGGTTGAAGACATGAGTTGCTAGCCTGTTAGGGTTCAGTTAATCTGCCTTAAACGCATAAACTAGCTTGCTAGCTCACTAGCAGGCTAGCTAGCAGTGTAGCCTCATGTCTCTCAGCTGGTGCTGGCAGGCTAAACATGGTTGTTTACCCACACATCTTAGACTACACAGTCATGCATAAAATAACCATGGCCAGGTAGCATCTTTCTGTCTGTAAGTCAAGTGTCACTACAGGTTTTTAGCAGGTGCAGCACACTTCTAGTGTAGCAACCTTACACCCATTGATTAGCTCATCTATGACTCCGTGTAGCTCCTCATCTGGGTGTGACTTGGCCTGAGACCAAGTATTGTCAAACACTAGCTTATATTTGATATTATCTACACAACGTCTTAGTTCCTTTTCATACACATGCATCTATTTGAAACTGGTCCTACTTGTCATCTTCAGTGACACACAGCTAAAACAAATGAGTAGAAATAAGCTCATCCCTAATCTTCTGTCAGTTTTACCAGTAATTTTCACAATTTTACATCGAAAACAATTATAATAACACACATTTGAGCTAAAAATGGTTAGCCAATCAGCCAAAATGTATTGATAACTGTATTTAAGAATTTATTGAATCCACATAATTTCTTTACTCTGTCCTCATTTGTTCATTTTTTAAAATACTTTCTGGGTCTGCAACTTCTTATTTCATCTTACTGATTAGTTGTTTGATTTATGAGGTATTAAACTTACCAAAGCCAAAGGTTACACCATCAATTTCAGCTCATACCAACAATCCTAAATCAAAGTGTATTAATTTACTGTAATGGCAGATTAACAAAACCACCAAATATTCAAATTTTAGGAAATCCAAAAGTGAATAATTTTGATACGTTTTCATGAAAGATTGCAGGAGATTATGGCGGGACTTTAAGGACTGCTATCCCGAACACAGCGCAAGGTGTTAAAGTAACTTAAACCAAAAGCCCCTTGAATCTGGAGTAATAGACATAATGTTAAAAGACCTGTTCAGTTCGGTGTTTTACTGTATTATGGAAATGCTTCTTGGATCGGTTTTCATCATATAAATTATGTAGCACTCACCTTTTATTAACAAACCCATTGTTGAAAGGTGATTTTAATCAATCCACCTACAAAACTGATATATAAAGAAAATGTTATGAGAGGCAGTGTCAAGATTTCAGGGTAATACTGATCAAATCTACATCATTGGACACCACACCCTGGGTTATACTTGTTTTTAATTACATAACCAAATAATGATTACAGTTTTAAACAGTAAAGCAGTTGGGAAATCTGCTGTCATCTGTATTCTCCAGGCTTCTCTAGATTTCTCCTGGGCTTTGTGAAGAATGGTCACCAGGTTTAAAAGAGGACTGCAATGGAAAAAGCTCAAAACAGCGTGTTTTTAGAGACACAGGATGACACCAGAAGAAACCTTTTTTAGGGCCCGCTGTTGCCTTGCGTTGTGTTTTGTTCTAAATGAGTAAAGTTCTGGTTGTCATTGAATCTCTCTCACAACAAAAGCTCCCTTCAACAATGGCACAGATGTTTACACACCTCATGGACTGTTATGCTGTGTCATTACGAGGCAGTGTCCTCAAAGGATCTAGTGCGAGCTAGTGTGCTTATGTATGGATTTCATTCTGTAGTACTCTTGTTTATGTTTAATGTGGTGTTGTTGTGGGTTGTCTCATTTGCTTATCTGCGTACACCACATGCCGTCTCAGCAGGCTCCGTGCTTGTTGCATATATCCTGATATCGTGGTGAAGAATAATCAATAATTCATGATTTACTTCCTGCAGTATGCAAAGTTAAATGTCTTTGAGATTATGTTTCTACAAAATGTGGACCTATATGTATTCTGCAGGGGGAACCTCAGTTTTCTCTCAGGAGACATCTGTGGACGGGAAACTGATGCTTAAATCTTAAACTTGTGTTGGAGTAGCTTAATGTTTACTTTGTTGCTTCATTTAAAATGCATAACACCGAGGCATTCTGAGTTTGAAATGGTTCCTTTTGCTTCCAACATCTTTCCTTCTCATTTACTTGTCTTTATGTTTTCTGGCAAAAGCTGATATGTGAATACGTAGCCTTTTGTATTTTATAATAACCTTGATTGTGTGCAATAGTTTTTTTAGAAGTGGCTAGAGAGAGTAGCATAATGAGGATTTGTCAGAATGTATGATGCTGAGGCGAGCTGATTCAGAGGTTTGTGTCCATCTGAGGCTGACAAAACCGTGTATCTGCGTTTTGCAGACTCCCTAAAAACATAAATGTTACTTCATCACTCAACTAGCGCACAAAACAGTGTGTCTCGCCCTTCAGAGAGTGGGGGGGCAGCTCTAGCAGACGGGAACATGACAGAATCATTTCCATTGCCTGCGAGGCGAAGTGATTGCATAAAGCACTGGTTTGCCAGATTAATTTTTTTTAAACGTACCTCCGCAGTCCTTTCGGATGTAAGAATAAAGAGGAAATTGACACAATTTTTCATACATTTCAACTGTAAATGTAGACTGTCAGTTTAAGTTTAGCATTTTAACTCAAACCGGGATCGGTCGGAAGCTATGTTTCCATTTACTTGGAGAATCAGAGCCAGTATCCCTGACTATTGGAACCATTTATTTCTTAGTTTCATATGTATTGAGCCCTTTATCCATCCATGAGTCTAGAGGGTCTGAACGAGTATACAGAGTTTTTCTCTTTGCAGTTTAATTGCAATGAAGAAAAGTGCAAATGTAAAATCACTTTAACCTTGTGGTGCAAGGGCAGACCAGATCAGAAGATCAATTCATCTGAACCTCTTTTGCATTTTAATAGCAAGCTACAGTAATTGATACACAATCCAGTAAGGAAAAAGGACACTGTCTGTGCTTTATCAGCAGCTCAGTACTTTGTGGATTTAAAATGGACTCACTGACCTTACACTTTTAATTACAACATGGGCAGGTTACTAGAAGACCCTTTACTGTTTCCAATCCATACCAACCCTAGTTACACCTTACACTACATGGCCAAGAGGGAAGTGATGAATTCACCTCTCACCTGCTGGACTTTGTTGCTGAGACATTTCTAAAAGTTAAGAACAGAGGTAACAACGATAGCTGTGAATACACTGTACGCTATATAACATTTAACAGCAAGTGTTGATGAACTGCATCTTGACATTGTGGCCTTGTGTGTTTGTGGTATGTATACTTCTGTCAGCGTAGGTAGTAAGAGGTGGAGTGTTTTAACATGCAGCCTTAGTTTTTGTAATTCTGATTGCTAATTTTGATGCTCAGGATTAACTTTCAGTAGGTTCTTTTTTTTAAAGTATCATGTTTTAAAAAACGAAGTCTAAAATGAAGAAAAAACTCTTTCACTTCACCGCCTGCTTTGCAGCGCCACAGTCCTGCCAGCACAGAGCCCTGTTGATATAGCCCAACCTTGACATTTTCATTTCCATACAAGGACAGAAATGCATTGCAGCAGCAGGTAGCTCCCAAGGGATGCACTGCGGGAACAGCAACGCATGGGAGGCACCGCGGGGACAGCAACGCAAGAGTTTTCTCAGATGTCCCGGAATCCATCAGTCATTTGAAAATGAAAACGCTTGTCAATGCTCTGCTGCGACCCCCAAAAGTTCTGTACCGTTTCTTCTGGTATGGGGATGCAGCTCTGAGAGTTTCAGGGCAGAGGTTGAGGTGAACTGTGACACAAGCTCCTCCCTGGAAGCAGCCGCCTTTGTGACTGTAGGGGTGGAGCAGGAGGAGGATGCTGTTCTGGTTATAGTGATGTCAGGGAGGGTGCAGCAGGACTGACTGCTGCTGCTAAACTCATTGCAGTGAGAGCAAGAAACACTGACTGAGTGGATGGAAAAGATGTGGGGAAAGCAAGTATTGAATACCAGTTAAATGTGAAATAATATTCAAATCATCTTGACTGGAAAGGATGCAATAGGGCACCCTGACAGTTTGGTGCCAGATGGCTGTTATGGTAATGCTTTTAGTCCTTGAAATGGTCAGGTCCCACCTTCTGCTCTCTGAGCCTTTTTAAAATTCCCAGCCCATTCTGGCAGAGCAGCAAGTCCCAACTTGGCAGCACTATCATGCAGTCCCAATTAAGGCTGACAATTTGGGAAGAACTATGTTATTGCGATTATGATTATTTTATTATTATATACGATCATTTATATAATCTAAAATTGACACGTACTTTGCCAGCAAGTCATATGATGCAAAAGTCCGTATTTTGGTTTTATTTATATTTCCTATTCATTGTTGAGCGATATTTTCCTGAAGCCTGTCACCACCAGATAGCAGTGTTAAATAAATTCTTCTTAGGTGTGTGAGCCAACATCAACATTGTGTTGCCAATATCATACTTTATGCACTCCACCACTTACGCAGCAAGTCATGGGCAGTTTATTTTAGTTGGTTGCATTAACGTTTTTATTTTTGAGCAACGGTATAAAATATTACATGATAAAACCAATTGAGTCCACAGCTTTATGAGCTGAACAAGGACACTCCTGGGGTTGTAATGCCTTTTTATTTTTACCTTTTTTAGTAGTGGTGGGCGATACTGCAACATTTGGTATCGATCCGATACCTCGTACATACAGGGCCAGTATTACCGATACGTTTGACAGCTAATCTACTTTTGTGTAGGGGAGCGCAATGCGTCATCAGTATGTAAAAAATAAAGGCAATAGTGCAAATAAAGACACTCGCAGTATAGCAGGGGAGGGGCAGAGGGAGTTGAGCGGTGTTTGCACATGCACAACCACTATGATATAAAGGGAGAAGTGCACTGAATCTAGAGAAGAGACACTGAAACTTAAGCATCAATCTCATCGCGCAAGTATTGATCGATACTGATACCAACGAAGGTACCGATACATCGATATTTTAGATCGATCCGACCACCACTACTTTTTATGTGATACAATTTATATTTTGTATCCTTATGTAAGGAGACAGCACCTGCTCAGCTAGTACGATTGTCCACATCAGCCAAAGTCATTTAGGGAAGCTTGTGTTTATACAGGACTTGTTCACGGTCAAATAACCGAAGAGACATGAAGTGTCTGTTGAGGGTTTATTGACAGCTGTGTTTGCAGAAGCGTTACATGCAATGTTGTGTGACCCCTGCCCTCTGTCCTGTAACCTAAGCATGGACAGACATGATTATTCATGAGCCATCGATCTCTTTGGCACTCTGTTTTCCTTATTTACAAGTTATCTTTTTTCAAAAACAAGGGAGTATAATACAAATTCAGGAAAAAGTTGAGCTCTGCAGGTGCCTGATGACCTCAGGGTGACTCCTGTCTGTCAACCTGTTCCCACCCACCGCCCTCATCCATCTAACTAGAGACATGAGGTCGCACCCCCACTCAACTACAGACATGAAACCTCGCTGTCCTAAAAACGGCTGACTGCTGAATTATGTTCAAAGCTCTTTAGCACACAGATGTCCATCAGCTCCCGTCCTTTCTCTGCACAGCATTTCAGCTTCAAGATTATCAAGGACTTGGTTACAAAAGTTGTCATTATTGGTTCTTTTGGGCTTGGAGGTGGCTTAAAAGCATCACATGGATGAGACAAGTATGAGTAAAGTAGAACTGCACTGGGAGAGCACTGACCAAAGTTAATGACGCATACACATGCACTTTGGAAAGTCCAACTTCACACGTTTAGACATAATTCCTCTTTATGAGATGTGTGGTCATGAGCTTCAGGTTGTAGTGTGAAAACACAATGGAGACATGTTACAAATAGGATGTGATTGTCAGATTTGATGGGGGGGGGGGTTCTAGTGGAAAGTGTAACATGATGCATTTTTCCGCCCAGTGATACAGTGATGAAAATTGTGTCAGTATTTTTTTTCCCGTAATCCAGCAGACAAAAAAACAAACATGGCAATTAAAGCGCCTCTCAGTGAGATGCATTACAACAGAAGTGTGTATCATCTGTCTGTACTCTGTAGCTCGTCTTCTCCCCTTAGATATTCTCACACTGTGTAGCGTATAAATGAGCCTTCAGCAGTGTGCAGCAACACATTTCTAATGAGCCGACCGTAGTGAACTATTTCCATTTATTCAGCTTGTTTAGCACCCTAATCAATACAGCACTTTATTCAATCTGCAATATTTTCTCTCTTAAATAATCCAATTCCTATTTGAATGCTTTTGTTAACATTCCACATTGCATATTCCACTAGATTTGAAATTATTTTTAAAATGCTAGTTGCTGTTTTGGCATCCAGTTACGGCATTTGAAGCGGACCGAGTGGCCGAAGTCAAAAACAATTCCCTCCATAGATATTTTAAACTGCACCTTCGGCTCCACATTTGCCTCTCAGATGGGTTTGATTGTTCCTATGCCATCTTTCAGCGCTGTTTGCTCAGGTGCGGTGTGCAGGTGCTGGGAGACGTTGGTTTAATCTGGGACACGAGGGGCGTGCCAAGGCCCCCCCCCAACAGGGCACTAGTTTTGAAGCAGGTGCAGGAACACGCAAACAAACAGCCTTGTTGTTTTTTCATCAGGCAATGAGGTTTTGTTGCTTCCTCTAAAAACAAAATAGAAAAAACTTTGTAGCTCTCTGATGGCGTTTGACGGCTAACGCAAGTAGTCTGTCTGAAATTAATTTCAACTTTAACTACAGGAACATTTCCAGAAGCTCAGATGCCTATTAATGTCCAAAAGACAAAAACATGCATTTTGACCGAGACTTCGGGGTCTGGTTTTAGTTTCTAGGCTGCCTCTAAGGTAGCCTGGCTGCCCTGTAATCATACAATAATTAAAGTTATATTCCATGGAAACGTGCGTTGAAGAGATGAACATTTTTTTACTATTAATTTGTGGATCAATTGGTTCATCTAGAAAATAATAAGGACATTAATACATAAGCAAAATAATCCTTGCAGCTCCAGTCAATAACAGTGAAGCAGCAGAGGTTTACCTTCTTAATGTGGATTGCCTTAATGACTATTGATCACGGGTTATTATTAGGACGTTGACAGTGGAGTTTATGCTGTGTTGGCTTCATGTGTTGATCTGCAGCATCATGTCGGTCAAATCCGAGCTTGTAAATAAATTCCCTGTGGTGGCACTCCTTGTTGGCACTCGGAGGATGATGTCAGCAGCTTGTATTTACAGTAAATCTGATCTGACAGGGACGCGACATGACCGTCCCACCGCGCCCTTTACCTCCCTCCTTTCGACCTCCTCTCCATCCCCCTTTCACATTATTTCTCTCTCACCCTGCTTCTCTTTTTCTCACCTTCCCCCACTCTTTCCTCCCCTCCTAACCCTTCCTGTTGACCTCTTCCTCCTCCCCCAGTTTGTTTACCTCCTCCCTCTCCCTCCTCTGTGTCCCAGCAGACGAGCATGTTGGAGAATGTTGACGTAATGTGTTGCCGACTCGATGGCCGTCCAGCTCCTGGCCGGAGAGAATGGATCTCATTTGATCCTTTCTTTCTCTGCATTCACACACACACACACACACACACACACACACACACACACACACACACACACACACACACACACACACACGCACACGCACACTCTCCCTCCCTCCAGCATCCACTCTTTTTCCTCTGCAGTATTGGCCCTGCCCAGTGGGGAGACTGTCTGCTCTGTCTCTCCCTCTGTCGCTCCCCTACCCTTTCTACTTCCTCCCCTTTTTTTCTATGTCTCTATCTGCTGTGCTCTAGTCTATTTCTGGCTCCTGCTTTTTCTTGTTTCCTCACTCTTTCCGTGTCTCCCGGGATCCGTCTCGATATCCCACTTGTTGGGCTGCCGCCTCCTCTGTGCATCGCTCTCTGCTCATTTTTTTTCATTTTTCTCCCCCCGCCACACCTTACCCCTCTTTCCCTTAGGCAATCTTCTCATCTTACTTTTTCCATCTATTTCTTCATCTTCATGATTGACTCTCGAGTATTCTCCATCCCATCCTTCACCACAGCCTGTCTCCATCTTATATTCTCTGCCTCTCTGTGTCTCCCTCTTCCTCTCTTATATCATATTCTCCTTGTTTACGCTCATTTCACTCCTTCTAATGTTCAATTCCTTGTCTCCTGCAGCCCTAAGGACCTTCCTAAATTTTCAGCATCTTTTATTTTCTTTATAAATCTGGGTCCCTTCTCATTTCATCTCTGAAACTACACTGAAAGAAGACTCTACTCTATAATAGATACTGTGAGCTAGTGGTGGGCCTGTCATTCCGTTGTGGTCTCCTAAAAAGCCCTGTACCTGCTGTCTTTTCAATAGAGCTGTGCACCCTTCCTGTGTGTCTGAATCAATAGCCTCCAGTCGGGCGGCGCTGTCCAGCAGCGGCAGCAGCAAGGTGAAGGTATCAGGGTGTGAGGATTGAACCAGGAGTCAAGTTGTTTATTGTCATATCATCCAAGGGTTGAAACGACCTATTGATTTATTTTTGTTTTTTGCTTCCTCCTATTAAAGCTGTATTACTTTTGGTAAAATTTGGAAGGAATTGTAGTAAGTTTCTCTTCTCTATCCGTGCTTTGTTAAAGGGTGTCGACCTCACGCATTGTTTTTGCGACAGGTCAATGAGGAAGATGTGGCAGAGCAGGAGTTTGGTGCTCTAACATGTACAAACCAACAGGCACTAGCTTTAGAGCTTTGTGAATGAGAAATGGTGGAAGCAGGGTATTTTACCATATTGCTGTGAATTCGTTGAGCGTAGTGAGCAGGCAGATGGACGGCAGAGAAGTGACATTTTCTGCAGAAGTGTTAAGATTTCTAAGTTTAACACTCACTTTTTACGCTACCTACCAAGTCTGCAGGTGATTAAATGGTGATAGTTGTTTGGGAGTATCACGTTAACTCATCCCCTGTCATTATCACCCACAATATCTGATAACATTTTAATGGGTGTGCAGATCTCCACATCTATTTAGATTCCAAAGATCTGCAGTATTTAGTTATGTCAAGTTGTTCCTTTCCATAAACACTACAGAATAACCAGAGAAAAAACCATGTGCGATGTTAGAATAATTGCAGGAGATAAAAAATAATTGGAAGCCATTAGTGGATATAGTTAACAGAAAACAGTGAGTTCCTATTTATATACATAACTCCCCAGAAATAATGATGTAGCAGAACTGTGATGAGCCTGAGGCTGAAGGCTGAGGTGGAGAATGTAGCGCTGTACGCTGACTGCACCTTCATTTTACGACCCTAAACTGTGTGTGTGTGGAATTATATAAACTACGTGCACCTGTTACTACTGCAACCACTTGTATATATTTGCCTTGCTGTTGTGTTCGGGGGATCAGATAGCTTGTCAGTAAGGAGATGAAACGGGAGAAAGCCTGGTGTAGAACACAGTCAGAGCGGAGAACAGGCGTGGCCCCGAGCTGCAGTCCTCCGCAGTGTCTCTTTCTCCCCCCTCTCTTCCCCCCCTTCCTCCTGGTACGGCACCTGAATAATGACTAGTGTTAATTAGGCCGGGAAGTCAAAGCAAATACTGTCCTCCATCGATTCCTGTAATCAATCTGGACCCTTCTACCTTTATCAGCTGGAAAGGCAGCCAAAGTTGTCTTCTATTCAGAGACACAAACACACACACACACACACACTCACAAACACACCGACAAACACACTCACACCTATTTGTGAAAATGAGCATGCCTTTTCTTTCTTTTGTTGTCTGACTCTGGGTCCACCACTACCTTCCCGCCTCACTCCTCATCATCACGGCACGTGGTATAGCAACAGTCGACTGCTTCGTTGTACCCGATGCATCTAGATTTCTAATCATCCTGCAGTACATGTGCAGACATACAGTCTGTGTTTGTGTTATTGTTGTAGAAAGCGAATATGTGTCGCATCAGCTTGTGTTCAAGGAGTTGTGTGCCATAGGTGAGAGACATAAGCCTCCCCAGACTTTCGTTTTTTTAGCAGTGATAGCAAATAATTGAGGTTTCCACAGATATCTCGACCTCCCTTTTCATCACCTCAATATTACACTTTTAGCATTCCCTTAATTCTTAGTTCCCAGACATATTGGTGATTCACTCAGGAAATAAATCCAGTGCTTCTGGTAAGGATTAGGCATCTTACAGGACAGGCAGAGTGGCTACCCCAGAAAAGGATTTCAGGTCTCGGCTGGTGCTTTCAGGGCCGGGATAGGTGTAAGTGGCCCCACAGAATTGTCTTGTCAAGTAACCATCAGTAGTTCTCCTCATTTTGAATGACTGGCATGTTTTCAGGTTGTTGTGTAGCTCGAGGTGAGGTAAAGGGAGTGGTTTCACACGTACACACACAAACGCAGACCTGTTAAATGTCAGGCACACTGGTGTGAGCGATGAAAATGTTTCGTCTCACTTGACAAATGGTCGCACTCTGGAGCCATGCTCGCTAGTCTGCAGACAACAGGGGATGTCTATCCGTTATTGTAATAAGCTTGACCTAAACACACAGGAAAAATGACATGATCTCCAATTGTGTGAGACTCAAGTATTGAGATTTACATATTGTATAAATATTAGAACATTCAAACCAAGGATACAACAAAAGCGGGAACACTTTCTCTCTCACTCATTACAGCATCACTTGCACAAGCAGTAAATGCAGGCTATCATCTCATGGAAATACCTTCTTACAATACACTTTGATAGAATATAAAACCCTATTTTCCTTCAGTTTCATATCGCTATGATCCGTGAGGTAGCACAATCCTCTTCTCTTTCTTCCTCTTTGTGTGCACGATAACCCCCAGCAGCAGAGACATGAGGAGCAGACGGGCTGCTGTTTAATAGATTACACAGGAACATGGCGACCCATCGATCGTATCTCCTCCACATACACACAATGCCAAGTACCCAGGAGTGTGTGAGTGCTTGTTATTCTGTTCTCGGCAGAGCAATTGGACCGTCTTTAAAAATAGAAAAATAAAGAGGACAGCCATAAAAGATATATTACGGGTTTAATTTTTGATTTTGATTTCAGTTTAGTAGGAAATGCTGGTGCTTTTCAACCTGCATCCTATTTTAATGGACTTATTTGTGTCTAATCTCACTATAGGTCACACTATATTGGTAATCGTTACCTCTGTAAAGTAATGAAACTTGATCTTTATGTGTTTAGCTACACTGGCTTACCTTTGGGGTTAGATTAAGTGCACTAGTATACATTGGTTTGTCGATGCCTTGTTCCAATAAGCTCTTCAATGGTGTGCGAGTGCATGAACCATACCGTTAACGGACAGAATTATTGGAATAACAGACCTCAGGTTGAAAGAAAATAGGAATATATTAGGGTTTAAATCTGAAAACAAAAGGTGTAAGATGAATGTATTTGATTGCCTTCTCAAGTGCAGTACAATAATCCTGTTTATGTCCTCAGGAATGTGCCATACATGGGTGTGAGCTCAGTAATGAGATAACCACTCGCCCCTCAGTCACTTAACATGCAGCAGACTGCTGAGTTTTTAATTTCTTTCCTCTGTTTACTCCTTATTACGTTCTCCCTCTGTACTTCCATCTGTCTCTGCACAAACTCCGAGGCTGTGGCTTCATGTTCGCTGACTCTTTGCTCGCTGCCAGCAGAGCAGAGTGTGCTGTAGCTTGTAGAGTTGGTGCCAAGCCTTCCCTAAGGTAGCTTTTATAAGCAGATTAATGTACACAATTTAGAACTATTGTTCATTTTCTGCCACACAGACCTGTGGTGGCTTCATTTGTGTTGTCTGTTCGGCTCTTTTGAAAGTTACTCAGTTAGAAAATCAGAAACTTGTGTTATACTGGTGGCTGATGAAAAAAGTGACATACCATAAACAGTAAATGTAAAACTGATTGTTTCTTAAATCATTTCTATTATGGCACATTATTTTAGTGTGAGTGCTTTAGTAAACTTTAGTCTGTTTTATAATGTATGAGAAATCAAAATTGATTAACTTTGGCTTCATTTAGTTGTCAATGCTGTGATGCGAAATTGTTCCCCATGACTTCTTCAAGTAGGTCAAGTAAAGAAGATGTAGTCAATTCTCATACTGCTTCCTCTCTTTTAGAATAACACCAGCCCTGGTAACTGAGCCCTGTACAGAACAAACCAGTGAGGAGACTAATACTGTTCAGACTTAAGAAAATGGTGTGTTCAGACAGACCCCATCAAGTATGAACCCAATAGATGGGGCTTTAACTACAGTACTGAGTTAATACGTTTAGTGCAATGAGTTACTGCAATTGGTGTTTCATATTTTGAGTAACTTATATCAAGTTCATTTTGACTAAAGATGTTTAATGTTGTGTTGAGAAGGAAAAAGCAGACCCTAATTTACCTAAATAAGTCTTAAGTCTACTTAACCTTTACCTAACCTTACTCACATTTTGCAGCAATGTGACGTCCTTTAGCAAGGGTCTGAAGAGAACCAGCAGGTAGTTCCAGTCAGATTGATTTGTAACGTTGTCACAGAGTGTGATGTTTACCCAGGGATCATTGCGACAGAGAATAAGCTGATCATTTCCCAGACTTGTCAAATCCTGCTTAGTACTGCATTTAGAAAATCCTGCTCGGTGTTCATCTGTCTGATGAGCCTCCATTCTCATGGATCTATTACTCAAACTGGCCTTCCCACAGTAGATCATATTCAATCAGCTATTTGGTGCCCGAAGCAACATGGCCAATTTTTATGCAGTGCTATTCTGGTCTTTAGGTCATAATGACACAGCAAAATTGAGCTCCCGGGAAACGGTTTCCCGCTGCGACTCAGGGAGCCGATCTCACGCCAGCAGCTCCTGTTTTCTACCCTGAGTCTCTGTGTGCGTATGACTCTTGATCATTACTTTTTTTGCTCCCATCTGCTGATCAAGCTGCGGGTTCATGCCGTCTTACAGGTCCTATTTTTATTTCAGTGTGTTGATTACAATTTGATGGTGACAATATGCTTGGTGTTCTCACTCTGGAGGCTCATGCTGGCTGGCTCTGTGAGATGTCTCTGTTTAGAATGGAAAAATAAATGTACCTGCTCTCAGGGGGCGTTACAGATCTGCTGATTGTGCGGGCTTCAAGGCTGTGAGCGGGGACAGGATGAGGCTGTGACAAATCATATCAGAGAAGTTGTCACGGCCTAAGTGTGAATGTGATTTGTGTGTAGCTGGTTCATTTCCAAGTCCCTCTCAGAGGGGTTTATCACAGGGTCAAAGCTGTGAAGAGTTCTCCTCTGGAGTTACAAGAAAATGATGATCCAATTTCACTGACCGACGCCCTGCAGAAAGTTCTGTTGGTTTATGATTTCTCAAATATGTTGTTTTAGCCACCTCTTTCTGAACGTGTTTACCTTTCTTTTACAGCTGAAACTTGAAGATCGATCCATCGTCATTAGAGATATCGTACGACGAAACAATTCAAATGTAAGTCGAGGCTTTGTCCTCACTTTTCGCCTCACCTTTCTTTCTGTCTTGTTATTTCTCCCTTTCTTTCAATCAAGCCTCTCTCTTTGTCAGTCATGTCACTGCTCACCACTCTCTTCCATTTGCTGCACAAGACATGACTGGAATATTATCGCAGCTCCACACTTACAAAGAGGCTTTCTGTGTTAACGCGGAGCAACAACTCCCTTTCTGAATACAAATGCAACATTTTTTACGTTTGCTTGAAATTCAAGAGTTGTCTGGTTCACATACCGTCAATCCAGAGATGGGTGTGCACCACGGTAGAGTTGAAAATATAAAATCACAATCTATTTCTATGACTTGAAGCTTATAGGCAATAATCAATGTTCCTAGAGAGATGTAGCAGTGATGATCATCAATATAATTATATACTAAACCTCTTTTTGTTGCCTTACAGGATAACCAGTGTGGTATTGTGACCAACATTGACATCGAGTGTGCGGTGAAACTCGTGGGAACAAACTGTGTTCTGTATCCAGTGAACAGCAGAGACCTGCAGCACATCTGGGTAAGACATTTTACACACAGGGTCTACATGTAAGATAATGCTTCCTTTTACAAGTCAGTAAATTCCTGAAATAACTGTGTGATCTAGGACTAGTTTTATTTCTACTTGTACATAAAGAGTAATACTGCCACACCTGTATACAGACAAAGGGATGAAAATCAGCTTCCACACACTGTTGGTAAACTACATGTCAATGCAGCAACAGTATCACATGCCTGTTGATCGTTGATGGACCAGCCAGTATCATTATTCTAAGTTAAATGATATCAAACCAACTATTTTCAGGACATTCTGTAGGAAATTATTAGAAATGAAATAAGTTGTTGTGTAACGGATCATTCTGTGATAAAATATTAAATGTATTGTGTATGTATGCATTTTTTCTAGTCTTTTATGTATGGAGACTACATCGCCTACGACTTCTGGCTGGGGAAAGTGTACGACTTGACTAATCACATCATCCTCAAGCTCTCCAACGGAGCAAGGTAGAGTGTGTGTGTGCGTGTCTCTGTGTGTCTCTGCGTGTCTCTGCGTGTGAGTGTCTGCTTCTTTGATTAACAGCGTGTTCTGTGACCATGTTGAGTTCTGTTGGCATGTCTGCTTGCTGGCACACATCCCTCAGTGCCAGATCCAGTGACCGTCAACCTGTCGCCTCTCTCCCTGCAGGTGCTCCATGAGTGTGGAGGACGGAGCGAAGCTTTACGACGTCTGTCCACATGTCAGTGACTCGGTGAGTAGCCATGAGGTCCTATTTGTCACCTCAGGAACATCCGCCATGAACAGAGCCGCTGTTAGTCAGGGATCAGGCCGCTTCACAACGGTTTATGGTCTGTAAATAGTTTTTATCGTGTTATTTTATGGGTGCAATGACTTTTTTTGTGGTTCTAAGCCTGAACGAACAATCCGCCCATAGTTTGATATTTGTATGTGTGTAAAACAAGAACAAAAGGATCTACTATAAGCATTGCCACTTTCTACTTAAGATAAGATAAGATGTACCTTTATTAATCCCCGTGGGGAAATTCAAGTGTTTATGCAGCAAGAGGAAAAACAGTACAGGTTCACACAGGGATATGAAACACAAATTTAACTTAAAAAAATGAAACTTTAAGTTTAAGGTTATCGTCATGTTTTCAACCCTTATATTAACACAGTAGTTCATATAAAACACATCAATATTGACAATAATAATGAACGCAAAGAAAGATGAGTACAAGAAGCACTTAAAATACAATACTATAAGCGGTGAACAGACGGGTTATGAATACACCATCGCTTTTTTATCCTTTTTTAAAGATGTCAATTCACCCTCGTTTTAAGATATAACCTTCCCATCTGTCAGTCTTTCTATAGGGAAGTTAAAAAAAATTAGATAATTTGTCCAAATTAGAGCAAGTGTCTCTTTCCCCTCCCCTCAGTAATGCCTTTTTACTAACTGTTATGGCTGTTGAATTCTGCAGTGACATAGTTTTCCCGAAAATATCCATTTGAGGGGGGAAAAAAAGTATTTGTTGCATTTAAATTCACAGTTTGGTTTAGATTTGTTTTAGTTGCCGAATATAAAGCATCATTGTGTTAAATAATTAATGTTTTTTATATTTAATGTATCCTTGTTTGTGTTTGTTCTTCAGGGTCTGTTCTTCGACGAGGCGTATGGTTTCTACCCGGGCCAGGTGCTGATTGGTCCCGCTAAAGTCTTCTCTAACGTTCAGTGGCTGTCGGGGGTCAAACCCGTCCTCAGCAGGAAGTGCAAGTTCAGGGTGGTGGTGGAAGAGGTGAGAGGAAGATGACTCTTTTTGCTCTCTTTTTTTTTTCCAGATTAATTGTGTGAAGGTCATATGCTTGAGTAAATGTTTATATGTTGTGTGTCTCTAAATCTTCTCCATGGTGCTCTCCTCAGGTGAAAGTGGTCGAGCTGAAGGTGACGTGGATCACAAAGAGCTTCTCCCCCAAAGGTTCAGACAGCGTCTATCCTCCCCCCTCCACCATCCCACAGGAGAATCTCTGCCGGTCAGTCTGAACATTCATCCGTTTCTTCACACTCAAATCTAAGTCTGTTGAACAGATTCAAACTGAACCTGTCTTGTTACTGTGGTGTTTGGTGAAGGGTGCGGCGTCTAGGATACTACGACCACACCCAGAGGCAGCTGGGAGAACGGGCCCTGTATGTGTTCCCCGCCAAGGGGGACGCCACACGCATCACCTGTGAAGGACCTGAGGGTGCCCCTGTCCTGCCTGAAGACCCCGTGGCCAGAAAGGTGACAATAAGATTTGTTTTTTTATATTAATATATCTCCAGTGGTTGAAGAAGTTTTAATGTATTTTACCTAGTCAGTAAAAGTAGAAATACTTTGTTACAGCTAAAATGTATGACGTTCAGAATTTTGCTTAAGTAGATAAACAATGGTCAAATATGCTGAAAGTTCAAAAAGTACTCGCTATGCAGAAAAGGCACAGTCCCCAAAAACTGTTTTAAATTATAATTATTAGTGGAAAAGAAACTCAATAGTTTAATGTTGCAGTGTGTGCGCGGCTTATTTCTAACCCACACACATTGCCAAGGCGTTTTTGAATTCAATCAAAGAATAAATAATGGTTTACATTTTTGGGGATTTACTAGATAATAATTGTTTTTGTTAATAACAATTTGTTCAAAATGTCTGAGGCTGCAAATATCCAAATTCCACAGAAGTTGAAATATAAAATAGCATAAAAGGAAGATACAAGTAACGTTCCTTAAGTACATGTACTCAGTTATATATGTCACAGTATAGATTGTTCTATCCCAGTATGTGAAGAACTTGTTACTTGTTGTAAGAGTGTATGTTGAGGCAGCCTGTTATCCCCTCGGGAGCTTATTAACAAGCAAATGAACAGAGGTGGATCTCGGTGCTGGTGTATTTGAAGAAAGTTGTCTTTGAATTTTGGACTCTCTGTGGTATTCGGTACAGGGAATGTCAGTACTTGTAAAGTGCAAGTTTATTTTGTATTATCTTCAAACTCTCTGTGTGTTTGTGTGTCGCCTGCAGTTGAAAAGGATGTTCAAGAAGGATTCGGGGAAGAAGTCGGAGAATGCAGACGCACAAGGTGCCCGACATCACTCTGCAGAGAAAACACACAATCCAGAGGAACATGCATCACACACACACTCTGCTCTCTAATGCCGTCGTATTATTAGCTCAGCGAGACTCAAATGTTGAAGAATTTCCCTCAGCCAAGAATACTCTGTGATGTGCTGATGATAATTCAAACGTCAACACTACAACACAAATAACCTTTTTAATTAATCTGCTCCTGAGGCTGGAAAGATATTAATGGCACCATTTTTACTTCTCAAAGTGAAACCTTGAAACCTTGAAATTGATATTGACCGATATGTTAAGGGTATTTTTTCAGGATGGTCTAAAATATATTGTCTCTCTCTATTATTTCACAATGACACCTGCATCCTTTATGCTAACATCTTCCCAAAAGGAATGAAAAAAGAGTCATATGCAAAAAATACTGTCTGTCTCTATCTCTCTCTCTGTAACCAATACATACATTTGTTTTTTAAGTTTATACCTATGTTCATGTATACTCCTGTCATACCTCTCACCAGGTGATCACAAATCGGAGCAGTCCGACCCGTCTCATCCCAACAACAACAACGGCCACGCGGGGTCGGGCCAGAATCCGCAGGACTCCCAGAACACCAACGACAGCTCGGCCGAACACGGAGAGCAGGACGCTGACGACGAGGCTGCAGAAGACACTGACGATACCAGGTCTGTAAATATCTACATTTTATATAATCAATGCATTGTGTATCAGATTATTTAGAATAGTAAAGCTTAAGCAACGTGGCAATACATCTAATAGATGATTGAAAGAAAATCACAGTTCTGATAATTGCTTAATGTTTGAAGTCATTTTCAGTAAAACGGTCTAAAATTCTCTGGTTCCAGCTTCTCTAATTTTGACTAAGGTTTTGGACCATGAAGGGCCTTTGTCCGACTTAGAGGACCATCTCTAACAAAAGCTATCCTTTCTGTGTGTGTACTGTGGGTATAATTCAATTTGATATTAATCTGTGACTCTGATCCTGTTTGCAGCTCTCTGACGTCATCGGCCAGCTCCACAGCCTCCTCTCAGAGCGGCGGTCTGGGAGCCAACCGCAAGAAGAGCATCCCTCTCTCCATCCGAAACCTGAAGAGGAAGCACAAGAAGAAGAGGACCAAGTTCTCCCGCGAGTTCAAGCCTGGCGACCGGTGAGTTAACAGCCGTACAGCATTTGTGGCTGTCTGTACACTGGCATCAGCTCTGACCGGCTGATGAAGCAACAAACAGCTTCTCACCCTGGAGAACTGACAACAGAGTTTGTGTGTCGCTCCGACCTCACTCTTGTTTGTCAAAGGGTTCATGTCTCGATCTGTCTGAGGGTGACACAGCAGCCTCACAGAAAGACTCTCAGAGCTGACACTGGTGTCATATTCTCAAACACACACTGTTACACTCAGTCCGTACACTCTCCCCCTGCAGATGTTCAGCGCCCTGCCAATTAACAAGAATCATGTTCTTTCAAAATGAAAGATTTTAAGGTTGACAACCTCTAGTCTTGTGTTCATTTTGCTGGCAAGTTTTGTTTGATTTAGTCTTAATCCTGTGTCAAATTTCCTTGTTAGCTTTTATCATATTTCCCTTCCATTTATTGGTCCATTTTAATGGTTGAAAAGTCTGTGCATTTTAGTCTTATCTTAGTCAAGAAAACCTTTACAGTCAATTCCTTTCTCTAAAGTGTTGTTGTTGTTGTTGTTAAATTATCAGTAATATACACTCCTAACTGTGTTTATGCGGCCGGTCTAGCCCTGATTTTGATTCACAGGGCACAAACTACGGTATAAAAGACAAAAAAAACAATATTTTTGTTTATCAAAATGACAAGGCTATTGTTGGGGAAATGGTGACAGATCACTAGTGTGATTCTGTGTTTGGTATTTAATTATAAGATGATTAGGTTACATTTTTACTCGTCAATCCTGTTCCTTTAATGACAGAATTTGATAGTGAGCTAGGACAAAATGATGACAGGAAGAACAGAGCGAGAGACGCTAAGTAATGATTAATGATACCAAAAGAGGACAGAATGGGAACAGGGCCAGAATATTGCTAGAAATATCTTAATGTACGGTACAGTAACTTTCCTTTTGTGATGAGTAAAAGGAGGTTACACATGATAGAATCTCTCCTCTACAGGATAAAAGTCAAGCGAGAGTCTTTACACTGTGTTTGAACAGGGTTGCAGTGGAAGTTGTTTCAACAAAAACCACGTCTGATGTGATGTGGAAGGACGGGCGGTTGGAGAAAGGGATCCGATCAAACGAACTCATCCCCATCCAGCACCTCGACAGCCACGAGTTTTGTCCCGGGGACTTCGTAGTCGACAAAAGACGTAAGGACAATCAGCTTAATGGAAAATGTTATTGTATTACTTTGTTCTATTTCCCTCATTCAGACCAGTAAAGACACAGTGTGTGTCAGAACTCTGTCCCTATGGACCAAGATGATATTCATTATATAGGTCACCTAGTACCTAAAGAATCTAGGTCATTTGCTTAAACTATGCCATTGTGTTTGAAATGGACTAAAAAAGATCTAGTGGATAAAGGCTGTTATCTAAAGTTGTGATTTTCTTTCATGAAAATGCATTTGTGTGCTCCTCAGCCCAAGCCCTGCAGGATCCAGGAGTGTACGGTGTGATCCAGTCCGGTGATCACAAGGGCAGAACATGTGTCGTCAAGTGGATCAAACTCAACTCCAGCAGCGACGACGTGGAGGTCAGTCAGGGAAACAAGACAACTGTGATTCAAAGAGGGAGGAAAGGGGGTTTTAAAGAATAACTTTATCCTAAAAATGACCAATTGTATATACTTTTCTCAAGAGAAATCCTAATGAATTGAAGTCAAAATAACAACTACATTTTAGTTTTCAAAGAAGCAAGACATTATAAAAACATCAGTCAACAAACTCTACCACATTGCTTAGCTGTTGTTAAATGCGACCCCTCATTTATTTTTACAATTCATCAAGAATTTGCTCCATTTTGGGATTAAACAAAGAATCCAGGCTGAACAAACACAGTGAAGGCATTGAAAAGCAGTTTTCTTCAAGAATTGAATGTAACACAGGGTCAGTTATTGATAAACAAATGATCATGTTAGGGGTATTTATTGTCCGCAGGTATGAAAAGCTGTATGTTTTAACCCCAGCAACCTAACTACTCCTTCATATAGCTTCATTAGATGGTCTTATGTTGCTATACGTGGTTGCTTTACAAGTATAAATCAAATAATCCAGAAAAATGATTGACTTATTCCAGGTTTTTGGTATGGAGGAGGATGTCAGCGTGTACGACATCACGGATCATCCAGATTTCCACTTCCGCACCACAGACATCGTCATCAGAATATGGAACTCTGAGAACGGACACAACGACTGTGAAAATGAGGTGAGGACAGGGCTGGACGATGTAACCGTGTCTCCTCAAAAGGAATAAAAAATGTCTATTGTATTATTATTATGGATTTATTAACATGCATGCTTTGTTCTTCTTTTCCTCTGTTCTTTTGTTGTTGTATTTAATTTCCTCTTTGTTTTTTAACCTGTGTGGGTGATTCTCCATCACTAGGGTTAAGTTATTCTTTGTAAAGATTCGCCTTGAGCCAGTGATAGCTTTCTTTCCCTTTTTTGAGACTTTGTTTTTTAAATCATGTCATGGCAATCTTTATACAAGATCACAAGTTTACCTTTTAAGAGCTTTACAACACACAATAAAATATCCTTTAGTCTTGTTTTCATGTTGTTGGGGGTTGTTGATGATGGTCGTTTCTCTTCATAATCGTCCCCTCAGACGTCGGTGGGCCAGGTGTCCCGGGTGGATGTGAGCAGCAAAGTGGAGGTGGTGTGGGCGGATAACTCCATGACCATCGTCCTGCCACAGGTAAATGTTTATCTTTCTAAAATGATATTGTTTTATTCTAGAAATGCTGCAAACAAATGTCTCCTAACAATCACACATGCAGCACCTCTACAACGTGGAGTCGGAGATCGAGGAGACGGACTACGACTCGGTGGAGGAGACGAGCAGCGTGCTGTCCACTGAGGAGTGGGAGGACGAGAGCGACAGCTGGGAGACGGATAATGGCCTCACCACGGAGGACGACAGCCACCTAAACAATACAGATGCCGCCGATACAGTGACCCCGACCCCCACCCCCACCGGCTCCTCATTGTTCATCATCCCCCCTCAAGAGGGCAGCAAAGCTGGGGTCACCAGCCCCACTAAAGGGGCCACTGGAGAGGAGGGGGAGGGGTCTGTAGCTGCTGCTAGTCCTGCTTCTGCTGGAGGTAGGGAGGCTATGTTTTTAAGATGTATAATATTTGTGTAAAGGGAATGCTGTCGACTCCACGGTGCAAAACATAAATGATCCTCCTTGATTCCTTTCTCGTTTCAAGTGATAGCTACTCACTCAAGTAAATGGATATCTTAAACGTTGGACATTTTAAAATATAAAACAATTGATTACAGTTAAACTCAAAGGGTTTACCATTAAATTGCAACTGACAACAAGTAACGTTTATTGAAGGAGAAAAGATAATGCAACATCTCGAAACTCAGACATTGAATCGTGAAAAACTACTATAATAAAATTCATCAAGGTGAACAAGTAATGCCTGTGCATCCTGAGAGAGCCTCTTCTTCTTTGCCATGGACCTCCATTGTTGTCTTTATCTTGAATTTGAAACAACAAATAACTTGATTACCAGAAACAGAATGGAGATCCGAACATCACCTGATGCTTCAACATATAGCCACTCTACTACCGTGTGTTTGCAACTCTCTAAATGACACGCAGGAATTCAATAAACTTGTAATCTCTGCTTGCCTAGGAACCACTCCAGGAACAGTCAACGGAGCGGAGAAGCCTGGTAAAGAAGGTGCCTCTCGGGGCTTCAGGGAGCTGAAGGAGGCGCTGAAGATCCTGGAGAGCCTGAAGAACATGACTGTGGAGCAGCTCTGGACCGGAGGGTCTCCAACCTCCCCCACCTCCACTGAGCCTGCCTCCACCACTAACGTAGCGAGTTCAGTGACGCCCACCGCCCCGGAGAAGCCGACGAAGGAGAAACGTTTCCTGGACGACATCAAGAAGCTGCAGGAGAACCTGAGGAAGACGCTGGACAACGTCGCCATCGTGGAGGAGGAGAAGATGGAAGCTGTGGTGGAGGCAGGGGGGGGCGCAGGAGCAGCGGCAGAGGTTAATTCAATAACTCTACAACACTGCCAGTGCAGTCCAAATGGATAAACTGTAAAAAGTGCAACATTAGTGTGTCTTACGTGCCGATGTGTGACTGTTCAGGTAGAGCGAGCCGGAGAGGAGAAGCCTCAGCTGGACCCGCAGACCCCGGTGGGAGGACAGGAGTGGCCCA
Organism: Eleginops maclovinus; assembly: GCF_036324505.1. NCBI lineage: Eukaryota > Metazoa > Chordata > Actinopteri > Perciformes > Eleginopidae > Eleginops > Eleginops maclovinus. The sequence continues at coordinate 10,074,100 of NC_086353.1, forward strand.
GTGAGTTTCTCAGTGACACGCCGGTACTGTGCCAACAAAGCGGAGGGAAGCCCGGCGTCACCTTCACCAGTGCCAAGGGAGAGGTGTTCTCTGTGCTGGAGTGGGCTCCAGGTGAGACATGTAGAGAGAGTTTTTTAAAACCCTGAGACCAAAGCAGAAATTACCCACATCCTTTAGCTTGGTGAACACACAAGCTAAGTCGTATTTCTTCCTTTCTATTTCTTTTCTGTGTTGATATTTAATCACTATATGTCTGTTCTCTCTCTGTTTGTCTCATCAGACACACACTCGTTTTATAAAATGGAGTTCCAGCCAGCGGAGGCAAAGAAGTTCTTCAGCACAGTGAGGAAGGAAATGGCTTTGCTAGCAACGTCCCTGCCAGACGGCATCATGGTCAAAACATTTGAAGATCGCATGGTGGGTTCAGAGCAGCAGAAACAGTTAACTACACATTGGTCTGGCCACAATTCAGTTCATAGTGGCAAATATTCCAACAGTCGGTAAGATGTCAAGCTTGTGAGACATGTATATCATGAACCTGAGAACAATCTCTGCATTAAATATTTAAAATCTATGACGATGCAGACACACTCGCATTGACAAACTGAAAAATACATACGTGTGTGTTCACTAGAATTTCTGATTCAGAATTCTCCACAGATACAGCTGATGTAAAACCACACACTTAGTAATGAATCCTGAAGATTAATTCACAACACCATATTGGCCCATTAGTAAAAGCTTATGTTATAAATGATGCAAGTTTTTTGAAGACTTAAAAACAACCCCAGGATGTAGGACCAAAGAGCAGTATTAGGACCCTCTGTGTTTACAAACTCAGAAGGGGTTTATGGAAAATAGAGTATTGAGTTTGTAAAACAAAAAGCAGGTAGAAGCGGTCTTTCCTTTGGTCTTATCTCCTCAAATTGCCATTTAGAAATACTGACTGCATAAATCATTAATAAAGGTCTTTCCCTTCTTCCACAAAGGACCTGTTCTCCGCTCTGATCAAAGGTCCGACTCGAACGCCCTACGAGGACGGATTGTTCCTGTTTGACATCCAGCTGCCCAACATCTACCCCTCAGTGCCGCCTCTGTTCCGCTACCTGTCGCAGTGCAGCGGCCGCCTCAACCCCAACCTCTACGACAACGGCAAGGTCTGCGTCAGCCTGCTGGGAACCTGGATCGGCAAGGTGAGTGCTGCTTCGTTGGTCCATGTAGGAACGGGTATCATGTCTCTAACCAGGCTTGATTAAAAAAAAAAAGCATTGCTGGATTTGGAAAGCTTTGTGTAAAAATGGCAGTTATAGCTACTAGATGTAGCACAAATTGATCTTAAATGAGTGGGTAATTAATTGATAAGTTAGTTGACAATAATTCATTGGCCTGGATTTTCTGCTTCTCTCCGTTTTATGATTGTAAACACAATTTCTTTGGTTAGACGATACAACACATTTGAAGAGAATAACTTTCAAATGATGAAAAATATCCATCATTATTTCCCAGACTAGAAATAACATAAAGTAAGTTACTTCAATGCGAATACAAATTGTTCATGGGAATAGTGATCATCAATTAAGACCCCCTGGTTTCTCTTTGAGTGGCTACTGATTTGCTGTTGCTTTTGTGATGATCTGCAGGGCACCGAGAGATGGACCAGCAAGTCCAGTCTCCTCCAAGTCCTCATCTCTATACAAGGTAACACACACACACACACACTCCACTATCCTGCTTCTCTTCTCTGCAGCAAAAACATATTTTATTCATGTGTTCATTTGCTCACAAGCCCACGGAGTGCAGTTTCACACACACACACACACACACACACACACACACACACACACACACACACACACACACACACACACACACACACACACACACACACACACACACCACTTCCATAAATCTTCAATCCGACCTGCCTGACAAACTGAGTCCAGAAAATGCACTTATTTTTGTCAAAACAAATCTGCACTTCGCTGGCTCAGAGTTAACCGTGTCATTTCAGATTCACTTTTGTACCCAGATGTGCACATTAGTGTGGTTTTGCTTACAGCCAATCATCACTATTGCACTTCAATGTAATGTGACACGTGATTGGTCTACTACCTCAGCAGCTAATGGCCATAAAGTCTGCGGTGTGGTGAAGTGCAATAAACATAAATATTTAATGAATTCAAAATGATTTTGTCGAAATACTTTCTTTCACATGATGGGTATTGAATTAAGGCGTCAAAGTTATTTATTGCTATGGATACTTTTAAAAACCAAACAATAACCAGCTGTGTATGCATCTTCTCTTCAGATTTAGTGAGAAATCACCTCTCTGAACCGACTGTCACAAACCTATTTTTCTCACGTCTGTGTTTGTCTGCAGGCCTTATCCTCGTCAACGAGCCTTACTATAATGAGGCGGGCTTCGACAGCGACCGAGGCCTTCAGGAAGGATACGAGAACAGCCGCTGCTACAACGAGATGGCCCTGATCAAGATGGTGCAGACGATGACGCAGCTCCTGCAGCACCCCGTGGAGGTCTTCAAGCAGGAAATCCAGGAGCACTTTGCATCCAACGGCTGGCGGCTCATCTACCGGCTGGAGGCGTGGCTTGAGCTGCACGAAGGCGCTGAGCGGGGGCAGGCGATGCACATGTCCTCCAGAGCGCACCGACCTTCATCAGTGGAGCCTCTGGATGAGCAGGGGCCCGTGGCCGTGGCCCACAGCAGCCCCAGTAAGCCTGGGGAGGAGGGTGTCGGAGGAACAGGAGTCGCCAGTATTATAGAGGAGGAGCTGGAGGATTCAGGGCTGAGTCCCTCCACCACAGCGGCCTCTCAGCAGGAGCTGAGCCACAACTCAGACTGCGACAGCCAGCAGGGGGTCGCCTGTGCTGGCGGTGAAAACAACACGACCTCTGTGGTCCGCGGCGCAACGTCAGAACCCGCCACGGTCAGCGCAGGAGGGACGGGCTCCGTGGGAAGCCAGCCGGTGGTTCGACCAAAGAAACGAAGAAAGAGCTACAGGAGTTTCCTCCCAGAGGGCGGCGGATACCCTGACATCGGCTTCCCGCTCTTCCCGCTTTCCAAGGGCTTTGTGAAGAGCGTCAGGGGAGTGATGCTGCAGTACCGAGCTGCGCTGGTCGCCGCCGCCATCCCCCAGCACACAGAGGACAAGTAAGTGCCTCCTCGCTGTCCCCCCGACAAACCTCTGCACTGTTCCCTGCTCTTCTTCCTCCTTCTATTCTACCTTTTCATCCGCCTCGAGCCGTAGAGGAGGATCCATTACTTGTTGTCTGCAGGGGGGCAGCTGTTTTCAATATTCTGTACCCCTGTCCAGAGCTGCACTGTGCCCCAAGCACTGCCCACGTACATGTCCTCGTTTTCCTAGTCTGTCCTGCTCGTGCTTCCCCAAACTCCACAATGTTCTGCCCAATTCTCCCCCTAATCCCTCTGGATCATGACTGCAGGAGAGCAGCACCTTATGGTGAGGCGAGTGCGCAGGTTCTGACCCGACTTGATAATGTCTTTGTTCTCCTTCAGTGACTCTTCAGATGAGTGCGATGGATAAAGAGGAGTGAGCCTCACACGCGCTCACCCAGTTGCACAAACCTGTGAGAGCTGACCGTCACAGGAACCCTCATCTGGTCACGGACGCAGGTAAACACAGAGCTTTTACCAGAGGTCAAAGTTTCTCTTGAGGCCTCAGCAGGACTTTGGTGGAGCTGATTTGGACGCATAAAGGACTGAATGAGATGGAAAATCAGTGCCATGAACTCTCTTCCACCTAGCCTCCAGCAGTATCCGCCACACTTGTGGGGATTTGTTAACAACTCTCTCTCAGCCTGACAAATGTTAAGCAGACTCGTAATCATTGCTGCATTTTGGACGAGGTCAAAGAAGGCTGAAAAACTGAAGACACAGCTCCTCCTGGGGTCTTTCTGTAGCACTACTGATGTTCCCGCTGTACCGTCCTGCACTAAAACAACAACGAACGGACAATCTGGTCTGGGAGAGGAGATGCCCTGTAAACAGTCTGACCAGGAGGACTCTTTTTAAATAGAAATCACCTGTTGTACGCTTTCTGCCAAATGCTCTCTGTCCAAACACACACACACACACACACACACACACACACACACACTATTCAAGTAGAGCTACTGAATGTCAGTAAAACTGCCAACCACAACATCTTCACCACTTCTTCCACTTTAGTGAACTCGCTGGTATTTTCCTAAGCCAAGCACTCGCACTGAGCCACGCCACAAACACCGAGTGACAAAGTTTACATACGAATCACCTCCGGAGGTCAGGCTGTAACTGTGTGTGTGTGTGTGTGGAGGAGCCATCCAGGCCCCGGGATGACAGTCAGCTCTACGTGGAGGTGTGTGTGCTCAAAACTTAACACTGCATTCAAAAGCTCCATTCACTTTCCGTAGAATTTAGCTAAACTTGTTCCATCACCAAAACGCAACCTGTGCTTTTGATGCTTTTTAAGTCGTTTTACACACAAGTGTTACAGTTTCAGAGCCAAGCTTTACCCACAATGCTCCACTCTTCTTTGACGGACGTGAACCCATCACATGCAAATGCCACACTTTAAAGAATACATAGAAAAATACATACAGGATCCACTCCGTTCATCTCATGTCAACATGTTGCCTTACTTGAATCGTTCTTAATAATCTCAGATCATTGTACAGAGCCACTTGTGTCACGCTTTAGACATTAACACACGGGCCGATACACTCTCTAACAACCACTCAAACCCTGCTCCAGTGTTTTCCTTCCCCATAGTGCAGGTCTATGATCAGATACCCCCTTTATCAGTTCTTGAACATGAGTCTGTTGCACTGCGGTCATAGCTGTATCCTGATTTTTCCTCTCCAAATTGCACGTGCAGAGTTTAATCACATCAGATTACAAACTACATTAAGTATGATGCTGAAGCTTTGATTATGTTTTCCTTTTTTGCTAGATTTTATTTCTTATTCCATGAAGGTGAGAGAAAATGACACACATTACAGCTCAAAGACAAGATCTCTTATATCTCTACATCCCAGATATAAATTGGATAAACTAAATCAAGCTTTGCCACAGATTGCGCTGAATGAATTAACTGTGAAAGAAAGCGAAGCTCACCTTTTGGGTCCAACCGTGCTTCCTGGAGAAATAGAGCAGTCTTTGTTTACTCGTGTTTTATAATAGCTGCATCCCAACTTTAACATAATGCTCTTTATTCCTTTAAAGCTATAATTATTCTCATTGTTATACCTATGATAGTACAGGTCAGACAAACCCCTTGTGCTTGCTTAATGTCTTATAAACAGGAGAGCGCTGGCTGTCTCGTATTTTACTTGAACTTGAAGAGTGTTTCTGAATGAGAGAGTGATGGGAGAGGATCAAAACCAGGGCCAAATGAAACAAAGGTCATGAATGAGGGTAGTTTTTTTTTGCTTTGACGTTTTTTTATACACCCTGACTCTTAAAACTGGCATTCCTGTATCAGATGTGGCGATCAGGCCTCTGACATTTGTCCTCTTCCCTGCAATTGAATTTATTACTGTTAGTATTATTATTATTTTATTATGTTGCCTTTAATGCTACAGAGCAGGATGTATTGCTACAAGCTGTGGCATGTAGCCTTGTTTGCTTTCTTGCCCCACCCTCCCCCCTGCCCCCCCATTTGCTGCTGTTTGTAAAATGTCACCTCGTGTTTTCATAAAGATTATGGAGCACGGCTGACATTGCTCCTTCATGTGTCATAAGTTGCAGAAACAGAAAATGTGAAGCTATCTCGCTAGACTGAAGCGAAAAAGAATCTGGCAGGATATCAAGCACATGATGTACAATTTTCTGTGTGTGTAATTAAAATTGGAACCATTGTTGTTATTATTATTATTATTACTGCGAGGAGTTTGAGGAGTTTGTTTTACAGCCAAAGCATGTAACATGTTGCTTTAAGCCTTCTGAACGGGCTACACAAGACTTGACTGTACGATGTCTACATTTCCACAGTGGCCTGTTATTGAAATATTAAAAAAAGTACTAATAAAGTTATGATTTGTAGCCTGATTCCCTCTGTACAGATGTCATGACTATATTAAAATATATATAAATACATTAGAGTGTATATATATTTAACACACTTGAGTTCTAACAAGTCACGTGGATGCTTGGGGCATAAATGTACAAAGTGCTGAGCGTGTAATGTACTTATATTTCATTTTTTAATGGTTTACTTTTGTTGCGTTACGACAACTGTATAGTGATGTATTAAACTTTGCAAGCAGAACCGTAGTAAGATTCTGGCTTATATTTATTTGGATCCATGTTAGCTGTTCTATTGCCTGCAGAGAAGCCTGGTGGTTTCCGCTATTTCGGAATACTTCATACTTAAATGATCTTTCTTTAATAAAATACTCACCCAGTGTTAGCATGAATTTATGAATTTATTGGTAGGAATACACAGTGAATTAATGCAAGGTAACAGGTTGAGTTAGTGATTCAAAAGTATTACTTTAAGAAATCACACGAGAACACTAAAACCACCAATAATTTTAAGACCTAAGGATGCACTATTTTGCTTTTGTGGGTTTTCCCTTTCCTGTTTGTTCTATAAGTTTTTGTGCATGTAAATGGTCTGCAAAGGCTAAAATCACAAAGTTACCTCCAGAGGTAGTTTATCTCCATTCAACCTTTTTCCTTCTCCTTTGATCGTCCTTAGCAGCAGTGTGTAATCGAGTATTATTAGATGGCCTAGTTGAATACTCGATTCTGATTGGTCAATTTGGACATTTCAGCGGTTAATAGTACAGACTGCTGTTAAGCGCTATCATGACCGTTGCTCATGAGGATCGACACAGAGAAAGGTAAAGATGTTAAAAGATGGACCGCTGGACGTCAGACGAATCAACAGAAGCAGACAGACCGGAAGTAAACACTAATGGGAACCCGTAGTGTTTATGAAACTGAACCGATGTGATCAGTCAAAGAAAACATAGATTAGAAGTGGCTCCATTTTAAATGAAATTGTCGTCGCAGTTCCAGCCGTTGGTGCGCCGTGGAACGGAGTTTTATTTTCTGAGCGGAAGAAATACAATCATTTTCAAGACAATTAATACTGGGAGTAAAGACGTTAGTTTAGTAGGTGGCCGTGTAATAAGCGGGATAATGTACTTAACCTCTTAAATGTCCGAATCATGTATCCAACTAAGCCGTGTATTAAATAGTAATGTCACTAAATGCGTATTCATCCACAGCTGAAAGTAGTCCCCAAATATACAGTAGGCATTTTTTCTCATGTTTGAGCCACAAAGTGCACAGTACTTCGGTAAACTGTTCAAAAAACAAATCGGAGACGGTTCATTTTTCCAATCAGAAACACTCCTGCAGAATGTTTGATTTTATAATAGAAAAAAATACAGACATTTGTCAAATGGAAAAATAGATCTCTCAAGAATAAAGAATCAATCATTTCAATCTTCAGTGTGCCAGAAAAAAATAAAAAGGAGTTCCTCCCTTCACCATAAACATCTAAAGACAACAGTTAATACGCAGCAGGCAAAGACTATAAGAGCAAATCATCAGTCAGACGGAATGAGTTAATATTTCTCTCTTTTACAAACTGAACATCAGGTCCTTCATCATCTGAAACTTTATCCGTCTGATTCAACTCGTTTATATGTTCTGACCTACAGGGAGAAACTGGATTCAGGCTGTCGCTCCAATTTCTTCCTCGTGAGGAAAAGGTGTCACCAAAGTAGTAACAGTTTTTAAGTCAATATTTGCCAAAATTACACTTTTTACAGATATGTGTGCAAATGTTTTACTCGAAACTTTTCCAATCAGATTTTCTTTTTATGATGATTAGAAATTGAGTGGATTTCCTAAAGGATGCACCACCAAGTTCAGACCAGCAGGAGGCAGCACATCAAGGCACGGCAGACAGATGAGAGGAACACTGCATCACAAGACACTTTGCATAGAAAATAACAAATGTATGGGGTCAGTAGCACTCTGTGGTAAAAAAATAAAAATAACATCATATATTTGTTTATTACATCTGTGGATCCCAACCAAAATGGGAAAAAATATTATGTTTCCCACACAAAGTTGTTCAACCCAATTATTTCTTATTAATAAGGATTATTTATTATTTATTTAGGATAATGTTACATCTTAAGGCCTCTCTTTTCTCTCTTTGGTTGAACCTACACTTCCTTCATTGTGGGGGGTCACGTGTAAATAAAAGTTTGTGATGGATCAACACTAACTCCACTTTAAACAGTCATTAACCAGACCTTATTTTCCCATAAAATGACAGCAAAAGCAAAGTGGGAAAGCGGGTCTTCAAGTACGGTTTCCATCGCATGTGCTTCTAGCTCGTCGGCTGAATTCTTTCACGAGTAAACATAATTTAGACAGAATAACTCAAAATGGACGTCCATGTCCCATAAAGGCTTCAAAGCGGTGTTGGCACCAAAGTAACGTTGTGCAAAATCATATAAAATAATAATCATTTTAAATAAAACATTTTTGGTCTTTAACGAGTCAATTCTTTACAGTGTCAAACATACATGTGGCATGCGGATAAAAAAAACATATGATGTATAACTGAAATAACAAGCTGTGGTCAGAAGGTGTTTATGTTGATATCCCTCCTCCCCTTACCTCCTAATTCACAGTGCCTGTCACTGCTCCTCTCTTTCTCTGAGTCAGGACACTTTGCTAATGCTCCCAAATGATTGGTTGTGGTGAGGAGGAAGAATTACGGCGCCGTGTCAGGAACACAACTCGTCTGCCTCATGCAGCATTTAACAAGTCGATATCTCCCCCTCTCCTCTCCTCTATTCCCTCTCCATTTTCTTGCAACACTCACCATAATGCTGTTTTCACCAGCTTCCCCCCTCCCTGTTTAAGGCCACTCAGAGTTAATTTCACTTTGATTTAAACTGATTTTCTTTGTGTTCACGTCAGATTTTTGTCAAATTAATGATCCAAACCTCTGAAGAGATTTGGATCACATTTAAAAACACATTTTAAAATCTGACTTTGCTGCCTGGGTAGGCCGAAGTCTCAGGCATTGTTTCCTCTATGTGACTTACAATGGTAAGGACACCTTGGTGATGCTCGTGAATAAATCTACCGTACGGACAGCCTATGGATGGAGGATGCAGCGTAGGAGCACACAGAGGCACTATAACATCAATCACCTGCCCAGGAGATTACAAATCAGCTCCAGGAGGTCATTTCTCTCTGAGTCCTCAGTGTAATGTACTTTCTTTGTAGCCCAACTTCAACTCAAGTTACTGCCAGTCAAGTGATAGGAAGCCAGTTATTCACATGAACGGGATAAATCAGCACCAAACATAACAAACAGGCGAATTAAAGAGTCAGTTCAAGCCTCTTCTTTGTACCGATGAGTTAGATAACGTTGCGGATAACAGTGGACGCGTCCTACATTGCTTTGCTCCCGTACCTGGATATTTCTGGATGAAAAACGCTCAAGAGCTCAAACGTTTTTTTATCCAGTGATTAATCTGGCCAGCCCCCTGTGCACCTCGGCCTGCAGCGGCCCGTACTCCACCACCTCTCCATCCACCGTTATCACCCCTTTGGGGGAAGACGGCTCCAGCCTGAAGGCCCGCACCTTGGCGTGCACCATATGTTGACAGTTGGAGGCCAGATGTGTCCCCTTCTCCATAGCCAGGAAGAGCTTCAGCAGCGCGGCACGGGATATCCCCCCCGTTACGTAGAAAAGGTGGATGAAGCCGTCGTCCGGGGTGGAGTCCGGCGCTGCCAGGAGGTCCTCGGCCAGGTTGGACTGGTGCATGGCCAGAACCAGGACAAAATCTTCCTCCTTTACCACCACCCAGTCGCCGGGCAGCGGCTGGTCCAGGGGCAGCAGCAGGGAGTCAGGGGGGCCGGTGGGGGCTTTGGTGGCGCTGCGAGAAGGCGTGCTCTCGGCCCTCCTCACCTTCAGGGAGTTGTTGGAGTGGCAGGAGTTGTGGAAGGAGTTCTGGCAGGGCGGGTCTCTGGACAGGGGGGCCTGGTGGTTGCAGTGCGGCAGGGGGGGGTTCTCCTCCCTGTTGTCCTTGGCGGCCGGCAGGTAGGCCAGCCTGCCCTTGTAGACGCGTAGAGACGCCAGACGCACCAGCGTGCCGACGGTGAAGCGAGCGGCGCCGGCGTGGCGGTACTTCTCGCTCTCGATGTCCACGTCCGCCACGAAGCCCCAGGCCAGCGAGAGGAAGGAGAAGAGGCGGGGGCTGGAGGAGAGGTGGATGGAGACGAGGTCCATGCGGGTGACGAGGCGCTGACACAGCAGGAAACCACAGCTGAGCAGGAGCTCCTCGCTGAACACCGGGGGGGCTCTGCAGGAGAGGGGGAGAGAGTTAGTCACTGCAGGAAGAGCTGGAAACATCTCAGCGCTTTCAGTCACATCTGAACTACAAGGACCGGAAGTTTTGAAATGATTTATATACATATCTTTATATTTTACAGGCGGGGTTAATAAACAATGTAAGAAAAAGTGGTATTGGTCATCATACTTTCCCTAAACTATGGTTACATCCTAAAATAAGTGATTTTGTCCTTTGAAAGCCCAAATCCCATTTAATGCACAATGGTTTATTACAAAGGAAGCAGATTCACACATTATAAGTGCTTTTGGTAAATAAACTATGGCTTGACGTATCATTTCAGCCCTGCAGCAGACCTCTGGAGCAGTCAGTAAGAATCGAGCTGCAAAAATAAAATGCAGACAAAACAATAACAACGGGAAAGTGCACTTAGTATTTTTGGAAGTGGGTCGAGGCTTGTGTGTGTTTTGGCAAGTGAGCTATAACCGGAGTGGAGTAACTGTGACCTTGCTGTGGTGTTTTAAAAACACTGAGGCAAGAGGAGGTAGATGGGGAGGGAGAGGGGTGAGTCGAGGGGTGAAGGGTGGTTCAATAAAACAGGAGGCTCGGGGACAAATACTGGAGGTGGGACAGAATCAGCTGATGGGCCTTCAGACAAGACGGGCCCGTCAGACAACAAAGAACAGCCCCATCTGGGAGAGCGGAGGCATAAGTGGAAGGTCAGGATAACACGCACGCACGCACACACACAGATTGCCTGCTGTTACCACCCACAGCCAATCACAGTGATGTTAGAGGTCTCAGAGGAATGCTCTGCAGATATCTCCATATTCATCTTCTTGAGTTTACTCAGATTATATAAATAGTCTCATCTACATTTTTGCAGCTCTGATCATCGTGGTGTAAAAAAGACAAGAAACAACCGGATTTACAAACTGCCCGCTGCAACAGAGTGTACATTTACTCATATACTGTATAAAAGTGAGAGGTTAAGGTCCATGATCTCTACAAAACTGCTCAGTAAGGGTCATTTATAACAGGGGGGGACCGACAGAGATGACATAAGGTAACGGAAAATGTCGCTACATTGCAAAATGACACCTGTCTCCCTTTAAATAATGGACAGACTGTGACTTTTACATTTTCTTATACATACAATTATTTTATTTTGACATCGTTTGAATCATTTCTCAATTTGGTATCAATGAAGTATATCTGATCTAATCTTAAGTAGTATGCGGGGCAAACAAATGGAAATGTGTTATACTTGAAATACTTGGGTGTCACTCTTTATAAACCTCTTGATTTCAGAGAGCATATTAAAATGTATACATATGAAAATCCATTACTGTTAAAGCAGTCATTTCTCTATTCTTCGTGTGTGTGTGTGTGTGTGTGTGTGTGTGTGTGTGTGTGTGTGTGTGTGTGTGTGTGTGTGTGTGTGTGTGTGTGTGTGTGTGTGTGTGTGTGTGTGTGTGTGTGTGTGTGTGTGTGTGTGTGTGTGTGTGTTGGGAGAAAGTATTTTGTGCTACTTTTGTGTCATCTTCTACTTTTTAATAATCAATCTCCCTCCCTGTCCCAGGTAATACATCTCTCCTTGTTTTAGAAGGTCCTTTGTGCATTGTCTCTGTACAATATATTTCACATCCTGCCTGCGTATTCGGAGCTGTTGATGCAGTATCTGTGAGCCACCAGAGGAGGGAGACTCTGCCTCACATGGAGGCGTCACACCTTCAGAGATGGTGGTCAGCGTTGGGATGATGTTCCAGCTCGTGCTCTTTATGTTTGTGTAGGAACACATTAAACCCTCACTCAGCGAACCTGTTCTCCGCATTGCATAATACCAGATAGGTTCTAGCTGTCACTCGTTTGATCCGCGCAGCCTCAGTGAACCCTTCATTCAGCGGGGAATAATAAGCAGATACTCTCTGGACAGGGTCGCAGCAGGATGGCCTGCAGCCGGCAGAGAGAGAGAGGGAGAGAGTTTCTGGATGCGCCGGGAGTGAGAGGAGAGAAAACAATACAGAGTCTGCTGGTCCCTTCCTCTCATTGTTGCTGTCGCTCCGGCGTGAGGACCATTGTTTGATGAGAAGCTGATGGCGGCTGAAGGGATGAATGAATGTGGCTTTTTTGGGGGAAGACAGACCCCTCAATGTAAGGGTTACTGTAACTTTATTTCATTTACCCTTTACCTCGCCAGACATCCCAGTGAGAATAAAAAAAACTGCAGCACAAAGGATTACATAAAGGTCACCGGACGCTGAGCTAAAACCCCCAAATACACTGAGATACAAAATGACAGATGACTAAATAAATAAAAAAGTAAAAGGGCACGATAAAGCCCAAAGTGACCTACACGCAGCTTAAAAACAAAGTGCCCCGGAGCGCTTTGTGAGGTTTTTAGATTCCCCACGCAGCACCAGGTGACTTCAGAGGAGAAAGGGCAGGGCATTAAAAACAGACTAAAGAAAACAGGACTATTTATTTAGCCAGAACTAAAGGAAGATAGAGGGATGTTAAACACGACTGTTGAACCTCTTTGCTTCAGTTTTGTCTTGAGCCAAATGCATACAAACATTACAAAACCATGAGGAGAGGATGATTTTCAGACACAGCAGGAGTGTCTCCACCTGATCTGTCGCCGTTATTGCTCTTTGGTTTGCTCCTCCTCTCTTTTGTGTCCTTCAACTTCTCCTCTTTGTTCTTTGTTCTGGCTGATTAAACTCCAGACAATCCCTCAAATGAGCAAATCATTAATAATGAATGCATGAGATGAGTGCATTTGAAAAGCACCAGAAGGCAGGCCCGTGTGTGTGTGTGTGTCTCTGAGGCTCGGTGATACAAAGGTTACCATATCCATATTTTAAAAATGAAGTATTAGATCTTCACATAGTAGTTATGTTTGGAGGTATCTGCTGTGGTAGCGGTTTTTGCTGCTATTACACGGTGTTCAAGTATACATCAGTTACGATATGGTCCAGCAGTCTTTAAAGAAAAATAACCTCAAATATATATATTTTTTAATCCAAGTTCGACTGGAGTGGAAGAAGACACAGTCAGCCGACACTAAAGATCGAACTAAACATCCTGTGTAGAATTAACAGAAGTCTTTTCTTGTAAATGATCCGGTGTTTTCAGTAACGATGCTTTGGAAATTAGTTTATAAGCTTAAGTGGAAGTGGAACTTATAAGTGGAAAACGTATCCCAACGTGGCATTCCAGGTTTGCAGTCTTTTGAACTACAGGAAAAATACCTGTTATTTTCTTCCCTACGGATACTGTGCACCATCTGCACTACAGCAGAGGCTCCACTGAGTGTACGGACTTGAGGCGGATTATGGCAAAATGGACCGAACGACTTCTATTGACAGCTGCATTAGTTTCCTGTTTCCGGTCCACAGGTAGCTCTGCCTGATGGGGGATTGGCTGCTTTATTTATGGAGCCTTGATCACGTTGTTTGCTCAGAAACTAAAATCTGATTTGAACTGGATCTGTCTTCCTGCTGTAAGAACATACTATGCTAACCCAAAAATAAGTGGGCACCGCACCTGGGATGACTCGGCACAAATATGTAAGGTTGGACTGGTCTCTGTGGAGCTCTGAGTGAAGGTTAGAAATAATAGAGTTGCTATAAAATGGCACAAAAAGGACAGCAGCTACTCATTAATTCATTTCAATTGTCATGATTAATTTATGACTATTCAACCTATAAAATATCACGCGTCACTTAACCAGCAGTCCTTAATAAAAATATATTAAGATTTACATTTTAGGACAAAAATCACATCATTTTATAAGCTGGTTTGGAATTTTTTTCTTCAATCATCAATCTATTTCAGGTTTAATGTTCGGTCATTAAAGTTCTGCTACAGCTTATTATGTGTTGCTTCATCCAGCCGGAGAAGAGCTGTGTGTGCAGCCGGGAGAGAAACAATATCATAACAACACAAATGTATCTCTAAAGCTCAGGGCGGATAAACCTTTAGGTTTTATTAAGTATACATCATGTGGCTCACCCAGAGTAGTGATTTATGGATGCAGCCAAGGCGTTGCCCGACCCCCCAGGAAGGATCCCCAGCGGCGTCCTGATGGCCTCCTCCCAGTCTGGTCTCTCCAGCAGACCGTTTATCACCTGACCGATACAAGAATCACAGCTTTTATCAGCAGACAGAAATCAGGTCACCCAGTCAGTGTGTTCTAGCACTCACAGGGCTGTGCATCAGAACTCAGTCAAAGTGAGTCCTGATAACTTGTGTTTATACACATTTAGACTGTATATATGTAGCCTTTTTCCATAAAACTGAGCCCCAGTACTTTGACTGCCAGCTCTAACCACTGAGCTGTACTATATAAATACCACAAACCCCTTTGTTCAGCTCTGATATGAAGAACTAACCCATACTAGTATTCAAAAATATCAACAACAAAAAGCTGGAGACCTGCTTTGAAGGGAATGTGCAATGCTAATTTGAGCCCGGGTTCAAAGTAGGGTAACTTTTTCTGAATGCGGCGTGCAAGGTAGTTCAAACGCTGTTCCTTGGTAGTTCCAGGTCTAACAGGAACTCACTGTCATAATGACACACAAAACCAGCACTGCGGTTGTGACTGGTATGTAGTTCAGTAATGCTTTTCTATTTGGAAGCATTTTAGAATTGATACGTCTTTCAGGCACCTTGCAAAGCAGGAAATGAAAATGGAACCAAAAGACAGTAGATGGGAGCATGCAGGGAAACAGAGGACATGTAGCACCACAGTGAGAAGGCTGATCTGGACAGGTGGGTTTTGAGGACGGACTTGAATGTGGCGAATGTGTGAGACTGTCGGATGTGTTGGAGGAAGGAGTTCCAGAGTCTGGGTACTGCTGAGTGTCCTACAGTACTGTGCATGTGGACATGATTTAGTGAACATGCGTCCTTCTTTACCTCAAACAGAAGTCCGTCCCCCGACATGATGACTACAGCGTCCCACTGCGACAGGTCGGCGTCCTTCACCAGCTCTCGGGCGTGGTTCTGCCGCTCTGCAAACACACACAGACAAACACACACACATGGATATGTAGTTATGTCTTCCTGTGTAAGAGATCTAGGATTGAACAGAGAAACTCTTCCTCTGCCTCCACAGAGAGGTCAGAGGTCACAGTGACTAACGGAGGTGTGAGAGATATTCGGTGTCGAAGCACTCGAGGACATTTCCACGGGTGTTGGCTATCAGCACCTCGAGTTACACATGACACTAATACGTTTGTCTTATCTCATCAGGACATTTGCGTCAGGATCTCAGCCAACAGAAGAGCGCTGCTGGTCTTTTTTCTTCTCCTCTGAATTAAGGCTTCACCGGGGGAGGGAAAGCTGATATATGGTCTTAAATGAAGCGTGTATCGCACTGCCAATTAGGTAGTAACAACTAAATTACCCAGGAGCACTCTTTCAAATGACTCTGAATGATCTGATGAAGTGGGGCCCTGGTGACAGCTTCCTCTCAGGGTGGACTTTTATAGAGCTAACTATTAAAATGTCTTTAACATGAATATCTCGGCATCATGGCTTTTACTGTTACGCTTCAGTGAAGGTCTGTCATTTCCTACAAGTTTCTGGAATTAACTCTGTAATTTAGAACTAATTATAAAGAGAGTTTTTAATTAGTATACTTTTAATGAATTATTTCCAATTAATTGCTTGCATAACCCAGAGAGTCTTTATCTACTCAGTTGATGGCACGTCAGCTAAACCTTATCAAAGAAAGACATTAAAGACATTCATTTAACAGATTTGAGGAATAAAGTGCACAATAATAAAGAAATATTATGTTCTTTCAAAACCTTCCAAGGAGATTACAGATCCGTATAACAAAGTTTTATCAAATCTAATGTAGTGAAACTTTTAAAAGATGTTTCACTCTGTTTTTCTATC
This sequence comes from Eleginops maclovinus, assembly GCF_036324505.1. Lineage (NCBI taxonomy): Eukaryota > Metazoa > Chordata > Actinopteri > Perciformes > Eleginopidae > Eleginops > Eleginops maclovinus. The sequence continues at coordinate 10,090,364 of NC_086353.1, forward strand.
TTTTGACTGCGTTTAGGAGGTGGTGAAACCTCTTGTCTCTGGTTCGATTTACTAACTATCTAAAAATTCCACATAATCCCACCTGAACTGTAGGACAGAACAGCGCATCCAAGCAGGCTTCATCAGACCTCAACGACGACATGACTGTTTTATTATGAACACAATTACTTTCTCCCTTTGAAAGTTTAACTGTCACTTATTTAAACATCTTGATTTTCTTGCATTCAAGACATATGATCATCACGTTTTCTCAGGGGTCTGTTTAGTGTCAGTGGAGGGATGCAGGTCTGTCTCTCTACAGGTGAGAGGGCAGGAGGAGAGCTGTGAGCTGTGAAAGACGAGTCAGTGAAGCGCAGCGGAGCGTCACACAACTTCAGTCACAACTCTGTCTCTCACCAGCTGAGGCTCAGAAACACCCCAAGTCTTTCCTTCTGTCCTCCAGTCTTTCAAAGCATTTTTAACCTATTTTCTTTCACTTTTAGAAAACAGCCATCATTCATATCTTTGATGGAATATTAAGATGATTCATATGCATACACAGTGTTTGGTCAAAAGTTATGGACAAACAGAATGGTTCATTTCTCTAGAGCTGCAGAGCTAATATCAAAGCCTCTATAAAGATAAGAAAAATGAAAATGAATAAGATGAATGTGTATTTATGTTACTGGTATATGAAACATGTGCGCTAAATAAAATAACACTGTAATCCCTGCCCCCTCCACTTCTATTTTTTCTATATTCTTATTTGACTGCATTGCTGTTTCTCTTTGTTTGTCTTGTAAAATATATGATTCGAAAGTAATTGGTTAATGTTGTAAAGCTGATTGTGATAGTGGTAAAGATCAGCAGCGCCTGTAAAAGCGACACTTTCTGTAAGGAGAGCAGAATGTATGAATTTTAGACAAACATTTCTAAGTTGTCTAGATATTTCTGCTGCTGATATTTTGGTTGACATAACTGAGCAAGACCATCATGTTTTCAGACATGGATTTTGTTTCAGTTTTGAGCAACACAATCTTTTGGAGAGACAGGTTCCTGATGGACAGCTGGACTCATAGAACAGAAAGACGGCAGGGGTCTGATCTGTGCAGTCGGGTGTCATAATCACTGCAGGCAACAAAGGTGTTTCAGCTATAACCAATTATCCAGACAATAATATACTGTAGAACTATCCGGAGGAAGCTGTTAACAGCAGTACTAATCAATATGTAGTTTGGTATTGGCTAAATTAAATGAGACAGCTACAATCACTGAACTGCCCCTAGATGGAAAAAAAATAACAAAACTATTAGCAATAGCAACAATATAAACAGTATAATAACAAACATCTACTTATCTTATCTAGACAATATTTCATTTTACATTCTGATCTTATTTTATTTACATGTATATTGACTTCTGCAGTTACTTGGACACTTACAACATTCCCTGAATTATTTAGCTTATTGTATTTATTCCTTCTCCTGACATGTATATAGTTTACTTCATGTGAGTGCTTGCACATTGATCTGCAACATAATCGACACTCTTTTATTCTAATCTATTCTAATTTATTTAATGTCTTATACACCGCCTGGCCTAAAAAAAAGGTCACACACTCTAATATTTGTTGGACCGCCTTTAGCTTTGATTACGGCACACATTCACTGTGGCCGTGTTTCCACAAGCTTCTGCAATGTCACAACATTTATTTCTGTCTTGCATTAATGACGGGAGATTCGGACCACTGCGCGAAGTCTTCTCCAGCACATCCCAAAGATTCTCAATCGGGTTCAGGTCTGGACTCTGTTGGGGCCAATCCATGTGTGAAAATGATGTCTCATGCTCCCTGAACCACTCTTTCACAATTTGAGCCCGATGGATCCTGGCATTGTCATCTTGGAACATGCCCGTGCCATCAGGGAAGAAAAAATCCATTGATGGAATAACCTGGTCATTCAGTATATTCAGGTAGTCAGCTGACCTCATTCTTTGGGCACATACAGTTGCTGAACCTAGACCAGACCAACTGCAGCAACCCCAGATCATAGCACTGCCCCCCCCCCCCACAGGCTTGTGGCCTTTTTTTTGGGCTGGGCAGTGTATATAACTATGTTGCATTGTTGAAGGAGCTTGGGTCTTAAGCTTTTCATTGCCATTTGCAAACTGTAGCTACTTTGCATATGACATTAAAGCCTTTACCCAAAAAAAAGCAGGTTTAGGAAATGTATATTCTTTATGACGATATGGAAGTATGTATGTCCTCACTTTCTTTATATTAATGAATATAGATTATTCTATTTATAATCAAGGTTTGCAAATTATTGTCTTCTTATCTGCGCAACTACCTTGTTTCTACCATTAAAGCTGCCAGTAAAATGATTCCTTCCACACACACACACACACACACACACACACACACACACACACACACACACACACACACACACACACACACACACACACACACACACACACACACACACACACACACACACACACACACACACACACACACACACACAGTCCTCTGGAGAGGATCTGATTCCTGTTCTTCCCTTCTCTAAACTCTGCAGAATAAAGGGATCAATTCCTCCTTATCAGTCCAGTCACATCACGTTTCCGTATCCATGCAGAGGCTGTACACTGAAAAGGACTGAAAGACCCGATCAGCAGCACAGCAGTGGAGCCAGGGCTCTGCAGTGAGGTGGGAGGAGAGCGTTATATCTTCAGTCGAGCACCTCCCCCTCACCAGACAGATTGATATTGGCTAAATGTTGCAGTGAGAGGAAACGCATATCAGGGTCAGAGATAAGTCACACTGCGCTTGTGATTATTGTTATAATTCTGTTGCAGAGGTAAAGAGAGGTGAGCAGCAGAGTCTGTCTCTGTGGGTCGAGTTGTGACTAAGTCGTTACAGTCATGCAGATCTCTGTTTCATTACTGGCCTCTGGTCTCTGCCTGAACAACGCTGCATGTTTCCAAAAGGTCCTTGAGATGAGTAAGCTCCTGGAGGAGTAAAACTGCAGATCAGAGTAAGGATTACAGTATCTTTCCACCGCATATCAACATGCAGGCATTGCGATACAGCGTTGATGAAAAGGAAATGTAAATGCTGGTTAACTTGATAAGTGATTGCAACAGTTGAATGGTGTTTTCTCAAAATGTTGAGACAATTATTTTGTTTTAAAGATCGATATTCTTACCATTATTTGACAGCTTTGAAATGGGAGAGAGAGAGAGGGGAGTGCATGCGAAAAAGGTCACCAATGATTTGAACCCAGGTTTTAACGTTTACATGCTGTGACACTCGGCTACCAGGGAGCTCGAAATGTGTGACATTCAAAGCAAACTATTATTCAGTCATTAAATGAATCCGCTCTAAAGTTCTCCCTACAATGTGCGAAACTGTATGCTGTACACAGTTTGTTGGGGAGCCTTTTATGTAGTTAAATGTTCAAAATTAAAGAGAATGACACTTAAGGGGTTACTAGCTACATTTCTCTTGCTTGATACACTGCCTGGCCAAAAAAAGGGTCACACACTCTAATATTCGTTGGACCGGCTTTAGCTTTGAATGCGGCACACATTCGCTGTGGCATCGTTTTCACAAGCTTCTGCAATGTCACAACATTTATTTCTGTCTTGCATTCATTTTTTTCAAGATCTTGTATTCGGGAGATTCGGACCCCTGCGCAAAGTCTTCTCCAGAACATCTCAAAGATTCTCAATCGGGTTCAGGTCTGGACTCTGTGGGGGCCAATCCATGTGTGAAAATGATGTCTCATGCTCCCTGAATCACTCTTTCACAATTTGAGCCCGATGGATCCTGGCATTGTCATCTTGGAACATGCCCGTGCCATCAGGGAAGAAAAAATCCATTGATGGAATAACCTGGTCCTTCAGTATATTCAGGTAGTCAGCTGACCTCATTCTTTGGGCACATACAGTTGCTGAACCTAGACCAGACCAACTGCAGCAACCCCAGATCATAGCACTGCCCCCACAGGCTTGTGACCTTTTTCTTGGCCAGGCAGTGTATTAGTTCGAGCTGCTAATTTTGTCCTAGAGCTCATCAAGTGTAATCAGAGTGAAAAGTGATCACTTTACAGCCTGGAGCTTGGAGAGTAATCGGTACATCTATGACCAATACATCTTTTAATGTATGACCGTGTTCCTTTTGTTTGAAAGGAGGACAGTTTTTTGGGCCACTTGGGGGCAGAGGAAATGCGTTTTTAACATTCAGTTTTTACATTCCATCTGTAATCAATCAGATGAGCTGTAAAGTCCTCTGAAGCTCCATAAAATCTGAGCTGCAGATTGAGGTGATCCTTTTCACAACGCTGTAAAACTCTTCCTTCACGATGGATTAAAGTTTATGAGAGGTAACGGAAAGCTCTGTCCTCCGCTCAGCTCTAGATAGACCTCCGCCCCGCTGTCACCAACATCCTGACTGTGGCTCTCTTCAAACAACACACACTAATAACTGCAGCACGCCTCCACCTAAATGACAGCAGGTGGTGACAGTTAAACAGCAGCCCCTTTTGAATGTTTGTGTGCATGGGTGTGTGTGTGTGTGTGTGTGTGTGTGTGTGTGTGTGTGTGTGTGTGTGTGTGTGTGTGTGTGTGTGTGTGTGTGTGTGTGTGTGTGTGTGTGTGTGTGTGTGTGTGTGTGTGTGTACTGACGTGTTGCTACAGCACGTATCAATATAAACACTGTGACAGCTCGGTCAGCTGCAGGGAGGTGCCTGAGGGTGTACCCACACAGATAAACACACAAATTTGTACAAAAACACACACACACACACACACACACACACACACACACACACACACACCAGGGGGCGCCTCTGGTGAGACTGTATTAAATGTTTACACTGACCCAATTTTTCCCACTACTTGGTTTCCAGTGCTCCATAATCACTAACTGATGCTGAGATATCTTTGAGAAGGTTAATAAGGTAAACATGAGATGCCAGTGAATAGTCTGACTGTATAAGCTATGTTTGCATTGCTAAAAAAGTAGATTTCCGTGCGTCTTTGCCTGCCGCAGTGTACATAGGACCAGTCAAATGTGCGCAAATGTTTCCAACGCTTCATTTCTCTCAACTCAGAAAAGCCTTATGAACCTTACTGTAACAGCCCCTTCTTAACTCTTATTAAATGTATGCCATTGAACATCACCACCAAGAGGAAGTCTACTTTCAGCACACTGTCCTAAAACAAGTGACGAAAGTTACATTTCTTCCCAGTGGGAAGTTAGATGGACAGTAATACACACACACCTCATCCCAGCTTCAGGCACTGATGGACGTTTCCTCCGCCACGCCTGAGCCCCGATCAGCCAACAAGAGTTTAAACATGGGACATCTCTTGCGGCCTGCCAGAGGAAAAAAAACTACCTAAATTCAGCAACAATCCAGATACAGTTCAGCTTTAGAAAGTATATTTATTTACACCAAGTGGCAATTATATGAAGTGGTAACAGCCACATTAAATGACTGGAATCCTCGAAATGCTTGCTTTAGCGTCATGGTGTAAATACACGAGTGATTTGCGCTTAAAAGTCAGTGTAGCAAGATTTAAATGTAGGAAAAAAAGAAATACTGCATATCATCAGAAATAGGGTACCTATAGAGAACATTCTGTCGAGACTCTTTTTCTAACCACATGATGTACCACACTAAATATAAATATTAAACTGAGTCAAAATGTCACGGAAAGAGAATTTCCTTTTTCTTCTTTGGTATTTTTCGGAAGGTTTACTTCAACAATTGCAATCTCATAATGTTGGCAGACTTAGAAATTACAAACTAAAGCCAGAATTACCACCTCGCAATCAAATCTCTCAATTTAGCTGCAGTTTACATAGAAGTCTGTCCAAAATATCACCCATACATTATCGCAAATTCAGGTTTTATTTACTTATGTTTTACATTGTTTTTACATCATGTATGAGAGTTTTCAATCCTTGGCTTTAAGTATGGTTTTATTGTTCTGGGTTTAACTTTTTATATATATTTATTGATGTACAGCACTCTGTTGTTTTTGAATGTGCAATTGAAATAAAGTTGGATTGGATATTTAAAACAAATTATAAAAATGAGCATAAGCATTCTTGAGTAACGTTTTAAAAAGCCTGTTTTCTCAGGTCACCATTCCTTTTGATTAGCAAAATATAATCAGTTCAACATAATGCCTCTATGCCCGGATGATCAATATTAAGCAGCAGAGGTATCCTAACGTTTAGTCCCTAGTAGAGTAATCAAAAACCTAGCACCCTTCAGAATCCATGATGGAAGCAGAAAGCATGTTTCCCTCCAGGCCTGGAGCATATATCACCTTTCAACTTTGCTGCAGCGCTGGTGCGTCACGATTAATTACAGGAGTTTTGACACTTTAAGGTCAAATGTCTCACAATGCAGTTACTGTCCACAGGTTTTAGCCACTGTTTTAGTTGTGAATTGTCTGGTGTTACCTGTGTTGATGCTCATAGAGCAGGAAGCATTGATATATTATGTGTGTTTTTGTGCTTATTCTTTAAGATGTAGGAGTTTTCAAAGATCCCTGTCCTTGTTTATACATACAATAGTTTTCTTTACTTGAGCCACGGCACAGGAAGGAGCCCCACAGCAACACATCTTGAGATTGTTGCCATAACATGAAAAACAAACCACTGAGAGACAAATAAAGGAGCAGTAGAGAAGGGAGTTAGAAGGGATATCTGTCACCTAAATAAATATATTTAATTTGTATAGAGCAGATGAGTCCGAGTACAAGAGAGAGACGATTGGTTGCTGTCGTTTAATTAATGCCTGTGTGACAGACATCTTAGGATGCTGAGCAGAGTCTGCCTGAGAGGAATCACTGTGCCGTCTTTACTCACACATGGACACATGCAGAACAGAAACTAACAAGCCCAGAAAAATACACTCAGAAACACACACACACACACACACACACACACACACACACACACACACACACACACACACACACACACACACACACACACACACACACACACACACACACACACACACACACACACACAGTCTCTCTGCATCCCCACAGCAGTGCAGTCATCCTTCATCTGTCCTCCACCGCTGGCAGCGCCCGTAGCTGCCGCACAGCCAAAGATACAATAATGAGTCTGCCCACTTAAGTTAGGATCCGCTCAGACTCACAGCGACACTCAGAGATACAGGAGAACAGAGAGCCATGCAGCAAGTGTTTATGGCCTAACATATTATAATAAAACACTTTGGGAAAGACTGTTAAGATTCTTCACTTCAAGCAAAAGTACTGCACCGAGAACGGTAAAGCAAAGGTACAAATCGGAGAGAAAACAACTAAATAATTTAAAGCAAAAGCAGCAAATCTTCACATTTAAGAAGCTGGACCTGTGAAATAATTTGTGTTGCCAATACATTTTCTGTTAATCCACTTTAGTTACTTAAATATAATGTTAGATGGTTTAATCATTACCAAATAATCATATTTTAAGTTAGTTCTAAGTATTTTGTGTCAAAATCTGTATTTATAAAGTAACCACTAAATACTAAATACTCTAAAATAAATGTTGTGGAGCAAAAAGTACAACATTGTCTTCCCAAATGGAGTAGAGTAAAAGTATGAAGTAGTAAAAAATGAACATTAGTACAAATGTGTACCTAAGTACAGTAATAGAGCAAATGTAGTGACTTTCCAGTATTGTGAAACTGGATGTGTTGTTGGTGAGTGAAGGAGATTAAAAACACCGGCAACATGAAGATCATCAATGATGTTCTAAAACCTGATCTATACGGCTTTAGCAAATTAGTCATTTACCATATAAAAAAGCTCTTATCCTCAAATAAATCATTATTATTTGAAAGTTATACCTCAACTTCATATTTTTTTCTGGCTCTCAATGTGTTTTTAATATAGTAAGAAAGTTTGATGGTTTTGGCTTTATCAAACCAACAGGTGAGACCAAGGACTGGGCGATGTATCAATATTGATAATGGGATGAGATACTATATTGGGATACATTTTGGATATCATATTAAGGTTAGTCTTTTTTTCTGGTTGTACAGGCTGCGTTTCAGTAACGTCAGTATGTGGTTTTCCATATTTCTTTCCATGTCTTCTTCCAAGTCATTATACACTGATGATTATTTACCAAAAATCTCATTTTGAAAATATTTAATGAAAGCACGATTAGAATATCCTCAGATACAGGATAATTAGTGTTCAGTGAAACCTGTTAACAGTATTGTTTCTGTCATACTGTGGAGCTCAATTAGGATTTTAAGGAATAACTAGACTGCATCTCAACATCTAAAATCCTCACGCTGCTCCTGAGGCATCGTTGAGAGAGATTAGAGTCAAAGTTTTGTTTTAAAGTCAGTCTGTCAAAGAGATTGTCTATCACTGTTGCATCCAAATTTCCCTTTCAGTAGTCGTGCTCTTTCATGTAGATTTTGGGGATTACATCTCCTCTTATGTATTCTCCAGGATTAACATGTCAAAAAGTACATCTGGGGAAATCACAGAAAGATCAGTTGTTGTGCTTTTCCACAGCACAGCGGTGCCAGTAAGCCTATTTTCCATGCGCCTCTGCCCTCTTTTCTGTGTGTGCACCTCACACTGTGATGAAAGACTTTTTCTGTCTCTTATCTGACTCTGCAGTGATTTATGAACAGAGCCAGACACGGGGTGAAACCAGGGAAAACTCCATCGAGTTTCAGAAGTGATGAGGCGGAGAGCGCGTTATAGGAGGCGTGTAAATCTAACGCAGCGCCATATAATCATAACAGCCCTGTGTAGATTATGGCGATGATTATGAATGCATAAAGATCGTTTCAAATCAGGGCCAAAGAGGATTGTGTGTTAATCATGGACGTGACTTTACCCATATGTGAGTCTCTGACTGTGTGTACAAACTTTATTACATAACAGATCTGCATGCATATGGGTCAGAGGCAGTTGATCAGCATAATGATGGAGACAGCACGAGAACACGACCAGCTTCTAAACTAGAGGAGGGGCGCTGAGATTTGGAGGGGGGGTTGTTGTTGTTGTTATTTTGTTCTTCACTGAACTGTGTGTAGGATTGTGTGTGTTTGGTGTTTTGTGAGAGCTGATTGTGCGTGAGTTAGATAAGATTTGACAATGTTTAGGTGATGAAATTATGAGGTTACAGCTACGTAGATCTATTATGCGCATGCTCTTTGACGGGATGACTCTGAAAACATGTTTTTATTTTGGAAAGCTTATTAGAAAAAATGATGGTTTATAATACGGCACTTTTACATGTTTTGTTTATTTTTATAATAATAACAAGATTTGTCTAGTGCTTTAGCTAATGCTGAAAGACATAAAATCAGAACAGAAACAACAACAACAACAAAAAAATTCAGGTATGTTTTGACCCGTTAACGCAGGGATTAAACATATTTGCTTACTCATGATCATAACCGGGTAATAAGGGCGCGACGCCCTCTTACTTTCGGCATGCGCCCTCATACCAAAAAGATCTCGATTTTCCCCGTGAAATGTTTAAGTGATGCCAGAAAACAATATTTCTTTTTGTCGAAAGCTGTAAAATGACTCCAAAAATATGAAAATCTTTTCAAATAGTAAAGTGTGTTTCATCATTAGGAAAAGCGCTATACAAATCTTATGTATTATTATTAGTATTATTATTATAAAACCTGTGCCGTATTAAATACCATCATTTTCTAATAATCTTATGTACAACATCAGCGCCACAGTCCTCATACTATATTTTTCTAGAAGGCCCCTGATGAGTATTTGAACCAGGCCTCCTTTCATATCTTTATTAACTACTTTGTTGAGGCCCTTTAATAGATGTAGATTAAGTTCTTGTCTCATTGACTAAATTGGGTAAAACATACAAATCAAGTTTCAGAGAATATTGAATCACAGTTTTCGCACAGATTCTCCTTAAATCAGTGCGAGACTTTTATACAACTAAAGCTTGACGGTGTCTGGGCTCAACACTGCTGTGTGTTATTCTCTTGCTGTGCTGTAATCCGTGTCCTCCAACTCACCGGTGATGACCAGAGTGTGTGTGACCCCCGCCTCGTTGAGCATGCGCTGGATGTGGTTGTTGTAGAGCGTGAGCGCCTGACCCTTCCCGCTCTGTGGGTTCACCAGCAGCATCATCCGGCTGGGACGGGACAACGCGCTCATCATCACCCCTGCAGAGGACACAACGCAAGACCACGTTTTTAAATCGAGGCTGGCTGAATTTGTATTAGTTCTGTTGCGGACTCTCTTCACAGTGTAAATCTAACAGCCGCCTCCTTTTAACAGGTATTAGGTTATCTTATTCCAGCATTTACTAGAACCATTGTGTCATCTGCACTATTTGATTGCACCATTTTACTTTGTTATTACTTTACCTTGTCTTATCCTGGGTCTTATGATTTTCATTACGATCAACCGCGCTGAAATCTGCAATAATTAAGATTTTTCTTTCCTAGCTTTGTCCATGCTTTTGTATTATTATATTTAGAATACAAAGACGCTCCTCTACGAGTAATACTCTCCCTTTCATCTTGCCACACGGCTATGAAACCTCTTTTATGAATGTGAGCTTTAGTGAAACCCTTGTGTTTGCTCTTACAAGGAGAGGTAATCCAGTGTCTCTGCAGCAAAACCCTGACTTTGTTTAACTTCTGTCTTCTTCTTTTTTCCTCTTATCTCAGTTACAGAAACTAGCTTTTTATTTACACCATGTTTGCAAAACTTATTATATTTTCAGAAAAAGGCTGATCCCCAGGAGGGCTGGTTTAGTAAGCATCACAAGCAGGGAACATTTCTACAGTGGAGGAGAGCAGATTGGATTCAGAAACACAAACTGCACCTTCATCTCTTCAAACAGACTTTATTGATGCAAAAGAGTCAGAGATGCACTACGATTGTTGTTGCTGAGAAGCTGGATATATTATACCAAAGGAAAGAAGCACCACAGTTCAACTCAGGACCAGGGGAGAGGAGACGATGGTAAATGCTGCAATGGAAACCCTCTCATATTAGAATATCATATCACAGAGCGTCTTTAGGAGGCACAGCATGGGGCTGAAGGAGGAGGAACTGGAAGAAGCTGGCTCTGGTCTGGGGAGGATTCATCAAGAACTGCAAGCATTAGAGTTTGCCGTACAAAAATATTATATTATTCAATATCTGAGACTAGACGATGAGAGTAAGAGCATGATGACAAAACGGTGCTGAGAGATGAATTGAAAATAAAGCAACAGTATCGCAAATATTAAAGTAAATTATTGATTTATGTAAGAATGTTTTCCTTTCCCTCAATAGAAATATAAAACAAAGTTATTATCATTTTTTCTCTGTTTTTCAGCTTTTCCTTTAAAATGTGTTTTTGTCGCGTCTCAGCCGGGAGACAGAGAATAAGAAAGTGACGGGAAGCCATCAGGCACATTTGACAGGTTTCAGCTTTGGGACAGCTTTACAGAAAGGTACACACAGTGCTCTCTGTTGTAGAAACGACAGTAAGACTGTTTCTCACGTCACGCCTAGTTAACTCACACATACACACAAACAAACAAAGCTGCTTCAGTGGGAGAGATAGGCAGAAGACTCGCAGTCAGATTCCTCCTCACTTGGTTTTGCCGTCTGCTGTGGTGGAGTGAGGAAAAACCATCCAAACAAACAAGTCTGACGGCTGTAAAGTCAGTAACGACGGGCGGATCCACTGAAGTGCAGGGTTGAGCCGACTGCTGCACAACCTGATTAGCAGGTTTAGATTAAATGGATATTACACAGCGGGCTCACTGTGATCCCACTAGTATGTCATAAAGCATGCTATGAGACACGTTAACACACCTTTTTTTGTTCAGTTGACCTCTACTCAACAGTTTTCGATGCACGTATACCTTTGAAGGGTTTAGATTGCTTCATAAAGGTGTAGTCACTTCCTTGTATGATGAATAATTCTAAGGAGTAGGGGGGGGGGGGAATTCATTTAATAGGCTAAAACATAGTTTTCAAAAAGTGATTAAAAAAAAGCAAGCATCTTGCAGCACTGAGAAAGCGCTTTATACACATTACGTATTATTTAACGAACAGCAAAACTCTATTTCAGAGAGGTTGCAAACATCCCTTTCTGACATCTTAGCATGAAAAAAGTCCTTAATAATCCAAAATAATTGGCGACATCTTTTCTGTTTATAAATTAGTTCAACTATTGCCCAAATCGTAGGGACACCACTCCTGAGAAAGCCACAGAAGGGCCCTCATGAATCAGCTGGCAGGACAGCTGGCACTGAAAGGGCTGACCTGCAGTCTGTTTGCCCCCCCCCCCCCCCCCACCGACACCCACGCAGAGCTCGTTGGCTAAATCTAACCCCATGCCACTTCCTGTGTGCCGCCCCTCCCCTTAAAACATTCCAGAGGCTCTATCTGTCGTCTCGTCTCTGTCCGAGCAAGCTCAGCATTTCCTCCACTGTCATTAGCTTGGCTGCAGCGACGTCATGGCAACAAGCCAAAGAATGACACCTAATAAGACAAACTATCAACACAAGTTTAATTTACAACCATGTACTGTATCTATAATTAAACTGTGTCCATCATGCAGGGAATTTTACTGTGTATTTTTAACCAAAAGGGAAGTTTTAATTGGGGGGGGGGGGGGGGGGGTCCTGTTTGTATAGGACTGGGTGTTGTCCCGATTATGGAGTCATGATATGCATCGCTACTGATGGACATATCAAATAAATCATTTTGTCCAATCTTGTCATCACAACTGTTGAATTTTAGAAATGAACCCCCTCACATTTGTAACAGTTTTTTATTTTAAATTCAACATTTACATTTTAGAAAATATTCAAACATGTTCTCATGATTTTATATTCAGTCATTTCCCGAAAACAAAAAATAATAATCTCAATTATTATTATTATTATTTTCTTCTTCTTATAAATATATATTTTTTGTTTTTAAATATATATTATCTCTTTTAAATCCTCCAGATCCGTATTTATTTTAGATGTAAAAAAGCCTGCTATGTCTTTTAAATTAACTGTTTTATTTCAAATGTTGTAACCTTTATTTCTGTGTTTCCAGGCAGAGCTCCTGAATATGAACCAACAGCTTTTTATTTTGGATAAATCTGTAAAAATCTTGAATGTGTGACTGCTTAGTTATCAGTTTGAAGATTGAAATTGTAGTGGAGTGAAAGAAAAATAATTTGATTTATAGTTAAAGTACTTTAAATTGGCAGAAAATAATGATTTCATTTCCTACTTTGCTTTGTTTAAAATCATATCTTAGTAAATATCTATTGACTGTAAACTGACAAGGCATTGAGAGACATCCTCTTGGACGTTGAGAAACTGCGATGGACATTTTAAAATATTTTCTGACCAAACGATTAATCGACATCTACATACAAAATAATCTTCCATTTAATCATTAATTAAAATAATCGTTGCTGCCCTTACCAGATTTTTTTAACTAACCAAAAATATGGCAAAGACTTAGGTTTGGACTAGAATTATTGTCACAAAGCAATTTAAGAAAAATCTAAATGACTGCCTTGGAAGAAGTGAAAGAGTGGCTGACGCTTTTTCAGCCTGACTTAATCATCATCATCATCATCATCATCATCATCATCACCACAAACAGATGCCGGGACAAACAGGATGAAAAACAACACTTGAGCAACAAAGCTCTGCATCGCCACTTTTAACTTGATCTGTGATTACAGACGTCTCATGTGCTCTCTTCAAACCAACAGCATGGGAACATTCCCAGATCTTAATGAAATAATCACTACTGAGGTACTCCCCATAGGAAATGACAGCATAAATGAAAGGGGGAAAACCCAAGAGCCAGAAAAAAACACTTTTTTTCGAGCAAGGTTCCTCATAATAGCTATCTGGGTGCATAAAGAGTCTGAGAATAGACCGCTTTCTTAGCTTTGTCTCATTCTGTGCATTCGACAGGATGTCAGCTTCTGTAAAGCAGACACAGAAATTAAATACAAGCTTTAAATGTGACCGCGTTCCCTTGAGTCAAAAACGTTTTTTCTAATTTTCGGCAACACGAAACAGGACAGATTTACTTTTTGATAAAATGTTATTATATTTAAGAAGATTTTTATTTATCACCATCCTGGCTTTTAAAATAAAATCAGGGTACAATTGAAACATTACTCAGCAAGTTTCATCCTCATTATTCAAATGAATAAAATCCTCCATGACCTTACGTGGCAACTCTTTCGTTTTTAAGTGTCATTGTGGCCTGACTCACACTGACTCATTGTGATGACCTCCGCAGACGTCAGTCAGTTTTACTTGTGTCTCACTCAACTTCCCCCAAATCTCCCCCCCATCAGCAGTGGAGCATGACAAAGCAATAACTGTCTGCGATTAGGGAATGAAGAAGCAATCCTGATTGAAAAAGTGGATTTCATTACACTCAGCTGAGCTCACAAAACTGCACTCAGCCAGTATAAATGTGGGACTCAGATGGGACCCGCTGTCCAGATTTGGTCTCATTTGGGGATTTAAATGGATAAAAGGGACATTAGGACAGGTTTGCTTAGGAATTGAATGGTTGCTTTTACAACAAATCGATAAGATATTATAAAAAGATCTATGTCAAACTCAAGAATTTCTGACAGCAAGAATATCTCTCAATTGATAATATGAACTAAAGAAGGGTCAACAAACCATCGTTGACATTACACCTAAATAAAATGCAACAGTAATACTATTAATACAACTCATAATTAGTTTTTGTGAGAAGGTCCCTGGTTTGTTTGTTCTCATGCGGGCACATGTGGATGTAAAACATATTCAGGCGAATGGTTTCACCTTATCCTACTGATCTGTATGGGCGAGTAAAATAGCAACGAATGCAGCCAAGGCATTGAGGAAGATGCCTTCAGGCCTGATATCATGAGCAATGCTTTGTAGATGTTTTACCAAGAAGGACAATGTTTTCAACCCATGTTTGACATATAGGCCTCAAAGCAAAGCAGCACATACATAAATAACCGGAAGCTTGTTTGCACAGGGCAGTTTCAACAAACAGCTCCAAGCAAGAAGTACCTAATCTACACTGTTTGACTTATGTGACTCCTATCGGAATAATGCAGGAGCACTCCCAAGCTTCAAGACCAGGAGGTATTAGAGCATGTCATGGACATTACAATGAAAAAGAACATTAATTTTGTCATGTTTTTTTCCAAATGTGCGATCATATCAACTGTGACTTTGTGACACATGGGTATTAAAATATATACGTTTATGTTTTCTGACGCAAAAGCAGAACTAGAGCAACCCACCCACCACCTCAGGCTTGTGTCCCACTGCTCTCACATTTCTGTTTCAGCGATGATGGGGGCACTAGGCTTTTAAAAACATAAAAACACCCATAAGGAGGGAATCCAGTTTCCACATTAAAGGGATTAATGGATTAACATGTATTTGACCTGTTAACTACACCCTCTACTTTATTAAGACAGATATGTCCAATCGCAATCTACTTAATGTTAGCTTGTCACAGGCCAGCTGAGGGCAGATACTCTCTCATCTACAGTGTATTATACGTGTACTGCATCAAAGGCTATCTGATGTATGGGGGACACATCTTCTGTTCAGTACCAAACAAACAAAACAAAACAAATGATGAAAAACACATATATTTACTCCATCAATCAGTTACTAAAGCTGATTTTATGGTTTGTTAGAGTCCCAGTTTAGCGGAGTAGCTGAATCCAGCCAGCTGTGCTGAGTTTATGAAAGAAAAAATTATTGTTTGCAGTTTTGTGATTGTCATCTGATAGCAGCCTCTAAACCGAGCTCCGTACTGTAGTTAACTACGCAGCAGCTGTAACCTCATGACAGCAATCTAGAGACACATCACAATGTCTGGGAGGTTTCCATCATGATGAGAGGTTTGATTCTGCTGTGGGTCATCTTTGCTCGAATGTCATTTAACGTGAAATGCTTTATTTATCTTTTTGTTGCTTATTCTATGCCATTCAAAGTCGCTACAATATTAAGGTTTGAATTCCCATGCATTTTAACTTGTATTTAAAGACCTGTCTATCAATTTGGGAGTTTTTTCCAATATTTGGAGGTGGGTTTTACTCTTTTGTGTACAGCTGGATCACAGACAATACCTTGTAACGGTCCTTGCTTACCCTACCAACTTCTCTGCAGTCATATTTGGGTGCCGTGAGGTGATGACTCTTGTTCATAAAGCTGTCTGCAAATCAAGGGGTGGAACCTGCTCCAACGCGCAGCAAATTTCTGCACAGCCAGAACCACAAAGGGTGTGGAGGGAGGAGGAGGAAGAGGAGGAGGAGGTGGCAGTGGTTTACTTGCTGTTGATCTATATAAGGAAAGGCTAGAGAGTTTGTGACATTGAGGGTTTTTTTTCCATTATCCTGCACTGTTTGTAAACCACTTGTTTGTACTGTATCCTCTGAAATGTTATAATAGAGATGCATTATGTTAAGAGACTTAGGGACGGGCTGGGAAAGCAGAGAGAGGATGAAACCACCGTCTGTCTCTCCCATTTGGGTATTTTAGGCTGCAGGGTCTGATTAGGGAGAGGAGGTTAAGTCGCTGAATGAAAACAAACTTTCCGAAAGTCTTTGCCACTAATTTAATGTTTGGTTAAGGTCTTTCTTTAATGAGAACTGGAGCTAAAATGTTGAGCTCAGATCGCTCTACAGCCAACTGTACATTCACTTCCTGTATGTTTTAAAATACACAAGAAATAAGGGCAAACATGACATAATTGCAAACTGGAAAAAATAAAAACAGCATACATATTGTGGTGTTTACCAGCGTATGGAGGAAATGGACTTCCCACCATAAAAAACCCCACAACCACCACATGTTCTTTTACCAGGCGAAGACAGACTTTCTCTGAGGTGACCCAGCTGCTCTGTAGGCTGAATGCTCAATTAGCGGTTGTTGTTATTGTCGGCATATCATAGGACGACTCGAGAGGCCATTTCTGAGAATAGCCCACTGGGTGAGCCCCGACGCTTTATACGCTTGGTGATATAATGCAAAGAAAGTCCTCCCCCAGTTAGGGATGTAAATATAAAAGTTTGATGGGGTGTATTTTGCCAGATATCACCAGCATACTCCATCATTTAGATTTGCTCGTGGTAAAAGAGAGAAGGCAGGACACTGTCATTACCGAGCGGCTGTGAACACCCAGAGTCGGAGAAAGCTCCAGAGACGCTGAATCAGAGGTCTGGACAGCACGTCAAGCTCTATCACAGCGAATATCCAATGAGGAGGAGTCCTCAGGGAGAGAGCTGCTGCTGCCACTGCTGTCTGACCACACACACACACACACACACACACACACACACACACACACACAGACACACACACACACACACACACACCTTTAACATTCCAGAGAAAAACACGTTGCTGTGCTGGTTTACTTATTGCAATCTAATAGTATCAAATCTTCTTCCTCTAATACTATAGCACCACGAAGTACTTACAAATGAGATATGTGGTGTCAGTTGAGACAATCAGGAAGTTGCCTCATTTTCTGTCCATTCAAGAATTATTAGTCACCTGGGTGTGATCCCTAGTGGATCAGTCACATCGTTTTTCTCAACTCTAGACATTGTTGGAGCCTATACTTGTGATTATGTTCAATTATCAATTAATATTGCAGTTATTTTCTAAAATAAAATGTTAAAAAATGTCAGAATAGCGACATAGACAACACATTCACCGTCTTTAAACATTTTCATTTGTCAGTCCAATGCCCAAAGATGGATCCTTAAATATGACGGAGGAAAGTTGGACCTTTTATATGATATTTAAGAAGGCTGAAAACAGCTTTTTTTGTCAAACATCTTATCTATTAGTTGACTTTACGACACTAGTCATTATCAAGATTATATTTTCTTTTTGGTACACCCTCACTAAAATGTCATGCTTATCTCCTTCACACACCCTCCCACACCCAGCACAGAACACATAGAACACACAGTATGTGGAAATATGTAACATACTTTCCCTGGATAAGCATTCTGAAATATGGTCTGATAATGGAAATGACGAATGAAAAAAAAAAATGTTTAGGTAAGTCTATCTTTAACGCTCAAAAAATGCAAAATGTGTCATTGAGGTTTATCATGCAAGCTCAAAATACATTATATTATGACAGAATTTTCCATAAACTTCTTCTTCTGCATACGAACTTGTGTGTAGTAGAACATACGAACCATGGCCCCAGCTTCAGCTCTGTCTCAGCCTTAGGTAAAGTATCAGTAATTGCATTGACTGGCAGACAGAGGCCTGGATTTCTCTGCTAAAACGAGCAGCGTCTCCCCTGAGAGTGTCTTAAAGTGCTTCTTATCTAATTTTTCCATCCCATGTTTTACACATCAACTTACAACCTTCTTGAGTTACATCGGTACAGGTCATGATCCTTCCGAGGATAAAGTCCCCCCTGATGCAGATATCTGTGTTTCTTCTACGTTTTGAAGTTACTCTCAATATCTTGTTAGCTGTATAATCATGTTTTAATTCAGATTCATTGGCATATTAAATCCAATCATCCTGCTCCTGCATTATTGCTGCAGGGTGATATATCTAATCTGATAATATCCTGTTAAAGTAACTGTGTTTGACCCAGATACTGTCGATAAATGGTTGGACCACAGTGTTGCTGAGCCGGTATCTGCTGAGTGACAGGGCTGTGTAATTGACCAGATATAACCCCAGCGAATTAATTCCCATAATGTTTTGTAATTTATTGTCAGTTGACAGCGACAGCCAAGTGCTTAATGACACAGAGTGATTGATTTGATCAATAAGGAATCCCCTCAGCAACCTGACTCATTACAATGAGAATGCTGCCCATAGCTGCAGGGAATCCATTTATTGACAATAAGGATCAATACTCTTAAAGAGATACTTGGCAATGCATCTGAACTGTCAGTTGTTGGATGAAATGTTTGAGGATCTCGAGTCAGCGTCCTGATACGCAAAGAAATTAGGCAACCTCATGTGACCTCACCTCTCCTGGTAAACGCTGCACAGCACAACGACTAGAGTCAAGATCAAAGTGACTGTGACATGAAGTTTATATTCTGCACATCCTCCT
The DNA here is from genome assembly GCF_036324505.1 of Eleginops maclovinus. Taxonomy (NCBI): domain Eukaryota; kingdom Metazoa; phylum Chordata; class Actinopteri; order Perciformes; family Eleginopidae; genus Eleginops; species Eleginops maclovinus. Next base: position 10,109,480 of record NC_086353.1, read on the forward strand.
ACTGTGAGGAAATTAAAGTCACTAGAAAAATCTAAGGAAAAAGCAGAAAAAAAAAACCATTACACCCAATGATTATTCATTCGGGGCTTACTACTAACTAACAGCTAAGTGGTAAAAATGTCCCTTCCTTTGCACTGGAATTCTATCCAGTCAGCAACCTGTAACACAACTGTCTCACTGCCTCAAATACCAGAAAGTGCAGCGACGCCCCGGGGTCAGCTGATGGATTGTTTCTTAATAAATGCTTGGGGAAGTGTTCATTGTCACGCAGTATTGAAGGCATGAACAACAGAGTGATTAATATCGTTTTATTTTAAATGCCAAGGTTGGCTTTGACTTTTATGAAAACAAGACAATCTGAGTTTTTTCAGCTTTTTTGAATAGGTTTTTCAGTGGAATTTTGTTCTAAGAAATAGTGGTTTATCAGTAGCAATCTCAACATTGACTTGACACACGACAGTGGAGTCAATCTTGTCAAACAGTTTCATAAAATCAACCCTTAGTGAAAAGGAGAATCACTTGGCAACCTGAGCATGAGCAAACATACTGAACAGCTGTTTGTATTTGAACATCACATGCAAGAAGGAACGACCAAATATTAACAGATTTATTAAAGAAGACAGTTTTGAAATATAACACCATGCACTTGTCAGAGGTAAATAGATGAGAAGAAAACTGAATAATCATGAGGACACCAAAAGTCAATTTGAAGACACATTGCACCAATAGGGATGGCGACAGGCCGCACTGACCTCATTAAGACTAATGGCTGGGATACAGAGCTCCTGAACATGATTTAGTGTGGTTCACAAGGCCGCCGGTGGAATGAGTAACTTACTGCGGACTGCTTTTAGGACAGAAATCATGTCATTACATTCCAGAGATACCCAGGACCCCTGCAGCCTAAATCAGCTTTGAAGTTAAGAAAACTGACCACAAAATGTGACACTTTGGCAGGTAGCCCAGCAGTAGGAATATATACAGCCTATATGTTAGAATCAATGACTTGTGTACTGCCATCCCTGTAAAGAATAACTATTTTCTTACAAGCAGGAAATAAAAAAGTGTTTGCAAAGATTGTCTCCAGGTACAGCCAGTGTTTTGAAGCGTAGAGAAACTGGTTGGAGGAAGAGTTGTGTTCCAAGACTACAGAGCAGGTGAAGATATGGGGTCATTTGTGTTTGCTTCTCTGTCCCAAGGTTAAAAACTTGTTAGGTCACTATCTCAAGCTAAAAGCTTCAGGATGTGGCCTCACAATGGGTTTCTAAGCAAATACCACTGTCTCTCTAAAAGTCAGCTCTTTCCTCTTCTGATAATGACAGGCAGTATAGAATTGCAACATTTTTGTCTCGTTAAAAATACATCTGTGCAAATGGGGAAATGCAATCTGGGTCACAGTGATACCATGGCTGTGTGGAGGGAAAAGTTTGTGTGAGGCAAAACAAAATTGCATTTCATGTTTTGTTTCATGCTTCATTTGCCGGGACAGCTTTTTGAGGAGGACAAATAACGAGATAACTTATCTTTAGAAATCTCCAATTAGAGAACGTTTCCCACCAGAGTAATCAAACCTCTTGGCATCGCATGAACTCAATAGAAGTAACATTGCCTCACGTTTCTCAGGTGTCTTTTATGTTAATCTGGTTTGTTTGCAGAGTGAAGTTACTGTAATTTGACTCTCCATACGCACCAAGCCTATTGTTTTATTCATGTAAGGAGCAGGTTAGAGGTAACGATATCCTGTGACAGATAAGAGATAATAATACAGTTCCATACAGAAGACCTCATTACAGTACATGATATAAACTCAATGGCGGTAATTTTGTGTTTTTCAGGCTCCTTTATGTTAAAAGGGTTTGTATAGCCGGAACTGAAATGTGACTCCCAAGCAGTCCTGTTATATTCATAGGAGTAGGTTAAAGGTATAGGAATAACAGCCTATAAGAGCTTATAAGGTTACAAGAAATAAGTTCTGAATGGAAAATAAACAGATAATACTATTTGTTTGTCAAATATATGTAAGAAACTGCCAAAAAAATAAACCTGGAAGCCTTCCTTATGCCTTAAAATGTAAGTTAATGATTAGGTTCAAATGATATTTTAATTGATATTGTACTTACAATTTCCTCTTGGTTTGAACCAGTTAAGTCAGATTGAAACTGATAAGGTTAGTACAAAAATGTGATAATCTGTAGATGTTAATTGTGTGTCGCCTCACCTCTCATAGTCTCATCATGATGACATCTAAAGATTTGTAAAAGACAAGTATGCTCACATGGGCGTAGTATAGTAGCAGTAATTGCACACTTTGCAAATTGCAGTTAACAAGTTATTTAATCAAAAGGTCGCAGTCATAGGAATTATCCTCATTTCCATGGAGGGAATTTCCCTCAGGTGACTAAACAGAGAGCAGAGCTAAAGGCAAATCTATCATGAGATGATCAAAAACTATTTGATGATTTTTGGATTTTAAAATAAAGATTTTATTTGTGAGGTTGCATTACCTTATTAATAACTTTTTCATCTATTTTCTGACTTTTACTGGACTAAACAATCAGCAGATCAACAAAAAAATGACTGATAGCTAACAGAAGGCCGTATTACTTTTCCTTAAAACAAAAACAGCAGTTTCTAATTGTAAGGCCCAAATTAAGATATGTTATGGAGGTTATATTTATGGTGCATTTCCTTTATAATCAAGCTACCACAAACTACTAACACATCATAAGAACACAGCAAGTATGAGAAATTGTGAGTCAGCAGCATGTCAATGTTTTGAAATGTGGTAGGGTCACTTTGTATGTATTTGTAAGCCTTCTATTTGTTGGCAACACCTGTAGACACAGGATTAACAATGTCAGGTTACAGCCTAAACATAACCTTCAAGACAATATCAACACCTATAGAATCGGAGGATTAGAAATACATACAAACACATATACTGTCCCAAATCTGTTCTGATTCAGATTCTTCCATCACCCTCATTCCTCTATGTTTGCTTTTATAGGCCTACTGAACGTTTACTGACCAAACTGGGCCCCCAGAAATACACCCACCAAGTGTGATCACACGAACTGTCTGTTCTCCAGATAGTATCTGTTCTCTTGTGCACATTTTTTTACGTGTTCACACATATTACATTAACAATTACACTTTTAAAAGTTGTTTGGACAAAATTGGTCATTTTAACAAGTGGTGGGAATATATCCCTGGCGTCCCCAGAGTAAATGACAACTACGGTGGTTGGTATGTTGGTATTAAAATGTAGCAACATGTAACTACAGTGTTGGATCTTGAAAGGGAACTCTTGTTGCTAACGAACACTCACCGTCTCTTAGATACTGTTGCCGTGTAGAACGCTCTCGGACAGCGCGAGCCCACTTCTCCGCCTCCTCCAGGTTAGTGCGAGGGTCCTGGAGCCCCGCGAGACGAAAGCACTGCTCCGCTCTCTGCCGCGAGACCCCGGAACTCATCCAGCGCCGTTTGAGCGGGTAGAAGTAAACCGTCAGGTACGCTGCGGGGTCCGCGGTGTCATCCTCCCGGTACGCCCGGCAACCGATGCAGTCCTTCAGGCTGAGCACCACCTTACTCCTCCCGACAGGAGCCGAGCTGAGTCTCTGGACGATGAAGTCCTTCTCGGTCAGGCTCACCGCACACCTGACTTTTCGGTTACCGGTCAACGTGAATTCCCCGTAAAGCGATACCGGACCGGTCTTGCGGCCGTGTTCAGTTCTCCTTTGGTCCATCCTGAGAGGACGGTGGAGTCGCGGGGAGTCCAGGATAAAACAGCGGCCACTCTGTCACATAGCTACCCGCCTGGACCGTGCGAGTAAAGTAGGGAAACTGCGACTGACAGCCTGCTGCCCGGACAGGTGTCAATAGGAACGGAATCAAACCCACCCACATCCGGTGACATTTCAAAAATAAGACACAAACTCACGAGCTTGCGTCCAGCTCTGTTATGCTAAAATGGGGGATTCTGAGGACATGTCCTCAGCCCTTAAATTAGCTACTTTGATCTCCTTTACTGTGCATTCAGAAAGTGATGCATAGTATTTGATTCAAGTATTTTGACACTTAAATTGAATTAAAGATTTAGGAATGTATTTTTGGGGTCCAGGCCCATCCATTAGCTTATAGGGTTTATTTTTTAAAAAGAAACACTGTTTTAAAATAAAAAATATCTTTCCATTTTCCCAATTTCTGTTTAATCTGTTCATGTTTATGTAAGAGAGAGGTTGCCCATGATTAAGAAGAAGAAAAACAGCAGGAAGCTACTGAGTCTTAATCTTTTATGTATTAGAAGATACATTAATTCTTATTTATTAATGCATTATTAACCATTTTAGCCACATTTTTACTCCACACATACTTTCATAATCCACTAAGAACCCATGGAGCCATTCAGGCTTTTGTTTTTATGACAATAGCAGCCTGTTTTCTCTGGGTTGTTGTGGGTGTCTCGCGCTGGCTTGACGCATGCTCTGCTGCAGTTTAAACTTTACCGTCTGTGGTTAAGCCCGTTAAAAACAGAGCGTCTGCTGCCCTCTAGTGGTACGATAAGGCAAATACAAGATTACAAACTTTTTAATAACAGAGATTTGTTTATGAAGATCTTTGATATCTTGCTCTCTCCAACAATGATTACTAAATTATTTTTCAAAGACAATACCAGAAGTAAGAAATTAAATTGACAATATCTGACTTAAAATAGTGCAGAAGTTAAATACATAACACAGATGGTCTACGTAAATTAAATACTATAAATATGAATGTGTTCTTTCTATAGACAGTGACTGCAAAAGTATAAGCAGAATGTAAATAACAATGTATGTAGGTTCATGCATATATTGCTATGTTTGTATATATATATATATATATATATATATATATGAATAAATCACAAATTGCAAACACTTTTCAGTCACCCCCACATCCTGACCAAACTCACTTCAGTTCATAATTTCAAAAAAATCTGTTTTGTTTGAAAGTAAAAATATCACAGATAACATAACATCATAACAGTGGATTAAAAGCAGAGAGTGTAGCTTTCTGTATTTATTTAGCGGTCCCACTAGCATACAGTATATTCATTTAAATACGTTGAGGTAGTATACGTTTTGAGCAAAAGAAAGTGTGATTAATAAATACGCATTTGTTTGTGAAAGTATTTTCACAAACGTCTACATGAAGACCAATGCAGATGTAAAAAAAATGGATTGCCTGATTGGGCAAGGTAATATTTTCATAGGTAGATCTTATTATGGTATGGTCATTTTTATTATTTCAGTTCAGCTGAGCTTTGTTTCTTCAAATGGGGAAGATGATAACTATGTGAGCGACTGTGGATGAGTAAAGAAGAAAAAGGAACTCCACAGAACAAATGCGTTTAAATCCTGAATTCAGTGGTGGAAAACCTGTATCCATTTGGTAAAGTAGGATACTGTACTGTAGCACAGTGTTGAGTGTGTCCATTTAAGGCCATTTTTTAGTCCTTATTCTATAATATAATATTAACTAACATATACATTTATCTGACAACTTCTAGGCAGATTCAGATGAAAAATTAAAAACATACAATGCTGTTGTTATATATTAAAACTTCTCAACAGCATCAAATTTGCTAAACCAAGTATATTTTGCTGAGTATTTTTCTTTCTTTGAATGCCAGACTCTATTTGTAGAGGCGAAAGAACAGTTCATAGTGATAACTACAGTTAACATGACTAACATGTGTTAAAAAGATACATAATTTCATTTTGAAGGTCACATAATGGTTAAAAACGTTAAAAGCATACTAGAATTCATGTTTTATATGATTTGGTACATGTTGATAAAAAGGTGTACTTCCCCTTTAAGACCGCATACATGCGCTAGATATTCTGTGGACAAGGGGAGCGTGCGGACAGTGCTTGAGAGCTGTGGAGGCAAACGGTTTTCTTACCTTCTTTTTAGTGAATAGTAAATAGTTACAACAAGTGTATTAGCCAGCCATATTTTTTGTAAGCAAATTATAACTTTGAAACTGAGTAATAAAACGGAGATTCCTATATTTTTCTTTATTACAACAACGTTTCTGAGGTGGACTTTTGTTGAACTGTACAGCTGGGCTAGCTATGGACACTGCCTGTGGAACGTCACTTCTTGCTAACAGTAGACAACTGAGTAAGCCATTGCAAGATCCCAAGACACTTCAAACCTCTACACTATTTGTAATGGAAAGTTAGTCCCTTATGGCAATGCAACTTCAAAATATAAATTATATATGCACCATCATTTCTACTTTCCACCATAAAATACAGATAATTAATGTATCCTGATTACAAAACCTGATGACCTTAATAAATAACCATGTGTATAGACTATTATTATGTATTTGTACTTTATGTATTTGTACTCTGACGTGTTTGTCTCTTCCTTTTCAAACGTTGTCTGCATTTGATTCATGTTTACAGTATGAAAAACTAAAGGGAAGTTTCGCACATTTTGCACAAGTCCAGTCTGGAGCAATTACTCTACTGAAACAACAGATGGCAATGTTGGATTCAAAAAGAGGCACCATGACACAATGCATTAGCAAGCAAAACACTAAGAACTGAAGAGAAGTCTGAGCTGCATTACACTTTAATAAATAACATATATGGTGTTATACAAAACAGAAGTGTAAAGTAAATAGTACTGGTATACATAACACGCTTGTTTAAAGTTAACCTGCACACAGTATGATACAAAAATATATATATAGTTAATTTTAATGGTTAATTTCCATTACAAAAACAATGAGTTGTGAGTTTAGATAATAAGTAAGACACTGCCTGACATGTTTTCCTGTAAAAAAAAATCTATCCTATAGCTCACTGGGGTTTAATTCTTCTACAATAAAGCATGATGTTCATTTAGTCAAATATGGTCCAATTTTGAATGAAATAGAGAAGTGCTTAAACCCTCCAGGGCGGGGCTACCCTGTGATTGACAGGCCAGTAAAACGTTGGTGTCCTCCTTGTTTTTATCTTACACTTTCCCAGAGTGTTTTTAGTTTATGAACGTGTATTGTCAGATTTTGGTGGCCTAAAAATACACCTTAGGCGTTTGGTTGAAGCTCTATCCTCTTTTTCATTTCTGATTGCAAAGAAAATAAGATGGTAACAATAAAAAGCCAGACTTGAGGAGTCAATACTCCAATGGCTGATGTCAGAGTGAATACTTCCACTTTTCTATGGGAGATATTTGCTGTATTTGACCAAAACTGTGTTGAATTGGAAACACTGACTGTAGGAAGCCCTATTTCTACCCACTATAGGAACATTCATATTCACATCTGTTTAAGCTGGTATCGTGTCTCAGCTTTACAATGTGTTTCACGATGGAAATCCTCTTCTAAGTGAAGAATTTGATTAATCTTCCAGAACTGGTAGAATAATGTGTGCTGCAACCATACTGTCATATTTTGTCATCAGTGCCACTATAAAATCCATTACTGGCAACATACTTCATCTTCATCACTGCTGCAGAGATGCATCTTGGGAGTAAATTGCTTTGAGAAAATATAATAAAGAAGTTGTCTGACTTCTCCTTGGTCAAATCAAAGTCATTCTTGCGTTCTTGCTGCGCCCCGGGCACACAATCCACAGAGAGCGAGACGGGGGAGTGGAAGAAGTAGTGGGAGGAGGAGGTAGGCATATATGCAGATGGGAATTAATGGTTCCAGTAAACACCTGGAGCCAGAGGGGAAACAAGATGATCTTATTCACATGCAAGTCTTGTGCTGCTAAAACGCACTGCTTTTCAACCACTTCACACCAGAAGATAGGTAGACATCACCTCAATTCCTACTTTTAACTGAGAGTGCAGCTTTCCAGGCTTCACTTTGAACACATTATGTAATGTGCTGCAACGGGGAGAAAGACGACTCTGAAAAACATGCATTTTTCTTCAGCATGAGATCATTATACACACTATGGGCTTCACAACAAAAGAGGCTTTTCATTTCAAACTGCAGGGAAGACGCTGATTTCCTCAAAGCTATTGATTGGAAATGGCACAGCTGAGGAGCGGGAGAGGAGCCATGAATGGAGACAGTACACTCTCACTTCCACCGAGCTCCAGCTGTGCGCTCTATTGCTGCCTGGCCTTGAAGGGGGGGAAGAGGGCCGTCCCTGCAATGCATATGGTGTTTTTCATGAGCTTTAACACACTTTGCTGTCACTCCCCATATGTGCTTATATATTTTCCTTTCAAAAGGGCAATAAAAACAACCGTGTTATCACTGCTTACTTTCTGCACACATGCCCCAGTTTGCACTAATTGCAATCAACTGGCATTCCTCACCATCTGGTTTCATCTGCTGAACATCAGACCATTGACACACACTTAATAACTGATAAGCAGCCATTATCTGTTGTTAGGGCAATGTAGCAGATGTCAACTCAGTAAATATCAATACAGTCAATACATTAACTTAATTATTGCTTATATAACATACACTGAGCCAGCCTCTATCACCAGCCACACACACACACACACACACACACACACACACACACACACACACACACACACACACACACACACACACACACACACACAGAGGGATAACTGAGTGGGTGGCAGGAATGTCAAATACCTCAGCATTTAGTTAGCATTGGCATTCGACATGACAGATTCCCCGTCTGGGTCGCTTAGCACTGATGTCTTGCAGAAAGGGATCGCCTGTCTGCCCGGCTATCCTTCACTTGCCCCTTAATTCTGCTCTGTTTCTTCAGATGCCCACCCCCTTTGTCAAAGCGCTGCCATAATTATATAAGACTTATGCAAACCTGTCTCTCGCCGGCAAACAATGAAACATGTAGAACTCTGAGATGACGGTGATATCCATGAGGAATATGCAGCCACTTATCGGAGAATACATCATTTAAAACTAATAGAGCTCCTTGATGCTGGGAGGAGAATCATCATTTTGGATAATTTAATGCAAAGTCATTCTCATCCTCTAGATTAGCTACTGTGAAAACTGCAAAATATGATTTTAAGAAAGTACTATCATTTGTTTTACAAACCCAAGGCAACTTTTCCTAAACTTAGTTTATATTGAGACAACTCAGAAGAGATCAGAGACAGCAGTAAGTCACACTGTATACAAGCATACAGGTTATAATGTTAACTGTGTTCACCACTTGTATTAAAGCAAGCTGAATGTGTGGAGAGGATTGTTCAGGCGATACAAATAAAGCGTTAATAAGATTGCAAAACTGGATGTTGTAGGATCATATTCATGTTATTATAACATGTAAGGAAATTAACCTATGCCCTTTTTGCAGGTCTTTAATATAACTATCATGTTTGCATGGTAAAAAGAAACATATCTGATAATAATTTATTCAATTTCATTACAAGTAAATATCTATATGTTGAGTGTCTGTTCTTTGGCTTGAAAATATGACTCGAATGATGATTCATTATTTGAGTCGTCATTGGCAACGTCAAATAACTGGCTTATGGAACGGACGAGCTAGCAGCGTTAGCTCGGTGTCAAACGAACAAGCTAACGCTGCTAGCTACAGTAGGAGTCCGAATAAATATCTGGAGTGCATCTTAATGTGCATTTCGAAAACATGGTTCAACTTTGTGGTTTGACCTGCACCAGGATGTATCTGACGACAGCGTTTGCTTTGTTGTCTTCTGATCTGTTAAGGCAACTAGGATTACACCGAGAGCTTCACCATGTCTTCCCCATGTATGAGTGTTCAGAGGGTCTGTGGGCTGTGGAGAACGTCCTGCCTCGTTCCTGTGCTTGGTTGTAAAAGGACTTTTATTGCACATTATTTATTTATTTTTATTATATTATGGTGTAACTGTCGTTAAACCTAATTCCCCTTTGGGAATAATGAAGTATTTTGATTGATTGATTTCATTTAAGTGATATTGAAAAAAGTTGCTAGTTAATTTAGTTTTATCTAATCTATTATCTGACTAATGGTTTCAGCTCTACTTGTGTTACGTTATAATCGTGGTTTTAGGACGCCATCCTACCATATGATTTAATGTATTTCTCCCCTATTTAGAAGTCGTGGGCGTTAGTAAGAGAGCACCACTTCTCTCAGAAGTTAGTTTCCCCCTGAACTCTACAGTTCATCATCCTGACAGCAGCAGGGCAACAGGAGCAGCTTGGAGGCCATCTTTAATTCAGCTCAGCTGCCACCCGGCAGCCATGGGGCATCCAAAGGGCTGAGTCACTGGCAGAACTGAAGTTATGCCAAGAAGAACAGACAGGGGGAAAGCCCGGGCCTCTCCCTCTGCAGCGGGGGAATCACTCCTCATTACATGTGGACGTGGTTTATTGGGTCACCTCCATTCGCGTGGCCTGCTTGTTGGAGCATGGTTGTGGGGCAATCAAACGGAGACAGCTGGATTAGCATGAAGGCATGAACACTGTGGCACATTGGCTGATATTCAGTCTTGCAAAATGACTTGCAACCAACTTGCCTGACTCGATTAGAGGGAGTCCATGTTAGTCCTGAAATGCAGCGTTGTTTTACATAGGAATTCACTATCACAGTGGGCATTACTGTCATGTCCTGGAGATGCGTTCACTGAGAAGCAGTCATGTGGGTTGCATACCGTAATGGTTGTGCGAGTACCATTTACGCAGAAGTGTATTAAAAAGGAAGTAATTGAGAAAATGCATGTTTGGAAGGTAGTGAGCAGAGGATTGGATAACTAATTCTTACACATCACTGCACGAGTTGTGTCATAGACTGTAAACAGATTTGCTTACATAGTTCTGCAGTTATTAAACACAGGCCCTATTCTTTCAATTTATTGTGATTTCTTGGATTCTTCAATCACGTTGAGGCATGAAGTCTTTATCTTCAAGTTAACATTGGGAATTAATTGATATTCCTCAAAGCTAAAGTTAAGTCTTATTTCTTATTCCTTACCATCAGTCATGTATGACAATGACAACGATCAGGCTGCTAACATCTGCGTATTTCCATCATCTCATTTCCTCCTTTACAGACTCGGCCCTCATAGTGCTCATATGTGACCTGTTAGGAGGATCTCCTCTATCTCGCTGCTCATTTTCTGGAGTGCCCCCCTCTATGGCGCTGAAAGATGAGAACAAACATATCATGCCGGCTGAGGGGACACCTCACTATTCTCACAACCTCTCCAACCCACTCAAGCCCGCAGACAAAACCACAACCTATAAAACAGCAGAGCGAAGTGTGTAGGCGTTTTCCAGCTGTGTGTGTCTGAGGGTTGGGTTAAGAGTTATGAAGAAGGTTATTGTTGCTGCAGTGTGCTAATTGCCTGTGAGTGGCATCTTATCAGTCTTTGGCTCTCTCTGCAGGAGGCTGCTGCTCACTGTATCAACCTGCTGCTGATTACGAGGTGTTCTCATCCTCGGATTACCACAAAGGAATATTAATTTGTAGGAATTTCACGTCTCATAGAAGTCAAAAAGTATTGTTTATTTTATTCTTCATGGAGGTGGTCCTCCTCCAGTGAAGCAGAGGTTGCTTGTGAACATGTGTGCGCACGTGAGCTGTGATGACACTGAGCCCAATCATTTAAAAACTGTACATCAAATACTGGATGAACTACGTCTGTCTATATGTGTTACATTAGACATATCTTTTGGACGATATCTCTGTTCATTGCGTATTCGTTTTATACTTTATTTGAACCTTTGCACTTGGACAATTTTGCACATTTGTGTAGAACAAGGCAAATACTTAAGTGAAATCTAGCTACTTAGCAATTACCCATATTCAGATTTTCTGGTACCTTACATCAATTTAAAGCTATAACAGTGACACCAGCATGCAGTCACTGTGTGTCATAAGTATGATGCTGTCTAGAGTCATGTTAATGTCACAGCTTTAGGGATGGCTGTGTCCGGCTGTCGGTCTGTTCACCACTTCAAGTCCAGTCAACAACTATTGAATGAATCATAATTAGAGTTTATACAATCATTTGTGATTCTCCGACAAACCCCACTGTGATTGCTGATCGCTTGGCTTCTCCTATAGTGCTACCATGAGGTCATTATTGCACCTGCATTGGTCTCTCAAACTGGCCTGTGCTGAACCTTATATCTGACCCATGCTTTATGATATAAGAACATGTACACTCATACATTAAAGAAAGCCTTTAGGCTGCTGTGATTTATCCGAGATAGGTTGAAAACAAGTCACAATATTGAGTTCATCTCTGAGCTCTCTTCTACTGTGAACACTCAACAACACAACCATAATCAGCCTCTCAAGGTCCGTTTCTTTGAATCCTCTTCCTATATTAAATCTCAAAGTGTGCTTCCACAGTGATTAGGGAAGAAAGTGGACTCTGGTCTCTCCATCAGTCCCTACCTCCATGCCATTTCTCTCTCTCTCTCTCTCTCTCTCTATGAAGCCATAGGAAGTCATGGCTCTCTCCCCATCATTAGATTAACTCCCTTGGTCTTCCAGATTGTGCGGGAAGACCACACTGTTACCGAAGCTGCTCCACTTAACCGGGCGCACAAAAGCCCCGTGTGCACCTTGAAATTTGAGTCAGACGTGCTCATCAGGGCAGGAGGCACACAGCGAGATATGGGAGTGCTGCCGCAACCATCCGCAGATATTCGTGTCCTGTACCGTCTTGATTACACGGGCGGATTCAGAGTGCATGCCTGGCAGCGGCGATGCTCCTGGGGACGTATTAAGCACATTAGTTTCCCCAGTATTGAACCACTGCTGGAGGGATTTTATACACAGTTGTGACAGTGGAAAACAGAGACATTTACGATAATAGAGTTCCTAATAGAGTATATGCAGAACACTGCCATATCTCTGTCACTGGGTCCCTTTTCAAAAATAACCATGGCCTGTTGATCCCAGTGGAACAAAGATTGAATGAACAGTGGTATCCAAGGGACAACAAACAGGAAAACAACTTTAATATCAACAAGGATTCAATCACCAGAGAGGAAATAACAAGATCTCATTTGTGGGCAAAGGAAATGGTCCAGCTCATAAAAAGATGCATTAATTGTGGAGTTCCTGCACAAACGTAGGGCTAAATTGTTATTGTATATGATTTTGTGATCATTCGATGAGGCTGGATAATCCATGTGCAGAGAGAAAAATTAAAATGATTCAGAAAAATATCTCAAGGTGTGGATTTCTTCAAGATTCAAGATTCAAGAAGCTTTATTTATCCCGAGGGAAATTGAGGTGCAACAGTTCAATACAAAGAAGGAAGGAGAAATATACACTCAATATAACTAAACTACTAAATATACACTAAATATACATCAAATATTACTAAATATAAACTAAAATAACTAGTATAAACTAAGTATAACTAAATATAAACTAAATGTATCTTCACATAAAGAAGCAACAGGCCGTGTTAATCAGAGAAAATGTTCTTTATTTCTTGTTTGGTACGCAGAGAAATGACAAAAGAACTTCAATCTGGATACTGCTTTCCATTGAGTTTGGAGTAATGATACATCAGAGTGTGAAATGACTTTGCTCTCCTGAATGTCAAACAACAGCTTAAGAGAAGTTATCATCACATGAATGATTGAAGCGCTCAGGCTTTCTAAGAAAACTTGGCTCAAATAAATATATGTTGCAATTTTAGTGCTCACGACACTGAGAAATGGCGCTGTGAGAACTAATCTTTCGTGACATCCCTATTTGGCTTTAATAAAAGACAACTAAACGTCTAAAAGAAGGGTCTGAATGTGGGATTTGTCATCTGTTCTGTTCTTTAAATACTTTGAGAACAGTTGCCTCTATGGTTGAGCTGGTTGACTGCAGAGAGACCTGCTGGGGTTTAAAGAGGTCTCTGGTTGGTTTCCACTTTTACCACGAGGATATTTCTCCAGGGAAGCTTTCTGGGAACAGGAGAAAGTGTTAGTTTGACACTTCACTGCCCAAGATAAGCTAAACCACTTTAAAAAAAACAAGTCTTCATAAGATTTCATATAAAGTTTGGAAATATTTAACTTTCTTATTTCTACAGTCTATATTCTTTTATTAAAATGACTCACCAGCTGTCTCTCCATGGACCTGAGGACACCTTCCACATCTGCAACCCACATCTGTGAAGACACGAGAGAGAGAGAGAGAGAGAGAGAGAGAGAGAGAGAGAGAGAGAGCGACAAGTGAAGTATTTCATCATTTAAAGAGAGTTTGCAAAGCAGAATTGGTTCTAACACCTTTTGATCACAGCAGACCCACCTCTGAGTGAACAGAGTACTTTCATATTTGATTTGATGAAATGTAAAGCGAGCTTCAGAAAGTGCTCAGCCTTACTTCACTTCTAACAGACATGTGGTTCATTTTTTGCTGCTAAGGACAAATCAAATTAAAAAGCTGTAAGCGTCACAGCCGACTGGACAGAGGTTTGAAGGAACAATTAACTGAAAAAAATGAAAGGCCCTTATTTTCATTATGATCATTTTTATGCCACAAGTAATGAGGTCCTGAATGATGAGAAACGTTTTAACAAAAGTTTTAGTTTGTATATGTTTATTTATTTTCTATGATGTTCATACTGCTTGTGGAAACAAGTTGGTTTTGTGTTTTATGGTGCACTAATGGGAGTTGTTTTTTTTCATTTTGTAACATTCATATCGATGAAAATGTAAAAATGATTAAAATACGTTGCTTGGCGTCCTAAAATATAATCAAACTTTTTTTTTTCCTGTGTATGGACATTGTATGTTGCAAGGAATGTGTTTGTTTATATCAAAAGGAGAAGAACAACACAGTCATTTGTAGGTTGAAGGTTGATGTTCAAGTTGTCTTGAACACATGTCTGTGTGGTATTGATTCTTTAGAAGAGGGCAAGCAAAAACAAAATTAGCAATCGCAATAACTACTTTGTGTTTATTTGAAGAATATGTGATTGCCAAGTCATCGAGTAAATAACACGACAACGGTCTGTTAGGCACTTTGGTGGATAGTTATTAAGTTTATGTTGGATGTTAACTTTAAATTAAAAAATCCACTCACAGATGGAGACAGGTTTTTGCCGAGAGGCGGCTTTGTCCTTCACTCTGTTATATTTACTGTGAGCACAGCATGGTGTAATGGCTCTTCATAATGACTGTTATGTAATGCATGTGTGTTAATGAATTCATTAGGAAGCTAATTAAATACATTAATTAGTACAGATTTTAATGTCGGTTTAATATTAAGTCTATTAAAAAGCAGTTAGGAGATGCAGATAACCTTACACAGGGAGCTGCTGGTGTCGCAGGCTTTTAAGGTTTTAATCCTCGTGCGAAGGGCACCACTATACAATCATACATTTTGTGCTAAACACTACATATGTATTATATCAAAGAAAATGTATAACACTAACACGCTCAACACATAATGTCATGATTTTTACTTGTTGTTTCGTATACAAAATATAGCACTAACGGAGGAGGCGCAGCACAGTTTAGGGGATAGGTAAAGAAGTACTAATGTAGATTGATCTGCAGAACAATACCCAGAAGCATAGTACAAAGAATACATATAGGACTGCCTGAATGAATTAGTATTGACAGCATGGGGGAAAACAAGTTCAGTCTGTTCGCAGTTGAATGTGCAGAAACACTATTCCTAGAAAACAAAACCACAACATATTTCGGGCTGCAGCGTTTAGACAGAGAGAGCAGGTCAGAAGAAGGTCATAGCTCAGAGAAGGTCTTACTCTGTGGCTTTGTCGTTTCTCTATGCTCCAGGCGCACACATCCCTCCAGTGCTCTGGCAAACATGCATCAGTTGCCCGGTTGTTCCTTCTTGTAGCCATAATGTCCCCTCAACACAGTGTATCACCCAATCTAACGCAGAGTCACTGCACCGACCATGTCTGCCCCGCCTCAGGGGTCCAACACAATCTCCTACAATGTAACTGAAGCCTGGAAACTGATACTCTTCAACACAAAGCAGTGGTAACGGTGTGCAGGGTTAAAACTGTTCTTCTAGTAAGATATAAGATTTCACTGCAGAAGGTGTCAAAGCACTCAGTAGCAGAGAGTAACTATTGAGTATATTTAACATGATTTTTGTAAACTTGCTGCCCACTTTATCTCAGAGGTACATTTTGTACTTCAGTATATGTATCTAAAAGTTGAAGTAACTCTTAGGATAACAGCCTTTTATTCCCATCTTGTCCAGCAAAAAAGAAAGTATCTCAAATCATGGTGATTTTTTTTACTGATTGATTAATAAAGGAACATTTAAAAAAACACAACATTATTTAAGCTTAATAAATGACTCTTCAACCGTCTTTGGTCGGCCGGAAAATGCATCAACAAACCTTTGATAATCTAGGAGATGATGCATTGATGTATTAAACTAACCAATAATGTAAAGGTGTTAATTCGCAAACTGACACATTTGCAGCAGTAAAATACAACATTCCCATAATGCATCAGAGTCCAAAATAATAGCGCAAATAATATGTTTACATTCTTTAGACTTTATATTCATTTTGTGATAATACTTAGATACCTTTAGTTAAGTTAGTTTTGAAATGCGTTTTTTTTTTCACTTGTAGTGGTATTAGTACTTTTACTCAAGAAAAGTGTCTGAATACTTCATCTTCCAGCGACCACATGATACCCATTATCAGTCCAAAAGGAGTGGACAAAAGGAACAGCGTTACCTTTGACTGCTGTGTTTCTGATTAATGGATAATGTTCTACATGCCATTGTGTTGTAAACATTAGAGGATGCCTGGGATTTGGTTATTTTTGGCAGTTAGAATAACGCAGGTCTCACCTGTTTGATGTGTACCTATCGAGTCTGATTTCCCTGCTGGAGGCGGCTTAAACATCTGTGAAGAGACAAAACACATTCATGTTTTAGACTTTATGTGGTTCCACTGTTACATCAGCTAGATGTCCCCATTTTACACTGTTGTTATGAGTTGTATTATATTAGAGTCATTCAAAAATATGTTATAAGTTGACATAATAGAAACACTTGATAGGACAAAAGAAAACAGCCTTTACAATGTTACAATGCTGTCCAATTAAAATCATCCGTCCTTTAATGAATTAAACAAAGACTCAATTTATTTAATTTCTGTGTAATAAAAAAACAAAGGTAATAAACTGGTAAGTCAGTGTAAAGACATTTGTGTTCACTTATACGTTTAATATTACCCATAATTAAATAGGGGCGATATGACAAAAGGCCTACAATTACATTTTTAAGACAACAATGAGGGAGGGATACTGTAATTAGCTTTATCAACAGCTTGACACATCTAGATTATATGAACTGCCCCCAAGAATATCAAACAATAAAAGGTTTTGGAAAAAATGGAAAATGGGAAAATGTAAGGCATCTTCTTCTTGTATTTTAATTCATAAGCAATAACTCAGAAAAGTGATAAAGCTGGTGTTAGACAGAAATTCTAATTCGTTTGACAAAAGCTCTAAAACTGAAATATTTCTTTTGGCCTGTGGCCTGTGGCCTGGCCATGGAAGCAATGTTTGACTTTGTGTTTATCATTGTTTACCTGGGGGTGATGCAACTGTGTCTTTGTTGATCTGCACACCTTGCACTTCTTTCTTCCCTGAGTCTTCTGGAAAGCTGCGAGGAGAAGATATAATGATTTAGATGGCAGAGAGAATGAAGAGAAACAATGTAAGTGAAGGTGACGGGAGAAGGGATGATGCTGGGATTATCGTTACCGTGCAGGTCAGGAAAAATAATCTGCTGCGGAATAAAGAGAGTGAGGTTATGCGTCACACAGAAGTTTGGTCAGTGTGTTTGATGTCTGTTTTCATTTTTATTAGGCCATTTCAAAAGTGTTTGTAAGTCAGTGTAGATATTTGTCTTAATTAGTGAAGCTCAAAGAAAAAATGAATAGTTTCCATCATGTTAACAAGAGACACAAGATGTTCTCTCTGGGTGTGCTCCAGAATAATTTCCGAAGAACGTTGTTAAATATGTTTTTTTTTCTACTTTTATGGAGTGTTATTTCCAACCAAGGGAACTTCTGACGGTCCAACATCAGATATTATAAGAACAATAAATAAAACATGTGGCCCATTAACTCAACAAAGTATGTTTAATGTAAAAACATAAACATGTAGATAACGTATTCCTCGACAGCAGTAGGTTTCCTTAGCAAATCTTTTGTTGTATATAAATGTACGTCTTTATTAGAAAAAGGCTTTGATAGCAGAATCCATTTAAAGACAACAGGGCTGTTTTGTTTCTGACCTTTAACAGAATCGTATTTCTAATGAAAAATAAACTAACTATCGTCAACAACTGAAACCGTTTTCCGCTACCCTGCTCATCAACAAATATCATTATTTTCTTTCGAAAATAGTTTGTTCATGCTGCTTTTATGATTCAACCTTGCCATATGAACGCAGTAAATTATTTGTGAAAGTCAAAACAAAATGATGGTTATTACCGGATGTACCTGTGTAATTAGGTAAATTATCAGTTTGGATCTGCAGCATTATACGAGAACAGTGGTGTTTCTAAGAGAAAAGAAAGTATAAATCCATCAGTTTGTTCCCTGGGCTATATTAAGTCTCACAGTCTTATATTGATCTCCTCTTGAAATGTCATGTTTAAGAGACAGGTCTGCTTATCATACAACAACACATCATACCTGCCTGTCAACCTATAAGAAATATGTGTGCTATTTCTAGGAATGTATATAAAACAACCTCCCCAAAGGGCGTTTTAACACAGCATCGTGTTGTTTTTTACTCTTATACTGCTGCTTAAAACATAATAGCAATCCCCTGTTTCTAGTCAGCTCAGAATAGCATCCAGCCCTCGAAGATTTCCTGCAGTGAAAAAACTGTCACTATGACGCTGACTTACCGCGAAACAGAAAAACATTTCACAGTACTCAGCTGGCTTTGCAGCTCACAGTCACCCCCAAATCAATTCAAAGCCTAAACTCTGGTGTTATTCCCACCACATAATTGCTTTATTCGTCCAAAGATGTTGGACATCGTAATGAGCTAAAGATCCAGGGACAGACCCCGCCTGGAGGGGCTGAGCGTCTGAAGCCAAGAGGGGCTTTTGGAAGAGGACTCATGCACCGGTCTCTACTTTGTCATGCTCTGGCATCAGACATGGACGTCAATCCGAGGCACCACATCTCGTTACACATCATGGTGTGGAGGGATCAATATCCGACAACATGAGGGTGATGACATCTAGAGCAGTTTATTTTAAAACATTATACAGATCCTGGCACACACAGAGCACAGGAGGAAAACACAAATACAGTATGTACCCATATTTTTCATGAAAGGATTAAACATTGTGAAGCTGTTTTTGCACTGATGGAATTTGGTCTTATATACATTCCAGTTTCCTTAAACAAATATCCTAGTCAAACTGTAATGTCTGTTGGTGCAAAATGTAAATGCTTTCATTTTATATAGCAGCATGTATTTAAAAGTACTAATGTGTTGTGGCCCTTAAACATACATTGAAAGCAATACAGGTCATTTGGAACGAGAGACCAGTCTGCTCTGATCGGTTGCTGGCCGGCTCTGTTGTGATTGATCAAGCACAAGTGTAACGTAAGGATGTAACTGTGTAACGTAAGTAAACAAAAGCCTTTGTATACCATTTACATGCATAAGAACCTATATAACTCCCCACAGGAAGTAGAAACCCCAAAAAGCATAAAAAGGGCCTCTTTAAATAAACTTTTAAGCTTTAGCACACATCTTAAATTGTATACTTTTTTGTTAGGTCCTATTAAAAGGCATTTTGTTTGCTAAATATTATGTATATTAATTACACAAGATATTGTACAAGATTTTTTTTATAGTGGGCCTAGATCATAATGTAGAAAGGGACCTCTTTTACACAAACCTGAGACACATCTGAAAATTAAATAACTACTGAATTAAAAAAGATCATTTCAAACAAACAGCATGTTGGTCCTAATTAGTGAGAGCATGAGCACAGAACACGGGCCTGAGGGTGCTCATTAAAGCTGAGATGGATCACAAGATGACCAAAATTGGGTGATCATTGGGTTTGTGTTTTACTCGGATGAAACAACCTATTTTAGTGTATTTTTCCATAAGATGAGGAAACGAAACGAGAGAACAAAAACAATAATTTTCTTTTCATCTTACTAAATAAATAACCAGGATCACAGCTACCACTGAGGACACTGCGGTCATGTCCTCAGTACTGTTTCAGTCATACTGTTTTTAGGAAGATCAATAAACAAATCCTAAACAAATACAGTAGGATATGTGGTGGCTGCATGAGTAGCAGAACCATGCCCTGCTTAGATAAAGCTTTACAAAAACATCAACTTACATCTTGTGTTTGCTGATGAGATGCCGTCTGAGCACTACAGCCAGAGTGGAGAGAACCATGATGGTGGTGCACATGTTACCAGACCCCAACACCCCGTAGCCAGGGCGACAGCAGAGTCAACATTAAGCCTCCATAATGAATCCACTCTCCACAGACGAGGAGACCTTTTGTCTCTCCCTCACTGTGCCTGGATCAGGGACGTCGGAGGATTAGTCAATCCCAGATTAGTTAAAATGACATGCCGCATTATTGAGGCACAGATCTGCTGCCCACCTTAGCCATGTTGTGATGTGTAGGCACTTATTGTGTTAAGATATTTAATACATAATCTTCTTCTGGTTTTGTTGTTTTCTGATAGAGACACCTCAGATGTTTGTTAATCTCATTTAGTTTGTTATAATATCTTCCCGCTGTAACCTTTCCTTTCATGCCAAACCTTGTTCCCCCATCGCCCCTAACCTTGTATAGTTGTCCAATGGACTGTGTGCTGTTTTGCCCAGCCAACAATTAAGGTAAGATAAAGACTGAATAATAATGAATAGGTACTATTACTGTATGTTCTTTTGCAATTTGGTTTATGTTTAAAAATATTTAACAGTCCAGAGTCTAATTTATAAAAAGCATTCATGTCAACATTAATATGGTAAAAAGCATAAACCCTAATAGTTACTTTAACACTCTTGATTCGATTGGCAAATTGGTCATCAACTCTACAGTCAATGATGGAGCGGCTGTTTTTTGAGGTAATTTCTGTATTTCAACATGCTTTTATTTCCCAAAATGACAATGCTAATGGGTTGATGTTCAGCAAATGCAAGGTTTCCCATGTTCACTATCTTATCACTTCTTATCTGTTCACTTATCTTTAGCATGTTAGCATGTTTTCATTTGCGTGTATATACTATTTGTACTGTTTATACACTTTATTTAAGTTGATTGTCATTTTGCCCTGATGGTGGCAAGAAAAGAGTCTACATATTGTTGTTGGGCCAACAAAATAATATTGTTTGTGTTAAATGTGTGACAATCTTTTAGCTGCCTTACAATGGGGTTGTGTTTATCCAGCCCTTTCATGCCAACCATATGGTGGTATTTGAAGATCATGAATATATGTAACATTTTGTGCAAATCTTGAAGTCTTGAAGGTGGGGTATTTAATTGGATAAGTGAAAAGTTTAACCTGCTGGCTGCACTACATATAAGGTCAGAATATCACCAAAGTCATTATTCATGTACTGTTGTTCACTTAGTGTTCCCTCTGAATTGTATTCCCATGTTGCTTATATGTGTATATTTATATGTATATGAACAGTTGAAGATCACTTGCTGTTTTTAGCCAGATATAATCTGTATGCCACTGATACACCAGGCTTGTGAATGATGGCAATTATTAAGCAGAACAAACAACAACCTGGCATCATAATGAGGACTGCTCCCAGACACAGAGTGGCTCTACAAAAAATGAATACACACACGCATAAATCAAATCCTAAGCCTCAGAATATGTCTCATTAGGCTGAAGTTATATTTCTCACAGACAGTGTGACATGGATATTCTCAAGCCAAAGATGACATTCCCATCAACGGCACCTGTTACTCTGCTGTCGCCGCCTCTGTTGTGAATCCTCTGGTGCATGGTTGGCAGACGGATGGAAGTTCACACAAGTGGCTGTCAGGAATGTCAAGTTGCTGCGATGTGGCGGTGCATCTCATCTGCAGCTCTGAGATGACCGCATGCTGCCTAATTGGAAAATTCTTCAGGCCTCCTCTCGAGCTTTGTGGTGATGGAGAGCTGCACGGACTCACAAATGACTAAACATCAGGGGGCTTGAGTGTCAGAGAGCTGTAATTTGAGCTGACCTGAATGTGCTGGATGGCTTAGCCGTGCTCTGGGCTTGTTTGTCTGAAATAATGAAAGGATTTATTAGAGCAAAGAAATGCTAGCAATTGCTACATTTCAGGAAGTGTATTTAAATTGTTCAACATATGAGCACTGTTAGAAATCACTTGCTAATAAATCTGATGCACTGGATTGTTTTGTGCTGGGTGCATACATTGTGAGCCAGAAATATCACAGCCTGTATTAGATGGATTGAGGGGTCACTTAGTGCAGAAAATGATGGTCCCCAGACACTGAATCACACAGCCTTTGATGACTTTCCATTGTCGTCACAATGAGGTTGACTGTTTTGAGGTTGTTGTTTAAAATTGTTTTTTACTGACATTCAGTTTTCCCTGAGGATTGATTCTAAGATCTTTTTCTAATGTCCACCATGAAACATATTTTCATCAAATTGGAATTGTGCAATGAATCATACCTATTATGATGTGAAATTAAAAGGTAATTTTGCAAATCAAGAAAGCCCTTTTTCATAGTAGTTTTTGTAGTCCCATTAAGTTTTGTATGAAACTGCTCAGTGAAATATATGTTTGATGCACAAATGTTATCATGTCATCTCACCTGAGATCTGACATGTGTTTCATCACCCGGAACGCAACAACACGTACAGCAAGCTCGTTAGTACAGTATGAAAAACACAGGCATAGTTGCTAAGGTTCCACTGGGAACAATGAAAGGGGAGGGCTTGACCATTCAAATGTAATATACTTTTAAAAATGTATTTTAGGCTGATAACAGATGGCTTTTGTGACTGGATACAAAGTTGATGAGTGAAACTAAAGGAAACAGTGAAAACACTTGAGGTATACAGTACGTGTATGAGAGGGTTAGGGTTATGGGTTAGTGTCTGAAGGATTAAATGATTGTTGTTAATTTAACTAAAAGCTTAGAGCTGAAGTCAGAAATCCTTATTATAAATTATGAAATTTCTTCCTGACATTTTTATCTTCCAAATAATGGCTGCTGCTTCTCAGAGTTGACCTATTATTAGCCTCTGTGTGTTCTCAAAGAGCAAAGCAGAGTTTGTCCAGGTGTGTTGCAGAGCTCTCGGGAAATGACAATATCTGGCTGTGGGAAAATGTGTCACCATGGTGACAAGTCAGTGTCCTGTTGGTCACGCTGTGAACGATGGAGGCATTCATGGGGGAATTACTATTTTCAGACTCTCATGGTGTTTACCTGCTTCACCAATCCTTATTGCTCGAGCCAGGCAGCAAGACAATATAATTGACTTCCTGAGTATTATATTTAATCCTTTAGGCGGTAAGAACATTTAAAGCCCAACCAGTAACCTATTGTGAGTGCTGTTGATAAAATTACTCCGAGCTTCAGCATGTAGCAATTGCTTTTATGGAAAACAAAAATATTAAAGATCTCCCTGCATAGAGAGCAGGTAAAACAAAGTTTCTTTGATGATAAGATGTTCGCTTTGAATAAATTATTGTGTGGATTTGAAAAATGACTGTGTTCCTCCCCGCATGAACCTCCCACTGGAGCCTTGGATAGAGTCTCGCCTGGAGCGCCAAGCAGCGAACAGGAAACCATTAATCATTGATTAGGAACATTTACATCTCATTCCATTTAATTATCTCTCGTTCCTGAAACAGTGGGACTGCCAGGCTGAGTATCTGCACTGACTACCTGCAGGCGGGAGATAGGAGCTATGTTGGGTTAACTGGGTCAATTTCACCTTTGACTTCAAAGAGAGTAAAAATAAAAAGGCCAAAAATCATTTTAACACTAATATATTAACAATAATCCATTTATCTTAGTTTGTGCTGCCAGAGTCCTCCCTAACACAGGAAAGTGGAACACGACACACCAGTTTTCAGATCTTTGCACCGGCTTCATGTGTGACAGAGAACTGCTTTTATTATACGGCTGGTTTATAAAGAACAAAATGTTTCAGGACCAAAATATATCTCTGATATCTTCTGCTTCATTATAAACCATCCCCACCCCCTCAGTTCTTCTCAATCCACACTTAAAATGTTGGTATCATTTAAGTTTACAGTACACGACAAACAGAAATTCATTGTTCCCAATTTACAGTTTAATGTGAAATGTTATTTTCTTATGTTTATTCACTTATATTATATTTTAGGTGATTAATATTTCCAATATACCTTAAACAATGTATAAACTAAACTGAGACTTTCAGTGGAGAACGTCTTTTTGTTTTCACCATGACCATGATTGTATTCCCACTTGTTTATTTTTTAACAACCATCCAAAAAACATTTAATCCTCTTCCAAAAATATCTAAGAATATGCACAATATTTGCAGTAAGATTGTAGTTTCTAATCCCTTTAAAATGCTTTTTGACCTAGAAACAGGGTAACACATTTAAAGTGTTTTGGCCTGGTCCCCCTGGTGAGACAGGAGTAGACATAAATCTCAATCTGTAAAAAAAGAGGGTGAAATATATAAATCTAATCTATTTTTATATCACAGCAGGGACTGGAAACCAATTGCCTTTGAACAGACTTTGTTAGTCAACTTGGTTGATCTTCATTTCACAAGAGATTGATCTGTCTGATTAATTTAAGCCAAAACATTGACATCAGAACATGTGTATGAAGGGAAATTATTACAAAGACATTAATAGGAATGATCTATTTGAAATAGTTTTTTTAAAAACATGAATAAACTCAGTCAGAGACAAATTTAAGGATATTTTATTGATGGTCATGATTCATTTTCACCAGGTCTGCAAAGGTACAGGTGTGTGGTAGGCTGTGCAAACATGCTCAAAACACTACAAAGCCACTGCACTCGCTCCCACCAACAACGCAGTATACAATGACATATTCATATACAGTATTCAAATACATATAATCCCTCTCATAGATATATTTAGAAAAATATAAAGTCCTAACTTTTCAACTGATAAACAGAAACATTTCACAACAAAAACACTTAGTTTCATATATGCTGTGATGCCCTGATTTGCTAAAAGAAAACATGTGCAATAAATTCATGAGCGTATTTTGGATTAAGTGCTGCTGTAATACACTTGACATGCAAGGACAGGCCCAACTCACCAATTAAATGCGTGACCAACTGTGTGTGTGAGAAAAGTCGTAAAGAAAGCAAGTTAGCTATATTGGGATGTGTCTGCACATAATTGTGTGTTTATGGTGTTTGAGGATCATGCTGCTTAGGAGCGACAGTATATCTCCATCATGTGTGTGTAAGTGTGTGTGTTTGCAGACAGGATTTCACACCGCACAGTGTTTAATAAACAAGATGTCGGGGGACCTTTACTTAACAAAAATACTCCTGAACCTCGAGCTGTTTGAGGCTTGACCTCAGGGCGACGCTGACGTCAGAAGTCGGGCAAAGAATAGGACTGGTGTATATTTTGAAACAGATCATTTATGACTGACAACAGCTTTACTGCCTCGACGGCTTTTTGAGTCAAAGTGGAAATAGTTTGCTTTGTGGTTTGTTAGACTCCTGTGTGTATTTTTATCCATTCAATGGCTGACAACACTATAACTCAACTTGAAGAGGAACTTGTTTAATGAGAGCTCTTAGTGAATTTATGTTTTATGTGAAAGGCTGTTTTTGCAGGTACTGAAGAGTGGCTGTAGTCGCAATTATATTTTAAATCCTCTTATCATGATCCCAAGTTAAAATGTATTTTTCGCTCAGGATTTTTTAATTCCATGATAATTTTCTCCCTATCTCAAGGAAACAGTAATGTCAAGATAACATATTAACTTGTTCATGGCTTCAGGAGAGAGACACGTATTTCTAACTCACACAAGAACCATTGCGATCAAATGTATAGCAATATAATCAGGAATTGAGTCATTGTTTATGGTATTAGTTCCACCTGTGTTTTTTCCTCTATGAGGGGTCAGAATCTCACAGTCTGCAGTGAAAAGAGTCTATGTGTGATGCTTTTTGATAAAGAAACAAGTTTTCAAGATTTCCAGTGAGCAAGAGCTATCCAGACGACAAATTGTAAAGAACAACACGGAAATACTTTGGAAGGGGGAGTAAACTAAATAACATGGGCTGTGTAACTAGAAAAGAAATAATTAAAATCCTAAATAAGAAACGTTATTCCCCCTGGGTTAACTGTCAATACAGCAGGAGAGCTTTGGGTTTTTGAAAGCAACAACAAATAGAAGTTTTGGTTAAACTCAAAACTTTTATATGCATGACACAAAGCAATCAGTAACAAGCTGTTCTTGATGATGACACTGAAGATTTCAGTTGGCCTACTTTAAAGATTAAGTTCAATTTACACCTTGGGGATGCCTTTATTTGTTCTGGCTTTCACTGACAAGCATGATAGGAAATGTCTGGAAACCACTGGTTTTTAAGAAGGTAACGAGTGATTAACATCTTCAGACGGTTTATGGAAACATTATTTAAATGTTTAAATTATAGGAAAGACATGATGATAAAGCTTTGTTGTGAATGGCTGTCGTGTTGTGGCAATTTTCAGACCATCTATCCTGTCATAATTGTTTTCACTGTAACGCGGTCCTAACAGAGGCAATGGGAAGTGACAGTAGATGAACGACCAAATGAGTAGGAGAGGAGACTCATTACCTCCTCATTAATGCCAGATGCCGATGCCAAGCTGGGTCAGATGGGAGATACAGGACGTCACTGGAGCAGATGCAAACTGAAGATTGGATCAAATGTCCATCCTAAACAGATTTGCCGTGTATTTTTGGAAATTGACCAGAGAGTCTCGCAGATAGGGGCAGCTAGTGGGAGAGAATGCAATCCAAAGACTGTACTTACTGAAGCACCAGTGACGAAGGTTAGGTTAGGTGAAGAAAGTCGTCAGTATGCAGCATGCTCAGAGGTGGAGGATAACTAAATATGATCTATGAGTGTAGAGAAAAACTGTGAGGTGCCATTATTCCCCTTGTCAAATATTAAGAGAGCATCCATAAAGTATAAGAGCAAAGGATGTATTATTCTTGAGTTTTAGGATGTCATTTCTCGTGTGAGAGGGGTCAAAGATTGAAGTAAAACAGACTGATGGCACTTCTAAAGCTGACACGTCTTCCAGTAGACCTCCGAGTGACTTTCTAAAGCCCTTAATGGAGCCTTAAATGCCTCTTCTCTCTCTGATGGGGTTTTGAAGAAGTAAACTCACTGACAGTCCTGTAAATATTAGCACAGGGAAGGTCTTATAGCCTGTCTGCGTGTGTGTGAGTGAGTGTGAGTGTGTACGTGTGCAGTTGATGATTGTGACCACCTGCTGATTTTTTCCATCGCCCTTTTACAATGTTAGCATGTAATGAAAGTGAAAAGCAGAAGTAAAATCAAAGTATTGTTGCTAGAATTGTAGCAAAGAAAAAACAGCCCTGTTTAACACGTCAACAGAAGGACGTGTCATGAGTTGTAAACAAAGGCAGAAGAGTATGCACACTTGCCGACTGTACACTTATACAAACAACACCTTGGTTAAGTTAAACAAGACATTAAGAGCACACAATGCATCAATAGAGAGAGAAAGGGGCACGGTTCCCCTAAACATGAGGATATACTTTAGTAGGACACAAAGAGGATCTATTAACAGTCAGCAGCTCCATGGTCCCATAGCTGGGGCTTTAACAACTACCTGCCCCTCCCGAGCTCAAAAATCACTTCCTGTCTACACAATTCTTAATCTTTCCACAGAAATGAACTCTGTTAAGTCATAATCCGTAACATTTTTCTTGAAAATGAACTTCTGTTTCTGCCATCCCCAGCTGACTGTTCAGTAAAACCCTAGCATTACCTTGAACTACTATGTCCAACACATAATGTTAGCTGTAACTACACACATCAGACCTGTCGAGATTGACTTTCTCTGGATGCCAAAACAGAGTGGATGAAGATGCAGTTAGAGCTATATAGCTTATGAAATGTTTTAAGGGTGCTTTTTTAAGTAAAACACAACACAGAAAGTATAAAAAGTGCACTAGATAAATAGTTTGCTTGTCTGCTCTAACCTACGCTGCAAGTTTTAGCACGCCAGCTAACTATCTTATTAGCCTACATATAAACTACCCCAGGTTTTTTTTTCTCCTTATAATAATGTTTTATTATTCCTTTTTAATATAAGGGTACCTCAACACTAGAACTACTGTGAATAGTTTTGACACAATACAAGAACAACATGTGTTACAATGTGATGTATGTTTACTTGAAGGACCAGTAGCTTTAGCATTTTAGCATAATATGTAGCTGTTTTGAAGCCTTCAAGTATATATTTAAGACCCTTTTAAAGGTATTTTTTTAAAAGAGGTTTGTTGGTAAAAACATCATCAAATAAAATACTTTGCTTATATTAGTGATCTAGTTGGTGGCAGTATATTTTCTAGCAACAGTTTTTGTTATGAAGTGAAAAATCAACAGGGTTCAGCTCAATAAGAGGCCTTCCTTGTGTTGAAATCAGGTTAGCATTGTTTCAATAATCACCAACACTATTGAGAATAAAATCAGATACAATTTCCTTTGGACACTGAAAGTGTTACTAGATTTTAAAGCTTGACGGGCCTAGCATCAATAACTATGGAAGGCAGGGATTAGCAAATGGTCACTTCAATTCAACAGTAGACAGACTGGATATTTAGCATTAGCAATCTTAGCTTCCCTGCTCTAAACATAGACAAAAGTACCTCTTACACTTGCTAATACTTTATTCTAAGCGAAGTCAAATGTTGCCTGGCTACATTGTTTGGCGTCCAGGTGATCCCTGGGCTGTGCAATGTAGGAACACAACTGCAATGAAGGCATAGCACCTAAAATGCCACCAAAATGAAGTACAGAGTTGCACGGATTACAACGTTATCGTGTCCATGTCTGTGAAACCATCCTCAAATAACTCCTTGCAATTTAAAATTATTTTACCCCTCTCTTCTTCCAAACTGTTCACACCGCCGAGCTGGAGACCTGGAGCCAGCCCACCTCTGTGTAGGCCCCCGTCACATGCCAGTACACCGCCCCCATCAGTTTGGTCCACACCATCTGCACCTCTACCGGGAAGAATTCTGGGAAATCTTCAGCCAACACCTCCAGCATAACACTGCTCAGGATCTGAGAGGAAGGAGGGTGAGAAAAAACTTGATTAACATGGAGAGAGAGACAATAGCTAGAGACTGAAAGAGTGGGAATATGTGGCTACCAAGATCATGTGGAAAGAAAGAGTAATGTAAAGTGACACTGGAGCGCTGGAAATAAAGAATCCAATTTGCTCCGACAGAAAAAGCGGCGAGGCAGGTGAGAATTGAAAATGATAACTGGAAAAGCATGAAAGCAGTCGGTAGGCATGCTATACAAAGGTAATGAAAGTGGAAAAAGTAGAGAGAATGGACAACACAGTTGAGGAGGCGAAAAGAAAGCAAAATTAATTATGGTAAATCTGAAGAAGAGTAAATTACACTCTGGAAAAGAATCAGATCCATAAAAAAGTCCCTGAGACGTGGCTGAAAGCTGCAACAGGTACAGTATCTGTAAGCATGGTCCATATATTGAAGATTTAAAAGCAATTAATCCTTAAGCTCATTCATTTTAAAATCTTCAGAAGCTGGACATATGATGATTTAGGATGCAGCCAAATTCATTACATCTGTCTTTTTATAGCCAGCTTTTTTTTAAATTTGAGATGAGTTGTTCAGTCTATAAAATCCAGAAGATATTCAGTATCTTCCTTCGATATTCAGACTATTTGTCCTCAAATGTGTTGGTGTATTGGTGTAACAAACCACCTGGAATGAGAGTTAATCAGAATTTCTATTAATGATGATTCATTGAACACATTCACAACAAAAATATTATATAATAGAGATTCACCGTTGTACACATGAGGTTAGGGTTAGGGTTCAAGAGTTCAGGGAATACACACTAAGACATATCAGTGTAATGATTTATTCACAAAGTGATCATTTACATCTTAAAAACAAGAGTCATTCGGAAGCCGGTGGAGGGATGCTTAAATGGCGGTAATGTTTCCTCTTCACAGCTGCATCTAAGAACCCACTGCAGACGACTTTTAAATGACTTCCTCTTTTCAATCAGATGAAAAGGGACTTGTGTTTAATAATCATAGTTTCACAAGGAAAGAAATTGGATTTTAAATGTTTTTGGTGAGTCCGTCTTTCTTCCCGTCACAGTCAATCAGCACTTTCTGTGAGGTCTGATCATAGTCATTCTAATTAATTGATTTACTTAGATTATTTTAGGAATTGCATTCATAGATTACTTTTGTATTATTATATGCTCTATCTTCTGTCAAATAGCGTTATACATAATACGTTACTCGTCTGATCAAACTTTTGTCTATGTTTCTATTCCATCAAATTCCATTGCATTATTTGTTTATCTCATTTTCATACTTAAAGGGTAACTTACATTTAGATATTGTGTTCTTTTCCATGTACTAGTGCAAACTTCTGACTGCACTCAGCCTCACTGATTGGATGAAGTGGACAAAAAGTGAATAAAACTCTGCATGTCACCCCCCAGCATCACTTCAGGTAAAGAAACCTGAGCACGCTGGGGTAAAAAAATCCTGTCTTCCCCAAAAATGTATTTTGCTCACAGGTTGAAACAGGTAATAGTTTATTTGAGACAGGAATAAACCTTTTTGCTCAAGAAACTTGAAATAATCAAGTCCCCTGTGGTCTTAGATTTGTAATAGGAACATTTTTCTGGGGTGCTAATGGGATGCTTTGATCATTTAAGGGGCTGCTGAAGCAAGAAAATACTTTTGCTTTTCCTCTTAACCAGACAATTATTTTTCAGCACACAGTGTATTTTATTTCATGAACACACCTATAAAGTGGCAAAAGAAGAAGGCAAGACATTGCTTGGCAGTAAAACAACACCCCTGTGGCAGGAAACCTATGGGGTTATTGAAGGCAATTCTGGAAAATATGGAACATTTTTGACCAAAATAAGCAAATCTGACAGGCTAGCTGCCTGGGAAACATATAAGAGGTGAAGTTATATACTACACTTCGTCTTAGGGTCACACCATCACAGAATAACCATGTAAAAGGCTATAACAGCAACAGATAGCGGATAACTTATTGAAGTTACCTTAAAGTACATGGGTTCCACCTTGTGTTTGATAGCATGGGCCTTCCCCACCAAGGCCAGCACTGCCGTCACCTTCTCTGGGTCATTTAGGTTCTCCACCACCGTGTTTAGGGCATTCATCACCCTGCGGGCATGGTGACGAAGTTGGCCGCTTCGCTCCATCTCCTCTGGGTCCTCCATGTCCTGAAACTGGCTAAAGTACTGTTTGGCCGATGGGAAGTTGACAAAGAACCTAAGGAGGCAAATACATGCATGGCAATGTCAGCTGGTTGCTCCACCACTTTGTACCAAGCTGAAATATTCAATCAAACATTAGATGTATTGCATTGAAGTTTGTACAGACATTGTCCCATGAGGATGAATCATGACCTATGTGATCCTTTGGACCATCTCCTAGTTCCACTATGAGGTTGACCTTTTTGTTTCCTTTATCCAATACTTAAATGGGCCACCCTATGTATGTCTCTCAGAGTGATTCGTTAAGAGAATTGAGGGAAAAAAAGCATTATTATAGAAGCAAAACATGTAATTTTATGTTTTCTGTAAACACCACCAGAGATGTAGGAGTAGAAGAGGCTGTTGAGGAGGAACAGCCAGAAACAACAGAAGTGAGTACAGTTGGTCAATGTTTTTTTGGGTGAAACCCAGCATGGCCTGTCTGCTTTACCTCATTTATCAACAGTGCATACAAACACATTCATACGTACTCTACATTTCTAATCAAATGTTTGTATTTTTCAAGTCACAAATAACAGCAAATTCAATCCATAAAGCAATTGGACCAACATCGGGGTTTCCGGTGGGCCTGTATTGATGGTACATAATGATGCGTAATGGCTTGTCACACAGGAGAAATATCACAGATGAGACAAATCAATGGAGAGAAATATTGAATGCATGGCTAGGTTCACAACTAACATATATTTTAGGACACATACTGTACAGTAGATCACCTACAGCAGCCTGATCCTTTAGTGTAAACGTCTCAAGGAAAGGGATCCAGTGCTGCTTTTGTCATTACTTATTCTGCAGACATTCATGGTCCCCAGAGGATGAATACCACTGAATTGATGATCATCTGAATGTTTGCTTATCCTGTGAAATATTTTAGCATCTTAATAAAATCCTAATAACATTAGTGATACCCTTTTCAGTGCCACCATTATGTTGGTATTTTTGTTTTTGAGTAAAATGTTTTCACAACTTTTAGATGGATCATTCAAATTGTTGAGACATCCTTTTTCCCCTCAAGAGGAATTGTCTTAACATGTTTTTGATGTTTCATCTAGTGGCAAACATCAGACCATCATTGTTAGTCTATCACTATTTTTAATGAAATAATACCTGCAAAACTTGACATTAGTACACTAATTGATGCTGTATTAACATTTAGTTAACACAAATGAGCAGTGAAATTTCCTGGGTTTGTATTACTTTTTTCAAGGAATTTTGCTAACAAGAGAGACAAGATCATTAGGACCACAAGTACATAACAAAAACAAGCACTGCTTAACATTGTTGTTGCTATTAAACCCAATAGCAAAAGACAGCTATGACATCAATTCCGCTTAAATGTGACAAATCCCTTCAGAAGCCCATAATAAAGCCAGCCAAGATCTATTATAATAGAGAAGAACCATGTATGCATCACAACATTTGACCAAAGCACGTGGGAACTCATGCTTGAAAAATGAAAATTTACCCAAGAAACGAATGGTTGGAGGCTGCAAAGTCCCTCTCTTTCACACTCATTATCAAAACATGACTTTCGGTCGGTCCGTGCAAATTATATCCAGAGGCTTCTAAATGTACGTACAGTATGCCATATATTATAATGCTGCTGTTGTTATTTTAGTTTTTTTCGTCCTTTGATTAACACACAGACAAACAAACAAACACGTACACACACACACACACACACAGACACAGACACAGACACACACACACACACACACACACACACACACACACACACACACAGACACACACACACACACACACACACACACACACACACACACACTGTCTGTTATCCACCAGTGTGGGAAGAAGTGCCAGCAGAATCTCTTACAGTGCGGTAGCCTTGATGAACCCTGATGGATAAGATTGAGTTTAATTGGATGCAGGTGTGCTGAAGAGCCGAGTTTAATTTCCATCAAGTCTGTTGCTGTTTATGCCAGTGGCTTATTCTGAAAGACTCCCACTGAAGGCACAGTATTAAATATATTAAAAAGCTGTGTAATATTTTTCCATTCTATAAAGTCTGTCACTTCACTTCACTAAACTTTACTGATTTTTTTGCCTTCTTGGAAGAATGAAATGAAATCAACATTAACATAATCAACAATCACTGTTTGGAGCAGCAGGTGTAAAAACCATGTGGTAATGCAACCTTTACGTTAGTCCAAAGACATTCAGTTCAGATTCATTACCATGTTGGTGTTATTGAAACTGAAATGAAACAAGGTTTGAATCAGTATGAAGTGAAAAAAAAGGAAATAAATTGAGCCAGAGAATTGACGCTAACAGGCTGCAGCAAAACAATGGAGAGTTGGCCTCAAACACAGTTAAACTGAGCAAATCATCTAGAATCTAGTCATCATGCCTTCACACATTGCTGCTAGATTAGTTTGAAACATTAAATTCATATTTTCACCGTTTATCTCAAAATTGTCCCATGAAAAAGAGAAAAAAGTTGCCCCCAGTTATGCTGTAATCCAGAGTTATATCCTGTCTGTGAGTCTTTGAAATTAACCAAGCTTCACCTAAGAGCTTTTCAAAACTCACAAAGGACTTGTGTCTGTACAACGAGAGATAGACCTATTTTAGGTGAAGATGTAGTAAATTCCATTCTTAAACCACCCTGGTAGATGTAAGAGGAGAGATAAACAAAGAAAATGTAAATCATCCATTGGGATTTGTTTTGATTCAAGGGTTTGACAGCTTTTATCACAGTGGGCTGTGAGCTCACGGCAGCTCAGTAAGAGGGAGAGAGGACATGTTCCAAAGCAATAAGAAAGTTTCCACAAGCTTAACTAAAGAAACTTACTAAAGAAAGTAAGTGAGAAACTTTGCAGATTAAGTATTGTCAGTTTTCACTAATAGCAATGCAAACTGTCCACTCAGAGCTTTACACATTTACAGACAAACACTGACTGAACAACAGATGGATTTAAATGTGAACACACACACACACACACACACACACACACACACACACACACACACACACACACACACACACACACACACACACACACACACACACACACACACACACTTTGCTCTGACCCACTTTAAATCTTGTCAGTGCTCCAGCTGACTGGAATTGCTCGTACAGTTACATCCCAGTTGGAGTTTGGCCCTCGGCGGCTCGCTTCACTACATCCTCATCCCCCAGATCCTATGTCATGCTAGACCTACAAAGACTCCACTCGCCTGTAGCACCCCAAGCTTGGCTCTGCCAGCTGTCACGATACACGGCACACACTCTTTTCCTCGGTAGCACCAATAATACAGACTGTCTAGTACCTTTTGTTCTGCTCAGACAAACTTAACTGCAGAGCTTAAAAAACCAAATCGCTGCTCTGATGTTTTCTTTGAAGAAAAAAAAAGACTCCTTCTTTTTATGCCTGTCTGCTTGTGTTAGAATGATAAATGCTAAATCCCCTGTAGCCAAGGCATGGGTTTACAGTACATTAAAATATATGCAACAGGCTTTTTGTTTTTTATCCAAAGGTCCCTATTAATTGTTTAAAGTGCATCCTACGACACTCAATATTTTAATGGTTTATCAGTAGGAAGTATGTTCTCTTAAAAAAAGCTAATTTTAAGGATTGCAATGACATATTTGGGGTTGGTTCCTGAGAGATTATGTACCACAACTTTGACATCCAGAGGTTAGATGGATGGGGTTAATGGTTATATGTGGTAGAACTTCAGACTTATATGCAGGACACTTCCTATCTCAAACATCAAACTTACGAGTACATTAACCAAATCAGCCAGACTGATTTATAACGGTCAGCCACAGAGTACTGACTAGTTAATTTTCTGCAGAGGCCGAGAAACATTTGTTATAATACTGTTATCTTGAGATCACAAGTTAATTCTTTTTTTATCTCAAGCTTTGCAGTCTCAAAATAACAAGAAGATTCATCTTGTTTCACAAAAAAACGTGTTTACCAGAGATCAACAGTGGCATGCCAGCATGAATACATGGCCAGTGTGAACTTAGGTAAAAAATTAGAGTACCCGTTCTTGATCCACGCATCAGACCATAGGAATTTCAATCAAGGTCAAACACAGGAAGAAATTACATTGTGTCTTTTTTTTGGAGACAAAGTGTTTGACATTTATTTATGTCCATTTTTTGTTGGGCTTTTTGCCTTTTAATTGTTGAACAGTCATTGAAAGTGGGAGACCTGATTTGAAGCTGCTGTAGTAAGGACCATGATCCTCTGTTCATTTGCCTCCTGCTCCATTCGTGACACACTTAATTCTGCGTTAACATACATGGGTTATCCTTCCAGTTCACACTGTATATTGCAAACTGTATTCAACCCAAATAAATTATTCACACATGGTTAGCCTAACATGGAGCTGTCCAGACCCCTGGGGTGCTGATTAGGCTACTGTTCACTCACAGCATTTTCTTCTTCACTTCAATCAGCCTTTTGTTTTCCCCAAAATTCATGTAAACCAATTATCACAAAAAAACAAAAACAATCTCACAATATGAAAGTCATTGACATGTCATCTTCATTAACGTTTACATCTTTGGGTGTATGTTTTTATGATAAATAATTATCAGATTTCTTTACCTTCCAAGTTAATCGTCACTAAACTAAAACAAAGCTCAACAATCTGGTATACTGTGGGCAGGACTGTAGTTTTCATTTACTGTAACCACAATCTTTCCTTTAACACCATCTCATTATTTATTGTCATTTACACATCTTAAAAACTCCAGCTATGGGGCTAACTTCACTCACTTTATATTTCAAATAAACATTGAAATTTGATGAGAAGAAAACAAAATCTTTGTCATATGTGCATTGTTTTACCCTATGTTTGAATTTCATCATTTACTGTAACACAGTCAAAGGGCCTGGCCTGCATTATCTAGCTTTACTGACCTCACCTATGCTTAAATACTTCAAGTAAACATTAAGAAGACTGTCTATGGTAAAACATCCACATATGGATACAGCTTTTAGACACAGTTGAATATATTCTTCTCATGCTGAGTAGCGATGCACAAATTATTTTCTAACACAAAGGGAGAAATGTGGGGACCACAGTGATGCCAGATCCCAGTATCTCTCAAAACTGTAATCCTACATGTCTCTAAAGGCATGGTGAGAAACATTTTGTCTCCCCTTGTGTGAGAGGAGTGCTGGTGTTTAGTTCTTTGGAGAGCTCTGAACACATTCCTGCACCTGACTCTGCATTTAAATGAAGTCATCAAATCAAAAGCAGCCCCATTAGTTAGGGTTGTTAATCACAGTAAGATTACACTTAAAGGGTTTTTATAAATCTTCAGAGTTCCATGAACAACCTTGAGCCTCACTACTGGTACTTCAAGGACATATTTTTCACAAATCTGCAAACCCATACAGACAGCTTAATTATTGATAGTTCAAAAACACATATAATATTGACTCAAGAAAGATCTACTATGGTACTGACCTAAATGCAATAGATTGCGATCATATTTCGTAAAGACATTCTTGTTCCCCAGGTGATAAATCCTGAAGAGCGCCACCAGCTTGTTTTTAGTTTTTGGACATATCTTAACTTTTATAATGTACTGTCATTGTAGGACATAGGGATTTGAAACAAAAAATGTCTACATAAGTGAAAATAAAGAAAGAAAAAATCTATGTTTTTGTAATAAAAACTGTGGGATGAGTTTAGGAGTCTCACAGCCTGAGAAAGGAAGCTCCCCTGTATTTTGAAGGTCCAACATTCTTTTATCTGCTATCAGTGTTCAGTCATTCATTTTGCTAAGGTTGAGCTATACAGTAAACGGTTTTCTTAGCAGCACTGTCTAAGATTGTTCTTTGTGAGTATGAAGTCTCGTTATTGTTTGTAATCTGGTTACAAACTTCACACCTCAGTTCTCCCCAGACAGCGGAAATGAGTGTCTAGCATGAACATGAGGGGGCTGAGCACAGACCCTGGGGGCCACCGTGTTCTTGCAAAAACTCTGAGTTTGTATCTAGCCCAGTGAAAAAAGTACTACACTAGATCAAAAGTAAATCACAGATAATACCTAAATGTAAATGTGTGTGTTTTTGTTGAGGCAATGACTGCTAAAAACTTCATTAAGACAAATCCTTTTGATGTTGTCTGATTTATGTCAAATGAAAATGTTAGGCCATCTGGGCAAAATTGTTGATATGGTTTAAATAACTTTAAAAATGAGGACATTTTCGTCAGAGCTTTCACTCGCATG
Source organism: Eleginops maclovinus (assembly GCF_036324505.1). Classification (NCBI taxonomy): domain Eukaryota; kingdom Metazoa; phylum Chordata; class Actinopteri; order Perciformes; family Eleginopidae; genus Eleginops; species Eleginops maclovinus. Next base: position 10,147,216 of record NC_086353.1, read on the forward strand.
AAACAGGACATCCTGCACAAACCCGTAGCCATGCTAACAAGAAGACTATGTCACAGCTGTTTCACACGCCATTGCTATGGTGATCTGTTAAGAAGTCTACCCTGAGGTGCTATCAACAAAAAAACTAAGGAAACTTGTCCCAAAAGTGAGTATAGATGAGATAAACCATGGAGTAGAAATGTGTATCGTTAATGATTAAGAGACATTGACATGAAGGCAATCCCATTTGCTCTGTCATAAATGCATAATGTTATAAGATACCTTGCATTAATTATCTTGTTAATTAGCTTGGTAAAAATGTGCTTAAATCCTTGCCTCATCAATGTCACTACAACACTTCTATTTGTGTCTATGTAAGCTGGATATGATTGTCTTCACAGATGCACCATTCTACTGACGCCTGGGGTGCTCTTTTGCTTTGGTGCAATTGCATTTGTACGCATTAGTGAGAGAGGCTATTGTCTATTCTCTCAATGCATCCAGGCTCAGATACATGAAAATGCAAACCATGATCACTTAATGTGCACTGATCTCAAGAAAAAGGTCTCAACCATGCAAGACGTTTTGACCGAGTGTCAGCCTCAGGTTATGTTGGGTAACTGAGGAACTGCCAGTCAACTGTTCATAATCAGCCTCTTTGTGCAGCACGGAGATAGAAAATGAGAATGTCAAGTGTGGAAACAATTAGAGACTCAATTGGTAATTACTACAACAATTAGGATTTGCATTTGAGTCTTTTGTCAAGCAAAATGAAAAGGATCATTAGTTGCTGCTTCAGTTGTGCATATTCTGTCAGAGTTAGTCTTGCACACTTATAACACATTGTTTAGGTCCTGTTGCTCTTTGGTTACCAGAACCTCTAAGCTGTCAATATGTATCCAAACCAGAGTCAGCTAAATACATTCCTGAATACTATATTTGTTTGGCAGCTTTGATAATTAATTTTGAATGTAATCACAACCAAATTAGATTTGAAAATCATATGTCAAAATAGGGAGGGAAAGAAAAAAAGACAGTTAGATGTGACATAGAAGAGGACAGTATAGTAGGATATAAGAAACTGCCTGAGCTTGCTGCTGTCATCCACAGATAAAAGCACAAGACACACACATACATACAACATTTGATATTGCTGCTGTCCATTTTAACGATCCTTTAAGGCTTTTTTCGTTTAGCACCGAGACATTTTATCTATGGACATTTAAAACCATTTTAAAATCCTGAACAGAAGCTGTGTTGGTCTGCAGCAATATGGCTTTGCAAAGGGAAGCTTTGCAGAAAATAACTGACAGCAGAAGATTAGTTCTTGAAAAAAAAGTTTGATTTTATGGATATGTTTTAAAACATTAGACACCGTAGCCATGGTTGAGCAACTTACAGTATCCAAAGATGAATATTTGTAAGTAATAATAAAAGACTATTAAAATATATTCTATACATACACTGGAAATATAATTCAACATCTCATACAATCTTCTGTGATGTTCCTGTGACACTGCAGTGTGAGGAGAAGTGGATTATGGAATATGTCTCCAGCATCGCAATGAGAATGGAATGCAATGTTCCTTCTTCGTCTACACTGTCACAGCTCAGTTACTGGTGAGAGGTTGAGGGAATGAGTGCAGTGTGTGTGTGTGTGTGTGTGTGTGTGTGTGTGTGTGTGTGTGTGTGTGTGTGTGTGTGTGTGTGTGTGCGTGCGTGCGTGCGTGCGTGCGTGTGTGTGTGTATTTATTACTCAAGAGTTTTAAATGTTTCCTGTCATTAACAAAATAAATGTAAACATATCAGTTCAATCATAGAAACAATGTACCTAGGCAATAATCTTTTATATAAATGTCCTTTTTATTATACTATCGGTTCTTATGTGTATAATACAAATAGTCAGAATTTATTTATTTCATCATATGAAAGTAATGTCTTGGAAAAGTCATTTTTGGCCAATGAGTGTCACATGACCTGCAGTTCTGACTGTGGCCACACAAAACAAAACTGAAATGTTGACTTTAAATAAATGTATTATGTCAACAGATTTCATAAAACATTATTAGGTTGGTTAAAAGCAAAATAGCAAGTTTCAACAACAAAAGAGTAATATTACTGCTTTCAACTAACCTGATACAATCATGTGGAATTTGTTGATAAAATACATTTGTTAAAGTCAACATTTTTTTCAGTGCACTACATTATCCACCATCAACCAAATGCATCCATATGGTTACTGACATTTAGACAATCTGAATTACTGTTAACTTTTTAACAAAAAAGCATTTGGTCAAGACCATAATACAAGGTGATTCAGCCATTCATTTCATTCTCAAACAAAACTGAGCCTTCAATGTCACAGCAGATAAGAAAGTCAAGCAATAGCTCCTGAAATGTTTTTTAGCAAACAAAATGAAATATTTTTACAAAATACTTTTCAACAAAGTTTATTATTAACATTTCAGGATATTTGCGTGTGAAAAGACAAAGGCTTCAGGTCCATTATGAGAATAAAGCATCTAAATCCAAACAGAGCAACAGATAGAAACAGCTCCATCAGCAGCAGCAGCATCAAAACATCCCTAAACTTAAGAATCTGTTGTTTTGTTTAAAGTTTACACACCCTAAGAGATATTTGTCTCTCACATGACATATTTTGGTAAAAGCTCACCTTATGAGCACAGACACCCCCACGTCCTCGCAGTTCTTGTAGACGTGCCCCCACGTGTCCTGGATGATCTCCCTCTCGGCGTCGGACAGTGGCTCGGCGCGCTCCGGACGGTCGTCAGGCTCCACCTCTCCTCTCCGCACTCCCAGCACCTGCGGAGGTGGCGAGGGCGGTGGCGGAGACTCCCTTCGAGACATCCTCGTGCGGCGCAGAAGCCCGGAGGCTCGCAGCAGCGCCCGGGGAAGGTAGGGAGCGAGGGAGGGGGGGAGGGTGATGGAGAGCTGAGACCCCACGGCGGGAGCTGGGAGAGGAGAGTTGGGATGAGAAGAGGAGCGGACAAGAGGAAGAGGAAGGAGGAGGGGGAGAAGAGAGGTGGCAGGTGGTGCTCACAGCCGAAAATTGAAAAGGGGAAAATTAAGCTCCTGATCCCCCAACTGCCTCCCACCAGCCAGCAAGCTCTCTCACTCCAAACTCTCCCACATTTGTCCTCCCTCAAACTGAAAACTTCTCCTCCTTCCTCACTTTTTCCAATTTTTTTCTCTCCCCACCTCTCTTTCACCCTTTTTCTCCCAGTAAGGGAGATGCTGGACAGGGATGCTGCTGTTGTCCTCACGTCTCTCCTGCTCCCCTTCTCTGTCTTTCTCTCTCTCTCTCTCTCTCTCTCTCTCTCTCTCTCTCTCTCTCTCTCTCTCTCTCTCTCTCTCTCTCTCTCTATCCTCACGCTCTGGTGGAGGATATGAGGCTATGGAGGCTGTGGTGTGTGTGTTGTGAAGACCTGATGGAGTGAGAGTGGGGTGGGGAGGAAAAACAGAACGAGAGAGAGACAGAGAGGGGTGGAGAAATATAGAGAGAGCCAAAGGTCTTTGACAACCCCCTCAACACACACACACACACACACACACACACACACACACACACACACACACACACACACACACACACACACACACACACACACACACACACACACACACACACACACACACACACACACACACACACACACACACACACATCTCTTTGCACATGTTTGTGCTCACATAAAGGCTGTGAAAATAAACGGATTGTCCATGTTTTTTGTCTTTTGAAGGGAAACATATTGACATGTAGGAAAACCAGATTTTTTATTTAAGAGATGTATTCCCTCTGCATGTGTCAAATATATTTAAGTAATTTGACATAAAGTTTGCCATGATGCAGATGATACTGCTTTTTTGTTGCTGGTTCTATCCAGTGATTAACTGAGAAATTATTGAAAAGCTGATCTAACAAGAGAATGCAATTCCTGAAGAAATTGTGATGTGAATGCTGAAGAGCTGAACTCCAATGCTGTCTATAATGTGTAAGAGAAAAATGAAGAAGCAGGAATATTTGGATACCAGGAAATGCAACACCTTCTATTTGAAAGACCAACCTACTACCACCGAGCCACAGCCGCACCTGGTATAAAATGAATGTTGCTAGTTGTTTTAAAGGGTTCATGAGTCATGCAGTGGGGATTTGGATGCGTAATAAGAACAAGAAAACATCTAAAACCGTGAAAAAGCAGCAGAACATTTTAACTGTAAGCTTTTTAACTGAAACCATATGTCACCAATAATGTATAAAATATGCTGGAAATGTTAAAGACTGTTTGATGTTGGGTATACAGTTCTGGGACATTTACATTTCCTTCAGAAAAGCTGACACTGTAGTGCATTGCTGGATTTAAAAGTGACTTTTAACAATAATGTTAAAAGATGTTCAACAGATACATTACATGTCACTTGTTAGACACTTTTACCCAAAGCAACTTACATCCATTCAATACTATGGACAATCCCCACAGGAGGAATTTGGGGTGGAGTGTCTTGCCCAAGTACACAGTGGCATGACTGACTGCAGCAGGCTTTGAACCAGTTCCCACATAATCAGAAGATTACACATTAATGCACTGAGCCACAGACTTCAAGTCAACTACACTAAGTATACAGTAGTTGATAAATATCCACTAGGTATATGTTATCCTGCAATAATTAGCTGCTAAATTGTAGTAAGGAATAAAGACATCGAGATGTTGACTGCATTAGCTGTAATTAAAGCAGCAACTTCTATCTGGAAGACCAATGCACCACAACAGAGCCACAGTCACACCTGGTAAATAAGTGGGCGTGGTTAGCTCCTTTAAAGGGTACATGATTATTGGGGGCTTGAATGTGTGATACTCAAAGACAGTAAAAAACTTGGAAAAGCAGCAGAATATTTTAACTTCAAACTTTTTAACTAAAACCATATGTCACCAATAACGTATAAAATATGTCTGTGGGTTCATGGGCCTGAAAGGAACGGTATCTGGTCTCAAACAGACTAAATGCATCTAAACAACTTTCAGGACTTATCTGCCATTTTGCGATCAACAGGTAAAGTGGGTTTGTATGAAGGTGAACCAAAACAGAAAAGCTGCAGACCAGAAATTAAAAGACTGATCTAAAAATGATTCTGCATAGCTGAAGGTATCTGAGCAGTCGGTGAATATTCCATGCTGTTTTGTTAACACAAGCGACCCCTTTTACATGACACAAACCACCCATTTGACCCATTGTTATGGAATTATCGATTATAGTTGCCTTTGCTTTATTATGTGTTGTCAATATTGTGTTATCTGCTGCCGTAAAAGGGTCAGTTAATGCAGGTTTAATGCACTGCAAGGTGCCCTTTTTAACCTTACAACCTCTAATGATAAAACACTACACATGTCACTTAATAATAATATAAATTTCCTCGTTAAAGAGCATCATAAACTAAACCTTGTCTTTAAACTGCAGATTCTTCACCTGTGGTACAGAAACAGAAGCAACTTTCTCCTTACTTGTAAAAGTAATATTATTTCTCTAGTTTACTGCTTATCTCTGGATTATGACGATGTCAGATATGCTGCCTCCCGTCTGAGGCCACGAAATGTAATTTACCTTGCTGCCGTCAGGTGCATTAACTGGTGATACTCACCGCTACTTTCTGTATGATAAAGGTGGTTGGCCCCATGTCTGAGAGATGTCATTTCTACCGGCACTGACAGACATGGTTGGAAAATTGCCATTTTAGTTCTAATCTTTGTAGCTCTGGCACTCTATTCAACATGCTCCAGTGACTGGCGCCCCGAACTGGAGCCAAACACCCGACTGTGTTCATGCAGAGGTCTTGTGAAATTACATTAAAAATCAAACCTCTATGTGACTTTAAGAACCTATTTTATTTCTTTCTGCCTGATTGGTTTCACTGCAGCATGCACCTTGTTTACAGTAAGTTTTATATTTCAGATAATTCTGCCTGTTCTTTATATTTTGTTTATTTTGTTCTATTAAATAGCCTATTAACATAAAAACTGATGTTTTTCCAACCAACCTACCCTAGGTTTAATAAAAACATCTTAATAACGGTTTGAAGACTTTATGACGACCATATTATGAAAAATGTATCCTAATTTTTCTGCTGAGCTACGACAGGAAGACTGAAACACTTGCAACGAGGCAACACAGCCAGACAACATATAACCTGTTGACAAATATTAAACCCTCCTAGATTACATTAAAGTAGATTAGATTAGATTGTCATGTGTAGTGTATAAAATGGCCATAAACAGAGCTTCTAAAATGACATTATTTGTATAATTAACTAAGGAAACATTGTTAGGATGTTGTTTTTATGTTTTAAAACCAATAATCACTTTTTTAATATATTATATATATATATATATATATATATATCTGCTTCATATACTAGCTTCCTTTGTTTTATTCCTTTTCTCTATCCGCTGTATTCCCTCATAGGACTTGGCACCATAAACATGCCATGCCAAAAAAAGCCCTTTTTAATTAGGAGGTGGGGTTATGGATGCTTGTGCTGAAGAGGTGCAGCTGCAATGGTCAGAGGGCACATGCTCAAAATAGAAAGATGTGTGTGAGAAGAAGGTGTTTCTCCACAAACAGTCAGTGGGCATTGCAGCAGTCAGTTGCTAGATAAAAATGAAGCTGAAGACGACCTTAGGAGAGGAAATAGATCACAATGTCATTATTACTGTCAATGCACCATCTCCTACAACAACATGTTTTCGTTGTTTTGATCCCTGTAAATTGTAATCAATTCCCACTGTGAATGCCTTTTTTCAGAATCAAATGTTACCTTTGAAAGATCTAATTCTTTACAAGCAATTTTGAGTCAGTCAATTTCTGGAAATACTAAGGTACAGTACAGAATTATATTTATTGAACAAGGATCATGCATAAAAATACTTTAATCTCAAAAAGAGAAGAGATGCTACATGCCAGATTATAGTTAATTTCAATCTGCAGTCCCTGGGCAGGTACACACATGACAATCAACAACATCCAAAACAGTTCATGATGCCTATCACACTAACAAATAAAACAGATCAAATGGTAGGTCATTAGTCCAATTAATAACAGCTCCTAAAAAATGTTCACAAGACACCAGATGTCCAGTCTCTAATCTCTCTTTAATAATGTTCAATAAAGCTACATCCCACATGGTTACAGCTAACACACAAACATAGTGTATGTATTACTGTCAGTGATGTATATTTCAAATGAAAACCAGGATGCTTAAATGCCCAAATTCCTTGGTAATGGTAGTTCTGACCCTTCTGGAGTGTATTGAGTCTTGAAAGGAATGAAAGCATGCTGAAAGTGAGTTCATACTAGTTCACCTGTCTCAAATAGAGATAAGCAAAAGAGAAATACCATCAGAAAAAGGACTCTAAATGCAGATGATTTGTTTTGGGAATGGGTGAAATCATTTCACCTTTCTGCTGGGAATAACATTTTCGTAACTGAATGATGGACAAAAGATGGAGATTTGTGCAGCTAGCAAACTGAAAGAGGGCACATCAATCTATATTTGTGCAGAAAACCGAAGTGCTAAAGGAGGTCAAACATTTATCTCTATCCAATCTCGCAATTTGGTATTGAAAGCTCCACATTTTACATTTCGTATCTGTGCTTGCGAAAAAAAAGGGAAAAAAGGGAAGGATGGAGATATTTGATAAACTGCTGTCCAGACAAAAGCACAAGAGCGATGGTGGAGGACGATGCTGATGACAGGTCTATTATGCCACAGAGGCGACTGGAGTAGCCAACAATTGAGAGACAGAGCTGTCACAGCATTTTTGCTAAATGCATCACACCAAAGGGTGTAACTCTGTCACTCGTCAAGACAGGATGAAAAAACGTTCTCAGACATCTTGCATCTGCCACTCAAGCTATGCCAATGCTCACTATGTCACATAAAGATGTACAAAGAAATATACCCAGACTACTATTTGGTGATACTATAAGTCAACATAGAGGAAGAGTATATGAGAACAAATGGAATTAATATACAACCAGTTATTAAACACTTCTTTGCTTCTGGGAGAATTCAGCTTGATTCTAATAAGCTTAAAAACGGAATTATACTTTTATTGTTTTACATATTGTGTCTATCATACTTCATGAGTGATAGGTTTTCCTGTTACTTCAGCTGGACGTCAGTCAAGCTGCTGCTGCCCTCTACTGTCTGCTGCACTTCAAATCACGTGAGGAATTCTTGTGTTGTTAAATCCTTTTTGGGAGAGGGGCATTTAAGGTGAACTGGTATGATGAGTGCCTCCAAAAAAAGAGTTTCAGGCTACTAAGATATGGAAGTTGCCATTTTTGCTGTCCAGTTGTTCTCTTTTCAATAGTGTTAGATTTTCTACTGCATAAATCATTTAGCTGAAATGGATTCACAACAACTATGTCAATTTCAGAGGCTCTCAGCGGCTCTTTTCAGCAAACAACTTCTTACTAATTAGAGAATAATTCCAACGGAGTTCCTTATCCTTTACAATAATTTTATGTAACTCATGTGTGCCTAATATAGTCCTAGTGATGTGAAATAACGGCACATGAGGTATGTATTAGAAAGTTACTAAACATGTTTGCAGATTCTATAGATTTGTTGGTTTAGAACCTAATCAATGAACTATTATAGATTAATTTATGTTTGTCTTGCTCCCTCTTGTGGTCAGTTAGAGCTAGTGCAGCAACTGCTGTTACAGCATGTAAATATGGACACAACTAATTATTTATTTATTTATACTACAATGGCATTAAATATAAGAAACTGTTTCATGTTTTTAATTGATATTTGTGTAGCGCCTTTAAAAAAAAAAGTTGCTTCACAGGGAAACCTGGACACATCTTTTGGATTTTAGTGGCAGAAAAATAAGCAGTTTTCTTTACACTTAAGTAAAATCAAGATTAGTCAGACATCCTCTGATTAATATGTTGGGTTTTTTTTTTTGCCGGTTATTCATTATCAATCTAGACTATTTTACATGGAGGCACATGGTCAGTGTTGGTAATGTCTGTCTATATGCAACAGAGGGCACTATTTCAGCACACTTAAATGTGTTGCTGATAAGCAGAGCATAACCATACATTTAAATAAGGTATATACAGACATAAGTCAAATCAATAAGTAGCAGAATGAGATCAGGTGTATATTGTCTATAGTTCAACAAACCAGTAATGTAATTAATCTTAGGGTGTATATGACATTCATATAGCTCTACTCAACAGTAGACTATCATTTTTAACTGCAGAGAACAAATACACAAAATATAAGGTCCAAACGATGACAAATTACATTTACCAATGAACAAGCAGTTTTTTCATTCATTCTTCATGTCGGAAGAATAAGATTTTATTTTTAGAATGTTCCATGCATAATAATAAATAAATAATTTAGTATTCTAATGTGACTCTGTAGCTCACACCAGGTTTGAGTGTGCAATAGCTTAAACAAAATGAATAAATGCACAGTATATCAGTGACAATTTGAATGTCCTTCAACCACGTAAAGCTGCAGCAGCATCCATGGATCTGCAGGTGTTGATCTCTTGGGTGGTATTCGTCAACTATCAAAGTTTTGAGATGGAAATTATTTTAGACCAATCACAGTCAGGCATCATACTCTGACAGCCAATCACATTCTAGAATTGTAGTGAGGGTGTGTCCCAAAAAAAGAGTGCGGCGCGGTGCGGTGCAACCTCCCTGCTGGCCGGCGAGAGTTTGGTTGAGAGGGTGCTGGATGGTGGGGGAGTACCACTGATGAGAGAGAAAGGAGGCAATAATATAGCACGCATTTAGAGGACTATTACTCTCATATACTGGATAGGAGCTAAGCACCTGAGCAGGGTTTCTTCATCTACTGTGTGTGGTGAGTTCAGCAGAGAAGCCGGGGCCTCAGTTCGTTGTAGTGAGGATGATAGTGGTTAGCAACAGTAACCGCTAGCTAGCGGATTATTGTGCCATGACTTTTCAATGATGGAGGACCATCAGCTTTCCTAGTGTTAGCCGGGGTGCCGCACAACAAACGTGCTATTTGTTTAACTCTGATGTAGTGTTGAATTAAAATGTGTGATGCAGGAATCTGTATTTAGACGTGTTTTGTTTTAGAAGTTACCGTGAAACTGTGTGGTCATTGTCGGCTTGCTTTTATCCCCACCCAGACAGACGTCTTTGAGACACCCACACCCATGAAGCGATTTTGTCTCATCCCTAGAACTCTCATTCACACAGGAATGATTTGCTATTAGGGATTTGTGTTCATCTTCTTATTTATTAAACTCGTAAAAGCACCTATATAGGATCCCGAGTTGTGGGTTGTTGGTGTTTATCAGAGCTGTCCTTGCAGGCATCATTTCGAGCGGGTGGGATATTGAGCACAGCACGCCAACTTTGAGCTAGCAAGCTAACCTAGCCGATGCAGCGGTGTGGCCCAGCCGGTGTATATCAGTCCCTTAACAAACTATTTACACATCTAATTGCAATTTCTTGACCCTCATCTACTAATATAACCAACCTGGGCGTGGTGTGCTTTATATTCCCTTGGCCCACAAGTGAATAAGGGATGAAAGTAAGTGTTTTCCAAGTCAAAGTAAGGGGATGCATTTACACTGCAGCCAGCAGACACTCTGATCCCCTGTCCCTTGACCTGACCCAGATTCGTGTCTAATCAGCGCCTGCTTTAAGCATGGGACATGATTGTAGGTTAAAAAACTCCTTTCAGCATTCATCAGCTGGTGTTGTCTGAGATTATTAAGAGGCTCGTTGGAGTGGTGCTTTCAGCCAATGGCTAACATTCAGACATGCCATTGTATCAGCTGTTGAAGGCATCAAGTGCCAGGTTTAACTAAGGTACTCTCTTCTGTCTTTTTTTAACTCAGTTTTGTGGAAGTGTATGCTCTTATTATTGATGATGTAGATGTTTATTCCATTGCATGTATGTAAGGATAAAACCACTTACCAGTCTTATTATATTATAAGTAATCCCATCTGAGTATTTCTCCATTACTCCTTTGGTCCATGTCAGGAAAGTGTCCTTCACTGTTTTCTTGGAGATATTTTCTCAAACATTTTTGCTATTTATTGATATGCAGACTATTTTTAAAGATAAGTGCGTGCCCTGGTAAATGTGAGAATGCTCTTAATAGTTACCACTCACAATAACGCCTTGTTTTTTATTGCATAACACAGTGAGGGTTTGCCTTGTTTAAATGGTGAGGATACTGTGCATGTGGGTTGGTTATGCGCAGGGATGGAGGTGTTAAGGCTTCAGCACGTCTGTGTGGGCCAAACAAGTCCTTCTAGAACAATCGCAAAGCCCTTAAGCAAAAGAAAGACAGCAAAGTAATGCAACCTAAATAAACAACACACAACATTTTTACTTGGTTTAAAATCCTCTCATTTGATCTCTAGAAATATGGCTTTTTTCTAAAGACTATGATAACAGGTGTTTCCTGTCATGCTTAATCTGCCACTGTTTATAAGATGATTCATCAGAAGGCTCTACATGAACTGCTTATTGACATATTTAGGTTGGATCTATGATATCAGTCATCTTACATCTTTCTACCAGCATTTCTTTTATACAAGGTTAACCATGAGTCCCTGCTGAGTTTTAACAGGCAATCAGCAATAACCGTGAGTCACTTTGATAAGGTTCGCTTGACATTTAATCAGACCTGGCCTGAAATATACTTATTAACTTGGTTTTTCATTAGCTATCGAAAGCCTTTCTTCTTTTAAAAGTAATATAGATTGTGTTATTGGAAAGATTTTAGTCAAATGATAAAAAGTGAGTTTTCTTGGAGCCAGTGTTTATCACCCTCTGGGCTCTTAACCATTAGCTTTATGGAAGCTTAATGGAAGAAATGCAGCTTGGTTGAGCAGATGTTTTATCTGAAATGGTATATATTTTAGTGATGGTGCTTCCACCATATGAAAGATAAACGATATAACAACATTAAAATCAGCGATCCGAGATTTAGTGTGTACCTGTTTTACTATTGCTCTTCATTCAAAATCTTTTGTGGTAATTTCTGTCAATATAGGATTTTCTATGTGATTCTCATAAAGAAAAATGAAGACCTTTCTGGTTATTCTACCAAGTTGGCATTTTTCAATTACTTTCACTGAAAACGTATTCTATTGAAATAAGAATAAAACGTTCTACTTATTTGACTTTGTTTAAAAAAATGTCTTCGGTGAAAAAGTATTTCTAAAAGTATTGATGGCAGGAACACTGGTAATCTTATTTAAGCTCTATAAAGTGAACCGTGTGACAGGGATTTGTATTGTTAAAATGTTTGCGTTGGCCAGACAAACATACTTGTTCTGCTTCCTACAGGTGGCATAGCGTGTTCTGCTCCTGGTTCCCAGCAGAGATGTCACAGAGGAGTGGGCAGGAGGACCCGGAGCGGTACCTCTTTGTGGACCGCGCCGTGGTCTACAACCCGGCTGCACAGGCCGACTGGACAGCCAAGAGGCTAGTATGGATCCCATCAGAACGCAACGGCTTTGAGGCTGCTAGTGTGCGTGAGGAGCGTGGAGATGAGGTGGTGGTGGAGCTGGCAGAGAATGGGAAGAAGGCAGTGGTCAACAAGGATGACATTCAGAAGATGAACCCGCCAAAGTTCAGCAAGGTGGAGGACATGGCCGAACTCACCTGCCTGAACGAAGCGTCCGTGCTTCACAACCTGAAAGACCGCTACTACTCTGGACTCATCTATGTGAGTAACAACTTGTAATTATCGTCTTCCACGCTAAAGAAACTAAAAGAAAGTCTGTAAAAATGATTGTGTTGATAGTTTAATTGTAGAGATTCATATCCAAGAGTTGGTGTGACAGTTCCATCCAAATGTCTGTTGGCTCTTACGGATATTACCTTTGTGAAACATATTCTTTTTTTGTAAGGCTTCATTTGACCTCATTACAATGTATCGTGAAGCCATTGGGTTTTATTGTAGTGTATTTCACCATATTAGTAAATTTAGAGACACTTTTTTTTTGAGGAAGTAACCATTAGTGTCTTAAATTTTACAATCGATGTGCAAATCTTATCCAAAGCACTTCATAGTTGAGTCTCTGCATTGAACAGACTTAGAAACACATCACCTTCAATGAACAAGCCATCATGTCCTACATAAGCTGCCGATTTCCCCTGTGATTATGACCCACTTAGTGGCATGCATTCCTGGAATAGCCCAGACACGGAGCTGGTGGGCCACCTGAGACCTGGGGAGGAGGCCGGGGCTGAAGGGGTTAAACAGAAAGGCTAAACTAGATGAATAACTCAGGGCAGATTGAGATAGGTATGGTTAGTTTCCTTATACAGCCGAAAAGCTGTTTACTTACTTGGTAGATGGCTATAGGATACAGACACACTTTTAGTTCAGGGGATTATGTGTAAATGTGTTTGTTCTTAAGAGAAAGAAGCTGCAGTTGAAAGCACTTTTGTGGTTTTCTAACCTTTGGCCATTAAGACAGAGCTTTGGAAGCTTCGTGGATGAAGTCATACCATTTAAAATGTTAATGACACTGTTTACTCTTTGTGCTGATGAGTTGTTATTACATCACTATCATCATCCAGTGTATGGCCAAAGCTCCAGCATCATGTCTCTCCATAGGAAAGAAGGAAACTATGGCAGGTATTTTTACTCTGCTGGCATTGATGTGGTGTGTTCAGCTGATTCCAACAGCTACTTTTATTTATTTATGTTTGCATTGAATTATTTTGTCCACTCTTCACTGCCTCATATACTTTAATTTGCAGTGTTGTTTTCATTATTGATTAATATGACTCATACCTTCCTGATTGTCACAACAAGGTGAACATTGTAAATCAAATTCTTGGGTTAAATTTGGCAAGGAATTATTTGAAATGGATTGTTTGTGGATTTGACGATTACCAATCATTTTTACTCCTAGATATTTCTCACCATGGTCTATCGAGTGTAATACATGGTGTCTTTATGTCAGCAATTTTGGTAAAGGTATTTGACGAACGGTGATTTAGATAAATCCATTTGTAAACAGCTTCAAAACGCATTCATATCTCAATCCAACATGAATCTAATATCCCCTTTGATGCTTGAGATATTTGTTTCTGGTGCTCTGCTGTATTGTAGCTAAATATAACATTCAAGCACTATATAATTAATGTCTTGGGCTGGATGTTGTGACCAGGCAACGTGTGAGCTCTGCCATGTAGTCACTGTTTGCAGATGGCTGCGTGCCAAGACGCTGCTTTGCTAGCTCGTATCTCCTTAAAGCAGTAATGTTAAAAAGAAATCTTTGCAGACCTTTGAACCCTCCCTTCTTCCTACTCAAGCTGCAGCAGTGTAGACATCAGGTTCAGTTTTTATTTATTAAATTGAAATGCAGCGTTAGTATAAAGAACGTCTTTGTATTTCACAGTAGTTTCAGAGGGCTTTTAAGGGGAAAGAGTGACCCAAGCCCCATCTCTTAGCTCAGGGAGGCCTGTGCTGAGTCACACTGTAACCAAACTGCCTTAACAGAGTTCTTTGTGTTCACTGATAAACAACAGCTGTCTGCTCAAATAACTGAATTTTCTTTTTGCTGTGCTGCAGGGTTAGACATCTCCTTCCTCTGGGTCAGTTTACATGCTGAGTAAATCCTCATGCTGCTAAATTACCCTTTTTTTAATTTCTCATCAACACCAAAGTCCCCAAGTGTGAAGCTAATGAACAAGGACTTTTAAGGGATTTGTGTTTTATGCATGCCAGATTTCTGTCTGTCATGTTTTTGAGCATTACCGACTCTGTCCTGTCCTGCTTTTGAGTATTGTGTGACCTTTTAAGACAGACCAGCATAGCACAGCTAGGACATTACAGGCAGGTGATGTATAGGTCATTATCATGTTTCAAACTAGTGGACAATAAATCCAAAAAACAACTTTATGGACTTAAGAAATGAGTTCAAAATGTTGATGGTTATACTATTTCATACCTGCTGATTGATTTGAACAATTACAATTGAAGCCAGTGGCGGAGGATAAAGGAGGACGGAGTAAACTGTGGTAATGCTGTCACTGTGATGTATTATTGAATGCCTATATGCTCATCCTTTGTTGCATTGATGGAGCAGAGTACTCATCCTCAATATGATGGTGGGCCGCTCCAGGCTGAGAGCTTTGTGTGGAGACATGTTTGCCTTTATCGACGGGATGTCTCTCTATTCCTAGAGCCTGCCTCTCACTGGACCATGGGTCTGTTCGTTCACAACTGAAACCTGGACAGAAGATTCTCCGAAATGTATTTGATAAAGAGATAATTAAAAAGGGTTGTGTGAAGCAAAAACAGTTCATATTTCCCTAAGAAGTCGGCATAGACGGATGATTTTCTGTGTTTAAGAACATGGTAAAGCCCATTTAGCGGACGTACGATCTGAGTGGAGGGCACTGATTCATGCAATAGCAGAAGAAAATGTGTCCCCTTCTCCCATTGAGAGAGGCCCAGTTGCTAAGCACTGCTTGGTTCCCAGACATTTATCTGGACATGTCCGGAGGGATGGGAACCCTTTCAACTGTTTCAGAGTTCCCCTCAAATTCTCTGAGTGGTGTGTTTAGGACTGTGTTGACTCGCTCCTCAAACCCAATTATCTGCTCAAAATATGCAGCTGCATTTTATATTCCATTCATATATAGTAGATGATATCCTCACGTCATCATTAACTGTAGATAATGTATTTAGAATTAAACAGGCAGCATCCAGAGAAATTTGCCTCTGATATGACCGTCCAGTAATTTTGCCCAGTGAATGAGTCAAATAGTTTTTATGAACTTGTAAATGAAACTACATGACACACAAATGTACCATTAGGGGGATCAATAAAGGTCCATCTTCTTCTTCTTCAAAATATGTATATATATATATAAGAAGTCTGAACGTTTCTGCATATCAGATATGGGCAAACATATTCTTTTGTGAAGCCTGAACTGACTGTATGGATTGTTTTAGGCGAAGTCTGCATTTTGAGAAAGGAATGAACCCCAACACGCTGGCTGGCTGGTGTCTTGTTTTGCCTGGTTGTGTAGGTGTCCAACTGCTTGGCCTCAGACTCCCACTAATCCCTCAAATACCCCCTGGGGTCCACCGCCAAGGACAGCCAGCTGAGTCACACTGCTCCCCACTGCCTGCGGCCCACGCTGGGTCAGGAGCGCTGATCTGTCTGCCTGGCGCTGCGCCCATCAGAAGGGGCCTGGGAAGGGGTAATTATTGCGAGGGCCCTGTAGTACATCCTGAGTCGCATGGGGTATATTTTTACAGGCAATTCCAGTGATCAGGGTGTGAGTGTTGGCCTCAGTTATGTTGCACGGCGTTGCTGCTGGCGAGTTCAGAATAACAGATCTTTGTGCGGCCAGGTTGCAGCGCAGAGCTGTGTGTAAAGCATGTGTGCCCATGGAAGAGGAGTGCAGAGGGATTTTGAAGGCCATCTGGTGACATTAACCACACACACACACATCGGTACAGCACCACACCAGGACACCCCTGTGTTACTGTAATATATGCACATCCGAGGGTTCCTAATTCAGCATCTTCGGGCTCCATGGCAGCGTTTGTATTTCAATAATTATTTTAATAATTGTTTGGGTAAAATGGAAATATTTAATATCAGCATATTTATTATGTTGACATTCAGTCATAACTACTACAGTATTACAAAATGACTGGTGTTTGGCCTCTGGTTAGCCAGACATATCTCTTGTGTGTTTTAGTCGAACAATACCCGACAATTTATAATATATTTAACTAAAACCAATGTAACAAACGCAATGATAATCTATGTTATATGTTAAGTGATAATATTGAATTATGGCCCAGGTGTGCTTGAGTTGCAGAAACATCACAATGCATATGTGTTGGGTGTGAACCTCCAGCCTGGCAACGCTTGGGATGTGTTTGTCAGTGTGTTTCTCTCACTTACACACACACACACACACACACACACACACACACACACACACACACACACACACACACACACACACACACACACACACACACACACACACACACACACACACACACACACACACACAGACAGCATGCTTTGGTCATGTCACCATTGTTCCAGCTCAACAACTGGGTTACAGGCCCAGGGCCCCTGCAGCCCACCGGCCATCACAGACAGCATCATTTAAAGAATGTGGCTCTGCAGCACAGCTAAACAAAGAAAGGTGAAAAAAGAGGAGCCACACCATAGAGGAGTAAAAGCACATTAAAGTTGCATCAACTAATGTGTAATGCAACTAATTGGAGAAGACAGTATTGCAATCTAAAATTTAAAGCATGATGATGACAGGATGGATATTGGTATGCTGTGTCAAGATGTCTAATCCCAGTCACTGATGTGTGACGCAAACAGCCGTAATCCAGCTGGGTCTACTGTGTACCCTGTGCACTCTTGAGTTAATGGAGATCACCAGCAGCAGACATGTCAGGGATTAACCCCGTCCTTTCCTGTCTGCCTGCATGTCTCCCTGCATTATTCAGCTGAGGGACCCTTCCACTTGTTATTAAAATCGGATTTCTGTAGTCAGTCAAAGAAAGTCAGTGTGAACTTGCAGTCGCTTTAATGTGGAGAGAAAGGAGAGGGTGAATAGCCACATATGACATGAATAAGTGAGCGGAGACTTGGCAGTGTGCCAGCTAGCTGCAGTGTTGCATCGTTTTCTGGCAGGATCGGTGAATTCATAATCTACACAACACAACGGGCGTCATCGTCGTGTAATGTTCACGTGGCTTTAGTAAGAAGTTTTTTAGCATTCTGTAATTTTTAGGATCAACACAAACCACTGCTATGGAATAGAGCAGGTAGCCAATAATTTAGTAGCCAATTTGAAGTGGGTTACTGATCATATCTCAACTTTATTGTCAAACTTTCAGTTTGTGTGTGCAGACAGAGGGATCGAAATACTGTTTCCTACAATCCCGAGGTATAAAAAAGTTAAAGTAAAAAACATACAAATATAAAAATATGTATAAAAAGGTGCATATACATACAAACCAGTTCTCCCAAACGTATATCTATATATACAGAAATATAAATACACACATGAAAGGGCATAACAACAACAATCAATATATATACAAGAGACACAAAATCACAGTTACTTCAAAAGTATTCGGTTGGATATATTAAAGAAAATGTACATAGTGCAAAAGATTGTCCAAAAAAATGTTCGTCGCAGCGTAAAAAAAGTGTCTGGTCCTGGATTTGTGTGTCATGAAAAATAGTACATGTTCAGGATAAGGACGTTAAGGACAAAGTATGAAAATGATCTTGCATGAGGTCGTTTTCTTTTTGCAAACAGGAGAAATGTAAATATGGCAATTATATTAGGACTATAAAACCATTGTTATAGTGATGAATGCAAATCAAATTCAACAGGTATTTCAGTGAAATATTAATACTAATGTAAAATTTGATCTGACCTGGTGGAGATGTGAGGGCTGCTGTGTGATGCATTAACTGTTAACCATGTTCCCTTTTCTGCTTATAGACATACTCGGGTCTCTTCTGTGTGGTCATCAATCCCTACAAAAACCTGCCCATCTACTCCGATAACATCATCGAGATGTACAGGGGCAAAAAGAGGCACGAGATGCCCCCCCACATCTACGCCATCTCGGAGTCTGCGTACAGATGCATGTTGCAAGGTAAGTGTTACCTGCTGTAACCTCAAAATGCCATTAAAGGTCACACTCCACTTATTTTATATGTGATGTCGTAATGTCGTTATCCCTCTTGCCAAGCGTTTTCTGCGCTACCTGAAATGTCACAGCCAACATTCAACGTCAACGATGTGCCTTTTCTGCTCGATATTAAAAGCTGATGTATGTTCTCAGGCCACCTGTGCCCAGGTATAAAGCTTTTTGGTCCAAAATACTAACGTTTGTACTTGTTTGCTCTATGAAAAGGGCTAAAAATTATGTTTTAATATCTAGACACTTTCAAGCCACTGACTCTTATTATTCCATACAAATATGACCAGTGCTCTTAGTGCTCTCAACAGTTTTGCATATCTTCCCAGAGCATCTGTGGCATTTCTGCAGCCTGAGTTCTCGCGTTAATTTGATTTATAACCCATTTCGAAACGTACACATCTTCTAAGTGAAGGCCGTCCACTCAGAATGATGTCTTCAAAGATCCTTGCCTAGTAGTTGGCGAGTTTCCAGGCTCTATGGGCAGTGACTGACTGGGATCAGACCAGCGAGAACAGAGAGGGTGACCCCATTGTGCTCAACAATAAGTCCTTTGTGTGATTGTGAGGGCCGACCAGTGGGGGTGGTGACAAACTGGACAGTCCCGTCGGTCCTTTTAGGCTTTGGTTTCCCCGTGTTGGTACACAGAAGCAAGTTTCGTCCATGTAAACAAGTAGCTCGATGATTGCTTCGTCCTCTTTAAACTCTTTCAAACAACTCTTTATAAGGGAAAATCGCAAGACATTATTTTACTACATACCTACTCCCCCCTTTTTAACCACAAATATTCAGTTTGCACTCATAGTTTTCTTTTAGGTGTAGCCTTTAGGCTTTGGTCTAAAGACGTTGTTACGATGTTGAATAAATGGCTTTATCTCTTCACAGCTGATGATGTTCAAGCACAGGAACAGTTTCACTAGAGCCTCGCTGTGGGTGTTGTTGAACTCAGCCAGCTATTTTTTGTTATCACCTCCTCCTCTTTTTCTTCACACCCTCTATTCTCTACATGGATGGACATAAACGCGTGGGGGCAGGGCAGGGCGACCTGTCAATTAGTAATGCGGTGAACATATTTCTTAAAATATGACCACAGTTTTTGACGCTGCATGTGTTTACTGTATGTCTTGGATTACTCGAGCATGATTTGTGATTTTTAAGGCACTGCAACCCCAGCCCATTTTCAGTTGTGGTCGTATAATAATTAACAGTGCGCTTCAGAAGGAGGTTTGTAGGTTGGAGATTAGTGGAGGCCAGCTGCTGTTCAGCTGTGGCCCTGAGCATTTCAGCAGCCTGGTTAATGTGATATTATCCAGCTGTATGGATAAGCACTGGTGTAGGTTTGTTTACTCTTTTTCTCCAAGTGGCCAATAAAGATTCTTGAAAACCCAACGCTGAGGCAGATATAATCACAATTCCTTGATACGGTGCAAATTGTCTACCAAGGTTTCTGTCATTTTATATTGCTGTAGTGTTAAGCATTTCAATCAATCAATTAACAGTTCACAGATTAAAAAAAAGCCAGAAAGGAATCAAACCTTTACACCTTAATTTATCAAGATACTGAATCAATTTGATGTGAAAAGTCTACCAAATGTTCAATAGTGCCATAAATCAGCCAGTAAAACATTCCCTACAATGATGCAGTATAGAGCTTATTCATTTTATGATTCTTTGATTGCTAGAAAACTGTCTTGATTTTCCACTTTTCTCAGTTTGTTACCATTGTAAGTTAGATAACTTTGGGGTTTGGTGGGGCAAAACCAGAATTTTAAATGTGTCGCCCTGATCTCTTGACAATTTTATGACACACATTTAATAGGATAAACAATAAATTGATAAATAGAAAAAACAATCAACAGACTATTGAAACCAAATAAATAATCATTATTTACAGCCCTATTCTTGTACAAGCAAAGATTCAACGGTATACCTATCAGTGTCTAAACTGTCCAGCAACATTTTTGACAAGCTCACATTATGGGTCACCATCTTGCCCGGCCCATTCCATGTTATCGCAGAATGTTTCATTAAACTACAGAGATTAATATCAGACCGTTCACACATCCTGTTTAGACTTTGCAGTGTCAGTTGCCATCTGAACAAGAAAGAACACTTGAGACGTATAATTTGTTGCCTCTGATTTATGAGCTTTGGAGCCACACAGATCGGTGAATCGCGTTTACAGCTGAAGGGTGTCTAAACCTCGCAGGGATCTGTTAATTACCTCAGCAGTGGTGTGAAGCCAGTCAGAACTCATATGGGAGGTTAAATGAAGTGTTGCCTAACAAAGAAAGGGTGTGTAAGCAGACTTCCAGCACCTCCTGCAGATCTGTCACTGATTAGTGGTCCAGATACATAATTACCCTCGCTGCTCAGTCCGACGTACATGAAGCTACATTTTATCATATCTGTGAATGTGTCGTAGGTGAATGCTGATGCTCGTAATGAAACAAACATGTCAAGGAACGGTCATGTCTGCAGCTGCGATAGCTTCCAAGAGTGGACAGGCATCAACAGCACTGAAAGTGTCCCTAGGTGGGGTTTTGAAACAGGGGGTCTTTGTTCCAGTAGAAATGGTAAAAGACCACCCTCCTCAAGTGACTCCCCGGTGTCTGATCCAGGCGTTAGGTCAAATCGAGGGAGAGCCATCATAGCTCAGCCATGTTTTTACCAAAGACCAGTGTTTTTATTCCCCCTCACCGACGTCCAATATATCATGTCAGCAGCATGGCTGATTTTGATATATGACCAAATTGTTAGAAGAATGCACAGCATGTCCATGAAGTTTTCAGTGACGTGCCCTAGTGTAATATATACTGTCAGGAATGTTTAATAAGCTAGCTTGGGAATGTTTATAATGGCCCACCTGGCACCATCGAGGTCTATAGCAAACAGTAATGGCTTTGATGCCCTTTTGAACTGAGGCTTGATGCGGGCTGTTTCAACCTCAAACCTCCTCCTGGGCACACTAAGCACACCGTCAGTCAGTTTTAGCGATTCTCTTGAAAAAGGGAACCACTGCTGTAGTCAAGGAGCTGTGAGACAGGTTTACATTCACGGTTCTTTTTCTTAAAGACATTTCTCTTTTTCCCTATAAACACAACTGGAACAGATCCTTTTGTGGACAGTGAAGCCGCTCCGTCAGTAACTGAAGGAGCGCTCGTGTTTTCCTTGTAAGAGATCCTAATAAAGCTTGCCGCTGTATCATAAAATGACTATCACAGTTAGAGCTAAAACTGCTTTATCTATCACTTTAGTTCCCTTTCAAATACATTCTAAAAGGACAGGTGACAAAAAACTACGAGAAGAACACTAAATATGATACATTTTTCTTGTCCGTTCTGCAAAAATGTAAAGGACAGTCTTGTTGACTTTTCTTTGCTGCAGTGTGGGAGAGATTTGGGTCTAAAATACCGTTTGTGTGGTTGTCACCCAGAGTATATCAGCTAGTGGAAGGGATACTGATCAGTATTTCATGATCTAATATTATAAGCCAAAGTAGATTTAGTTCTGCTTTGTCTTTCTGTCACTATCTATAATAAATAAAACACTACCTTTCAACGCTGAGTTCTTTTTGCACCTAATTTAGATTCATGAATTACAGGTTTTCTGGACGGATTGCTTCGCTTCAGTTTTCCCTTGAATACCTGAGATACACATTTAAATCATTTTGTCAATGTTTTTCAAGCACAGCTATTCTCAGATTTCATTACAGACTTTCTTTCTTAGAAATGCTCCATATGGGAAATGTAAAACTTTGGATTTCCTTTGCGTTTCTTTCCATCTGAAAATCCTTGGCTTAAGCATCGGTCCCAGTTATTCCCACACCAGAGGCCGTTGACGTAAAAAACCTAAAATGGATAGTTTGAAAAGATTGATTGCTTTGGCTTTTAAAACCTTACTGATGGATATGTCTGTGACGAGGGAGAGTTCACTCCCTTTTGACTAATGGTAAGCAGTATTCTTAAATTTGAAAGGTCTAATCAGATGAATGACAAGTATTGGTTCATCAATGCCACTTTAAACACAACTGTGGCCTTCTTTTATGAGGCTGTTAAAGCCCCTTTTGGACAGTGTCATAAGTCTAACTGCTCTGAGGTGTTTGCTTTTCCATGCAAGGACACTAAAGACATCCAGAATTCTTCAAAATCAGCAATGCTTTAAGATTTCTGTTATTATAGTTTAGTTTTATGCCAACACTTCTGCCCCATCCAAGTGTGCTTCATCAGAAATCCCATAATTGCCACATGGAGTACTAAACCCACTTTATTTTAGTTGGAAAATAAAATATAAATGATAGTCCAAGCATAGTAATGTATTTGGATTGTCAAGTTTTCTTTACTTTTCTCTGATGTTGCTCATCACAGCCTTGTGTCATAGCTGGATACGACTAGTTTGCAGGATTGCTTTTTAGATCATCATTTGAAAGTGTGAGCCGTTATAAATTCATGACAGAAATGCAGTATTGGTTTGAAAGATGAAACATTGTAGACACAATGGAATGTAGAATAGTACATTTCAACGGGTCCTTTTTGCTTTTAGACATTACCCCCACCATATAGGTAATGTGTTCTGTTCAGTCTTTTTGTCAGCAAGATGACATAAAAACTACTGGCCTGCTTTACATGGAGACCTTTTTGAAGGGTGCAGCGTCAGCAGTCAAGGGAAAACCCTATACATGTACCCAATCCAAATCCCAGGGTGAATACACATTATCTTCACTTTTGTTAACATTGAAACATAGGAAATGTGTTTTTGGTGGCGGTCTGCACTCTGTAATTCATAGTTTGAAACTATATTGAAGCTTTTTGAGCATTCAAGTACAGTGGGAAAAGGTTAGAGATGCTTGAAATTTCCAATTGGGATTGTTTTGGGATAGTTGTGATTATTAATAGTTATTTGTGGCAACACAATAAGAGTGGGACTGATTAGGCCCCACTGACCACTAGAAGTTAAAACAGTGATTAAAGGGACATTATAAATAGTTTTTCTGAAATATCTTCAACAGCTCTGAACTGATGACTTGGGATTGATATAGCTTTTATTGCTGAGGAAACATCATCATTAACATTCTACCTTTGTTGTCTTTGCAGACGGCACAGAGACAAAAGCTCTACTTCCTCCCGGTAATGAAACAGCATGATACTGCTCATCGATTTGTCTTCATTACCCTGAACATTTAGCTATTTAAATCTCAGTGGTTTCTTTGAAAGTTTTCTTCCCGGTGTGACATTTTAGTAACAGCTAGATTAGAGTGCAGGACTGATTCCTGAGGTGAGTGTTTGCACTTCAAATACAGGCATTAGCCATCAGTGGCAGACACTGGCCCAGGCCCAGCGTGCCACAGCCTCACAATGAGCTCACTGTTGAGCTCCCCACCCTCCTCTCCTTAGCGGGACAAACACCACATGCAGAGCTGCTGTGTTTATGTCTCAGGCGCAAGACATCATAACATTTTTCACTGTCACCCATTTGTAAAGCCATTGATGCAAACCTTTTCTATCTGATGACTACTTTATTCAAATCTATACTGCAGAGCCTGTGTCATACTAAATGTCCATGTTTTTGTCCCTAAAAAGGTCTTATTCAATATGTCAAATACTAAAACTGCTTAGCATTCTCTTTTTTTTCTTTTTTTTTAAAGATTTTGTTTGAGGGTGTTTTGCCTTTAATCGGATAGGACAGTGGAGAGTGACAGGAAAGTGGGAGAGAGAGTCGGGGTGGGATCGGGAATCGAACCCGGGTGTACGGTGCAGGTGCCCCAGCCAGTTGCGCCAGCAGTCTCTTTTTAATATAAATATTTTATATCCTGGGGAAAATCTCCTCTAACTACCCAACATAATGGAGTCATGTGGAGCTGGCAAGAGCCTCACTAATCATGCGAAACCCACAAAACAGTCCTTATGACCATCAAGTAATGTTACGGAAATAACTGCCCCTGTTAGTAGTTCTCCTCTGCACAGACCCACAGTCGTCTAACACTAATCAGCGCCTTACAGTCTGGAGCGGTTGTTAAGCCTGCAGCAGGGCTGGCAAATTGGTGAATGGAAGCAAGAGGTTTCACAATGACTGGATCACATCTTTCCACTGTGTCTGCGGCGAGTCTGATAAAGGAGAGCTTTCTGAGTGCAGTTTGTGTCTGCTTCAGATAGGGGTGAGACTGTAAGGATGGGTGAGAAAGAGGTGGGGGCTGATGATGAATTGTGTTTGCATGTGTGCGTTCATGGCCGTCGTAGCTTCCTGAAGGTCCGGCGTAGCTTTAGCATGTTTTTGTGCGCATGCAGTTGTGAGAGGCCAACTCCCCTTGTTACAGCACTTAACTGCAGGAAGTTCCTGGTCAAAGCCAGGAAACCCTCGGTGTCCCTGATGAGCCTTTCAGCTGTGTCCTCAGTCTAACTTTCCATCGTTTTACCTCAAAAGAGCACAGTCAGCACTTTAGTCCAGGAAACCCATACCAGTACGGTCCAGTCTGGGAATCAACTTGTCAGAGAGAAGTAGTTGCTAACTTTTGTGACCCCTATGAAATGAAGCAATGGTTACCCCAAATCACATGTTATCACACTTATGTGACCCTTCAGATTAACCATAGCAGGACCTGGGAGGTTCCAAGCTTGCAGCTCCTATTCATTTTTATATGCAAAAGTTTGCATCAAACCTTATTTCATGATGGGAAGATCAGGGAGCCATCAGTCTAACCGTGCTGAGCAGAATCAGATCACAGGCAGGGATTGGACCAAGAGTGCTCTATGTTTAAATGATCAGCTTGCTACTCCATCCACATCTACTTCTGGGATTTGAATCTTTTATATCATCCTAGCTTTTTGCTGGAATGGCAGAGGAAGCTAGTAGGTTTTTGCAGGAAGCTTTCTTTCCTTTGCCGTGGATCTTCTTTTTTATAAATATATATATATATATATATGCTGCTCAAACGTTCATCACTTAAGTATTCTGACAGAGTGGGGAGCATCCACTAAATTAAGAACATTATATTTGATCACTGTGTTAATATTTTGTACCAGAATAAAATAAAATACAATTGCAAACTTTTGTTTAGGCTGTTGTTGAGCTGCTGAATTAAATGTGGAAACTTCAAAGGGTATCTTTAGGTGAACGCGAATGTTAAAGCAGGAGTGTTTTTGGTTTGGTCACACAGCGATACTACTATGTGTCTTTCCCCGAGTAATTGATGGCTAACCTCTCCAAAGTTAATCCACTAATGCAGCTGCTCGGCAATCAGCAGTAACTCCTTCAATTAACAAACGTGATGACATGGCAATACAGTAACAGTATTGATGGCCTGTGAGATCCTTAATTCTTGATGACCAGGTGCTTGCTCATCAGATTCAGGAAACTGTCTTAGCCAGAATTAAAAATGGATGACCAATTCATCTTTTAACAGTCAAACCAGTCACAGGTGCTGGTTGTAAAGCCCATTGTGATGAACTGCTTTTTGTTTCCGAACATTTTAAAGGCTACAGAGCAAATGATAATGTACCTGCGATTTCTTTTGTTGGGTTTCATTTTTTGACTTCAACAGCAGAAACAATTTAATTCAAATATTTAAAAGTGTTTTTTTGATGGCAAATTAAAAATGCAGTGCAACTGTTTCCCAATATTTTCTTGATCAATAGTCCTGATCTTACTATTAACTTCATGACATGGCTTCTGTTGGAACTGAATGGATCTTATCTGGTTGCAGTGTCAGGGCCAAATCTCTGCAGAGTGAAGAATTGCTTTTGTCTAATCTTTAGACTTCTTGTCGCTCAGCCAGCCCTGTGACTTGACAGGAGGCCGTGTCCCTGTGGGGGCCTTCGACAGAAGACAAAGTACTGTTTTCCCATGACATCATCACCATTAACTCACCCTATTGAGCTCTGAAGGCATTTCAAACTGGAAATCCCCGCAGGATAATGGAGACGCATTAGACGTGATTTTTTATTGCCACACGACCACAGTATAAATTGCCCTCAGCAGGCCTCACATTTACATATTTCCACCAAAAAAGATTCAAGAATGGAATCACTCTTATCTGTCGCCATGCTGTGAATGTTTCATGCCATATTCAGTCAAATATGTGCACATTGCATTTCACTAATCTAGCTGACAATTTTTAGAGAGAGCCTTCATAAAATTGAATAAATGAAATGTATGCCAAAGACATGACACAGGCAGTAACTCAAATCTGGTAGATAGTTAAGCCTTAAAATACATTCACTGAGACTCTCTGCCCAGGATGGTCATCTTTACTTCATCGTGGAAAATCAGCGATTACTGGCTCTCGCGTGGTCACGAAATCCTAACCAGGATCAGGACCCTCTAAAACAGTACAAAATATATGAGGCTGACATTATAGTTGCCTTATCTCTCCTGTGCAGTGACTTGACTTCACAGTGCCGCTTCTCTGCATTTCTGGAAGTACCTGTGGGGAAATGATGTGACGCCTGAGCCTACTGAAAAATAAGCCTTAAAAAAAAAACGAGACTCGGGCTGTGAAACATGATATTAAAACATTTGATGTCGAGCTCACACCGGCTAAGATTGACTTTGACCTACAAATCCGCAATCTGCTGATAAGAAGACTTTACTTTTGGCATGGTGTTATGGTGATGAGGTTGTCAATCAAACCTTGAGAAAGCTCAGCGGAGACTGAATCAAAGACTGCTGAGGTTTAATTTTTTCCTGCTTCATCTTCTTTTTTCCCCCTCTTCCTGTCTCCCACAGATCGAGAAGACCAATCCATTCTTTGCACGTAAGTATACAGCCGCAGTTGCTTCATAAATATAAATGTAATAATGAAACTGTTATTTCAGCATATTGTATAGTTTATTATAGGTTGTTGATACAACAATTTGATTACCCAGGGCCAATACTTGTATGCCTGCAGGTCTTATTATGCTGAGTTAAACTGAGCCCTCAGTCCAAAATAATAACATAAGATTCATAGTTGATTCACTATCCTAATTCTTCTCTTTTTCCCCCTCCTAATTCCCAGAAATAACATCACATGGTGCAGTGAATATATTTCTCTGTGGCCCTTCGTTCTTCTGATTTAAATGCTATTCAAAGGGACAATAATACTTGCGCTGGTAATTAAACTACAGTTCAGGAGTGCAAGTGAACTATCCGCCCCGGGCTTTCACAGTCATTGTAAACCACGTGTCTCTGTGACACTGACCAGACTCTCAGTACTTGAGAGAAAGTGTGAAATGTGGCTCTGAGAAATGCCTGACATTTTTGCTACACAGCCCTCTGGCGTCCTTTCAGTGGCAAGTGTCTACATATGACAGGAATGTCACCAAAGAAAATGCCAGAGAGGCTATCAAGACACAAACCAGCAGCAGCCCAGTTACTCATGCAGGGTGAATAGTGAGGCGTTCATGTCAGGTCCCCTCTATGAACACTATCAAAAAAACCTGTATGAAATAACTTTACATTTAACGAAATAGTTCAAAGTAATACAATCCCAAAACAAACAAAGTGGAACATATAATTTAGGGAAGACCTTTAACAATGTTATGTTTTATTTTGAATAAATATCATGAGTATCAGATTCAACCCACCTAATCTGAACCTGAATAGTGATGTACAATTTACATCAGAGTGCGGAAAAGCAAAACAGAAAAGGACATTCGAGACGACATGTATTTGTAAAGCACAGATTGTAACAGATGGATTTTTTATATACATACCTTTTTATTTAACATAATGGTTTGAATTTGTAATACAAAATATAGTTGCTATAAAATATAACAGCTCAATAAAAAGGATAAACAAAGATATAGTGTGAGGGTCAGTAGTTTACATTCATGTTTATATCTTTTATCAGAATTGTTATGCTCTGTTAAACAAAAGACGGATGTATTCATGCTTTCACACAAAGAGCTTATGTGCATATTATCAAGGGCTTTGGCATTGGTGCTCAGTTTTATGCCAAACTCATTGCAAATAGTATAAAACACTAACAAACGAAATAATGTTAAAGTCAGCACTACCTGTGTATATTTTTCTGAAATGTGGGAGCAGAGAAACAAACATAATCCCTCCGTGATTTCTCCATGAGTAGCCAAAGTGACTGACACTTACACAGTTATCCCAGTCCTGACTGTCAGCCACATCACACTCTCTCTATCTGAGAGCAAAACAATATTTTGTACATACTTGGTGTATGCAAATGTGCAGTTACTGTAAAACCTCAAGTATGCTCTAAAACTAAACTGCTCCCCCAGAATTTTTGCATGGCTTTGGGATTTTCAATGCCGTGGTCACTGTATGACAGAGCAGATAAAAGCAGGCTGAACATCCACAGGCCATCGACCACAGGCCTAAACCTGACTGACACGCTGAAAAAATATCGCAGAGAAAGAGACACATCAAGATACTCACCAGAATGTAGTTTCAGTCTAAAGATTATTCTTACATTACTTTGTTGTGGAAAAGAAGACGGGGCTTGTGTTCTGTCATCACCCACAAGCACCTGCACATCTGTTAAGCTAAGAGAAACCGTAACTTTATTGATACAGCAAGTGACTGAGATGTAGATTTAAAGGGTTGATTCTGGACCTTTCAGTATTTCACACTATTCTGAGGATGTCTGCTTTGTGTGCGTTATCTTCTTCTGTCCCACAGAGGTGAGTCAGGTGCTGGCAAGACAGAAAACACAAAAAAGGTCATACAGTACCTGGCACATGTGGCCTCCTCCCACAAAGGAAGAAAAGACCACAACGTTCTTGTGAGTATTCTCTCATCTCACTCATTTATTCGAGCAATATCTTCTCAAAGCCATAGAAAATATCTATAAAATCCATTAGGACTGGGTTGTTTATTTAGACCTTATTAACAATGTATATAAAGTAACACACATTATAAATAACTAATGATCAGCTTGACCATAATGGGGTTTTATTCTTTAAATAAAACCCCATTATGGTTCGTAGTAGGCATCGTGGCTCTTTGTGTACACAATCTAACAATTTGTATTTGATTATCTGTTCCAAACAGCCAGAATCACCCAAACCAGTGAAACAGGTAAGTCTCTTCACTCTCCTTACTCCTTGTTCTGTCGTGCATGCTAGACTCACATTTTCTTCTCAAACTATTTTACTTTTGGTCTAAAAAGGCCTCTTTGAAATGGGATAGTTGCTGATGTCGTACAGACACCATATGTGTCGGTTTACACTGAGTGTTCTTTAATCAGCTTGACTACCTAAAGAAAGCATATTTAGTTTTCACTTTGTCTCTCTCTGTCAGGCCCAACATGCCGTCGTAAGTACATTTCAAATCTTTGCATGATTTCTCAGTCTCCCTTATGTGTGTTTAATGTGATTGACTTCTTTCAGACGTACCACACTTTAAATGTGCTTGCCATTATTATGATTCACAGAAACAGTCACATGCATGTTGTTTGTATTTGGTGTGGTTGTCACATGTTGAGCCATCCTAAGCTCTATGAGACCTAGCCACTTCTGCTGCTGCAATAATGATAACAGTTGCCATTATGTTGTATTATAGCAAGGCGTATATTGTATTTGTGTGTCAGACTGTTGTCACCTAGAGCGCCGCACCTTAGCCGCATAACCTGAATAACTACGAACCACTGATGTATTATAATATCACATGTTGCTAATTCCACCGTTAGAATGCTGTAGGTTGTACCTAGATGATGGCACTAAGGCAGTGATTCTTAAACTAGGGGTCGCGACCCCAAACGGGGTCGGCAAAAACTTCCGTGGGGTCGCAAAATTATTTGTTACTTCAGTCGGAAATTAGCTGTTATAACACCTGGTGAAACAACGAAAAATAAAATGTCAATACAATGAAAATCTGCCTTTTTCTCATTCCTACACGCTGTTAAGAGGGAGAGAGAGAGAGAAAAAAAAAAGTTGCCCAGCTTTAAATGGCGTTTCGAATCGTTTATTGGTCCTATGATAGAAACAATGTAACAATCTGCGCCCACTGTTCAAACTCAATTTCTTCCCGGTTTTTTTACAATACGTCATAGTTAACTCGCCACGTTACTAGCCACGTTTGTGATACTAGCCACTTTTTTAGCCACTAGCCTAGTTATAACTTTCATCAAAAATGGACAGGTGGCTGCTAAAAAACAATGATTTGAGCTCAGAAGTGCCATCTACCTCCAGTTGTGCACCTACTCCTCCGCGATCCTCAGATGGGACAAGTTTGGCCGGTGGTGAGAATAAAAAAGACCCACCAACGAGGCGTCGCCGATACCTGAAAGAATTTCTTAAATATGGATTCACGTGCCAGGTAAAACATGAGCTCGACCACCCACAGTGTGTTATTTGCGGCGATGTTCTGGCACATGAAAGTTTAAAGCCCACAAAAATGAGACGACATCTCGAAAGCCGACATCCAGATGATGCTCAGAAACCCATGACATTTTTTTTACGAAAAGAAGCTGCGCTGCATGGGCAAAAGACCGTTGTGCATAGCCAAGCTACTGTGCCCACCAAAGCCTTGGCAGCGTCATACAAAGTGGCCCACCTTGTAGCCAAAGCACAAAAGCCACACACAATTGCTGAAAGCCTCATCCTTCCTGCAGCAATTGCGATGACCACAGCAATGCATGGTGAAAAGATCGCAAGTGTGCTTAAACAGATTCCCCTCTCCAATGATACCATGTCCAAACGCATTAACGACATCGCTAATGATATGAAATGCCAGCTCATCGAGAGAGTGAAAAACAGCCGGTTTTCTTTGCAGTTAGACGAGTCTACTGACTTGACTAATGTAGCCCATTTAATGGTTTTCATTCGCTACAGTCATGACGGGAAACTGCATGAGGACATGCTGTGCTGCTCTCCGATGGAAGGAAGATGTACTGGTGGAGACATTTTTAACTGTCTTAATGGTTGGATGGAGGAGACAGGCCTGGATTGGGATAAATGCATAAGCATATGCACTGACGGTGCCGGGGCTATGATGGGAAAACACAAAGGGCTGAAAGCCAAGGTCCTTAGCGTTGCACCACATGTCAAGTTCACACACTGCATTATCCATAGGGAGGCCCTGGCATCCAAGACACTTGAACCCGAGCTTAACAATGTTCTTCAAACAGCAATCCAAATAGTGAATTCGATCAAATCGCGCCCTTTAAATTCACGACTCTTCGCCCTTCTCTGCCAGGAAATGGGGTCTGCACATGAATCCCTTCTTTTTCATTCAGAGGTAAGGTGGCTTTCACGGGGCAAAGTTCTTACACGCCTGTTCGAGTTGCGAAGCGAGGTGCGCACCTTCCTCTCAGACGTGCATTCCCCTCTTGCAGACCATCTCACTGACTCGAGATGGTTATCACGTCTTGCATACCTGGCGTGCATATTTGACAAATTAAATAGTCTCAACCTGTCACTACAAGGCCCCAGCACAAACATCCTGACCCTCTCAGACAAAGTGAATGCTTTCACAAAAAAATTGCAGCGTTGGGCAGCCCGTGCAGAGAGTGGGGACTTTGAAATGTTCTCGGAGCTGCACGACTTTTTGGAGAGTGACATGAATGCCAATTCATTGAAAGAGTCAATAACCTGTCATCTTCGTAGTCTCCTCGACAAATTCAATAAGTATTTCCTCACGGAGAATGTAGAGCCTTTTGACTGGGTACGACAACCATTCACCAACTGCTCCTCAAACAACCTGCCATCTGAGCTCGAGGATGCGCTGATTGAGCTGTCCAGCGACCGCACATTGCAGGCGTCGTTTGCCTCAAAAACTCTAGATGAATTCTGGCTGTCAGTTGTGCAGGAATACCCCGGGTTGTCCAAGGCTGCCATGGACATCCTCACGCCGTTTGGATCAACCTATCTGTGCGAAAAGACATTTTCGTCCCTGGCCTACATAAAGAACAAATACAGATGTCGTCTCAACAGCATGGAGGAGAATCTTCGTGTTGCTGTGAGCAGCATCGATCCCCGAATTGACCTGCTATGCTCGCGGAAGCAGGCCCATCCTTCTCATTGACATGGCGTCCGTATAAGAGGAAGTGAGATCGTTCCAATCATACACACTCTCTGTTGACTCTTGACTCCCGTTTGATTTGGACATTTGTTTCATTGCTTTGTTTGTTCCAGTTCTTGTTTGCGTTAATAAATTGTTGCCGCCCAGGCCTTTTCTTACACATTGCCTATTTGTTTTTGCTTGATTGACAGTCGTTACCATGGGTTTGCAATGCATAACGTTGTCCTGGCAACGCGATTTACAGCCCGCCCCCAAACAACCAAACTGCAGATGGCATTGCTGTTTCTTTCAAAATGTATGACTATCACTCAAATCATTGGAGACGCAAACTCGTAAATTAATTCACACAAAATCGTTCCTTTTCCATAAAATAATCGTCATACATTGTTAATTTGTTTGGATTGGAACAAAAAATCGGTTGCTACGGAAACGTGACGTCACACTTACACACTTTTGGGAAAGTGGGGTCACCAAACCTCTCCAGTTTTTTTTGTGGGGTCGTCAGACAAAAAGTTTAAGAACCACTGCACTAAGGCATCATTCAAAATGTTTAGCTTGAACTATCGGTTAACTTGTATCCATGACATTAATGCAATTTATTATTTTCCATGATAACAATTGAATTTCCCTATTCCTGCAGAGTGGACCCCTGTTTTATGTGAGTAGTATGTAGTTTCTCACCTATCCCGCCTAACTTACAATATAAAAGGGGTGCTATCCCACTCTGTTTCCATCTCCTCTTTAACCTAAAAAGCTACTGACATCCGGCAGTATTTACCTACCTAACTCCACCTGCTGTAGCTTTGTTTTTTTCTGTACTTCCTGTCCTCACTCAGTTAATATACTTCTTCTATCAGACATTTAACATTTACCCTACTTACAGTGTGAGGGCCCCTACCCTCGTAGATCTCAATCTTTGCTCTAGTCTTCTGTTTATACACTAATGTGCTTCTTTAAGGCAGATAGATACCAAACAATATTGTTTTAAATTATCTAGAATGTTTTGTAGACATATCCAGAGGTGTCTGAATTTGTGGTTGACAGGGAATAAACTCGATATTATTGTACCAAGCAATCTGTCTAGTTTTTGCATAAACAGAATTAGATAAAGTGATGTAGCTTCCTCAGTCCATCCATGAAAGTCTTATTTGTAGACTTGGCTTTCAGTTGAATATTGTTTACAGAAGGGAAGAATGGATATCCACCAGTTTTCATTACAGATATGAAGCAAACTTACCTAATATAATTGAAGTGCTTCACTGGTTTTAAAGCCAGCTCATCCTCACCACTTGACCTGCATCTAGTGGGCGATTTCATACAGTAAGTTAGATTCAGCCCAGAAGATTTCTCCCTTTTGGCTTGTACTTCTCCACAGTTCATGTCATTTCCAATTCTCCTTTTTCTGGTGATGAAAAGAGCGACTTGTAACATTTATCTATCCAGAGCAGATGCTGAGCAACGGGTACACTTCCACATCTTGCCTCTGCCTCATGAGATTCAGTGGAACAGTTTTGACTTATCGTCTTTTGACTCCACTCTGTCCTAAAGTACTGCTGCATGGCACTTTGATGAGAGACATGCATATAGCTAAATGTTTTCTAAAAAGACAGAACAATTAGTTTTATAGGAGATTATTGGAGAATTATTCTTTGTGTATGACTTTAGGCTGATCATCAGTCTCTCAGTAGCTGTGAGCGGCTAAGGTTGCCTAAATGTTTATCACAGCTACACAACAATTGGCCGGCTCATGTGAGGGAGGCAGCTCTGTTGGCTGTCAGAAGCCTGGCATGCTCACTAACAGGAATGTGGGTCAACTTCTAATTCTGCTTAATTGGCCCCCCACCGGTGTTTGTAATCTGCTCTTTGTGTTTATGTGCGTACAGCAGACCACACAGATTGGTAAAGGCCGCCAGTGAGCAATTTACAGCGACTAAGTTGCACCACAGGCCTGTGTTTATGTAGAAACAAAGGTTTGTGGTTTAAATCCCATGCCTGCTCCTTTCCCAGCTTTCAGAGTGGTGACAGAGATGATCTAGTTGAGCCTTGCTTCTTTCCAGCTGCATAAAAAACTCAATTAAAAGCAGCCCATCATGCTCTCCTGCCAAAGATCACATTACATGCCTCACATCCTGAGTGCAATGCTGATTCCTCATTCCAGAGAGTTCCCTTATGTGGAAAATGGCCTCCTCAAATCCTTTGTGTGTGCAGCTATTTTTGTAGAATTTGAAAATATTCCACTGAGCCACAAGAAGAAAAGTAACCTTGCAAAAAAGTGTTTTTCTCTCAACCGTTTTGGATTCTGTGGCCGTGACAAAGCCCATAATGTGGCTTAGATGCAAACACACTGCGCCACCTGTCCAAACATCTGTACGAGGCATTTATTTATTTAGCTTCAGTGTACAGTGTGATGAAATTAAGCCTCGTTTTACTATGGTGTGACATGATAGAGTGGCTGTCTGGCTTTTCTCAAAAGCCTGAATCTTCCCAGAAATCTCTCTCAAACACATCACATATCAAAAGATGCAACTCGTACGACTTGAATAAACTTGGTTGGGAAAGATGTTATGATGATGACACAATTTTCACAGGATTAGGATTTTTTCTCATTTAAATCTTCATTTTTTTTAGAATTTGGCTCTTTTTTGAAGTTCATTGACTGGGAATTTCCTAACCATAAAAAGAAATCCACTGAAGATTGGGCTTCGCTTGAAATACATGCACATGACATTATGCCTTATAGAACATGGACATATTTATCTGTACAATTACCTACAGGGATTTGACATCAAACAGAGGTTGCCACTTTAATAGTTTTCACTAGATGTTTCCACATTGTTTCTGCCTGGTGTTGCTTTGGAATTACTTTGTTACTAAAGGGATAACATGACATCTGTCTGTATTAAACATCTGTCTTTGTCTGCATGTATGTGTTTTTTCTATAACCAATAATTCACATGTTTATTCTCAGTTTTTTGTTGATAAGTCAAAGGCCCGCTGTAACTTCCCTCTGTTTTTTCAGGGTGAGTTGGAACGTCAGCTTTTACAAGCCAATCCCATCCTCGAAGCTTTTGGGAATGCTAAAACAGTGAAAAATGACAACTCATCACGTTTTGTAAGTATAGAAAATGAATATTCATGTGCATCAAAGTCTAATCCATCCCTTATTTCAGCCTGTGACCATCAACAAACAGACCTTTCATGTGCCCTAAGGCTCACACCCTTTCATCTAAAAATACAGTGCTAGAGTAACATGAAATGATGCTGGTTGAAGTTCTGTCAGAATAATGGGATGTTTTGAATTTAACGTCTTTTTTTTCCTTTTTTAGAATTCTTTGCTCATGTGTTTTAATGTATTTATTATAATCTAGATGTTCTGTCTTAGTTCTCGTGCTTTTGAAGTTTGATGTTATATATAAAAATCAAGCTTGATGCTCATCATGAGGCCTCAGCTTGTGTTACAACAGGGTCATTATGTAACAGATTGATTGCTGTACATCTCGTCTTGGGCACTTTCTGAACATTATATCTGTGTTAATCTCTGCAGGGGAAATTCATCCGGATCAACTTTGATGTCACCGGATACATCGTTGGAGCCAATATTGAAACCTGTATCCTGTTTTAAAACGACTGACTAGCACTAAGTAGCGAGTTGATGTAGATGAGATATTCATAAAGCGGCAGAAGCGTTTATTGGAAGCATTCAATACATTTTGGTCTTGATTTGTCTAAAAAATTGGACCTGTACACAAGGAAGTGTCTCATGTAAACAAGCAGTGACATATCAAGTCGAGAAGACAGACCAAATAGATATATTCTTTGACTGCTCTGTGCCAGACTTACTGGAGAA
Organism: Eleginops maclovinus; assembly: GCF_036324505.1. NCBI lineage: Eukaryota > Metazoa > Chordata > Actinopteri > Perciformes > Eleginopidae > Eleginops > Eleginops maclovinus. The sequence goes on from NC_086353.1 coordinate 10,183,768, forward strand.
ATCCAGAGCTATTCGTCAAGCCAAAGATGAGCGCACCTTCCACGTTTTCTACCAGCTGCTGGCTGGAGCTGGAGAGCACCTCAAATGTAAGTAGATTTATCAAGGTTTCTTCTTTTTAAATGAATTTAGACCATAGCTATGTTTTTGGCAGCTTAGCTAAGTAAAATATAAGTTGACAGTATAAATAATAATATCAAATAGTTCACATTCTAAATTTCACATCTTTACCATCCTTTTATGACGTCTCTCTTTCCAGCGGACCTGCTTTTGGAAGGATTTAACAACTACCGTTTCCTGTCTAACGGTAACATCCCGATCCCCGGCCAGCAGGACAAAGACAACTTCCAGGAGACGATGGAGGCCATGCACATCATGAGCTTCGGCCACGAGGAGATTCTGTGTACGTTTACAAAAAAACATGCATGAACATAAAAGCTTCTCAAGGATGTTGAGAAAATGTCTTCTCAAGAACCCTTTTAAATGTATGAAATTGAAGTTGCAGGGAAGCATCTCTGTACTTGTGCTTTTGTAGTGTTGCATTTCTCAGTGTGAACAGAATACGTGGGCAGATATTATAAACCCATTTTAATCCATGACTATAAAAAACGAACTATTTTTTGTCAACTTCACTACTTAAACATATCCATGTAATGCTAAAACAATGTTACTACAACATTAATACTGTTTGTTTTTCCCTCTTTTATTTCTGTAGCCATGCTGAAGGTGGTGTCCTCGGTGCTTCAGTTTGGTAACATTATCTTTAAGAAGGAGAGGAACTCTGATCAAGCCTCTATGCCTGATAATACTGGTATGTATCCGATGCACTCACACACACACAGACAGACAGACACACATGCACAGGTTGCAATCCTTTTACATCTGCTTTGTAAACTCCTAGCTCATAGGTCAAGAGATTATTTTCCTCCTTTTCCTCTTCCCATATATACTTCAACTCCTCTCCTCCCCTTTTTCCTGCCTCCCTCACACTGCGTCCTCACCCACAGAACAGAGGAACGAGTGATTTATGTCTTTTCTCTCCCCGGGTCCTGTCAACCTGCCATTAAACCACATTATTATGAGGATTTACTCCTGAAGGAAATGGGGCAGAGTCTTCCAGTTCCTCCACATGAGGCACCGCATATTTGGCCCTTAAATAAGGGAGACGGAGAGAGAGAATTAGTAGAGTGCCGGTGATGCAGCTCGGCCAAATATTCCCAAATGCAGCGAGCAGAACCCCAGACTATGGCAGATGTTTTTTTTAGAAGTAAGACTTGGCTGATCTTAAGCAGATCATGCTTTTTCTTCTTTTCCACAATCTCCAGCCATGTAAAATACAACATTTATTAAGGAAACATCTTCTAAAAGATTTGTACTTCATCTTAATGTTCTATGGCCTTTAGAAAGTTGTTTCATAATGTAGATTAAACAACATTTCAATAAGATACTGAGAAAGATCCTCATCTTTATCCAAACTCTTTTTATAAGCAATCATTTCTCATAATGTTTTGTTTGTTTTCCTGAAAAGGCAATTAAACATTCAGGTTTAGGTCATGTCAATGATCACCTTATGACCTCCTTTTATTCTCTTTCAAGTTACAACCTTTTTCTCTGTTGTGTCTTGTCCATCTCTGTTTCCAGCTGCCCAGAAACTCTGTCATCTGCTGGGTATGAATGTCATGGAGTTTACCAGAGCCATCCTGTCCCCAAGGATCAAAGTGGGAAGAGACTACGTCCAGAAAGCGCAGACTAAAGAGCAGGTCAGTGAGCGAACAACAAGTTATCTTTTATTTCCAGCTCAGACCCATCGTGACTAATCATGGTCTCTTTTGGTGCTCTTTTATTTTATATTGCTCTGAACGAAGAATCAGCCTAGCTTTTCCCCCAGTCGATGAGCTCCATGGGGAATGTTGTAATAAGAGCCGAACGAAATACATACTCTGAAGTTGAAACATTTTTAGAAATGATGGCTGTCCCAGTGAAGGAAAAAAAGGTATATCCTGCCCTGTATTGTATTGTACTGATCACATACGAAGGCAAGTCTTACTTTCTTTGAAACTTCTCCAAAGTAGATCCCCTGTCTATAAATTATTAATCTTTAATGTGCAGTGCTATTACAGACTACTGATCATTATGGCTTCAGCTCAATCAAACAGCCTTTGTCTGAACTGTTTTATATATCAGTACACGACTGACTCAGAAAGCACATGGAACATTAACGGTTATACAGTATGTCCAAGATAAGTAAGAGTCCCTTTCTGAATTTTACTGACTCTCGCCCTAATGCTCGCTGTCTGCCATGTCAGCTCTTCCTTACCTTACATTGTCTTATTTTACCTCTGGTCTCCTTTTTCTCCCTCCAGGCTGACTTTGCTGTTGAAGCTTTGGGTAAAGCGACATACGAGCGTCTGTTCCGCTGGCTGGTCCATCGCATCAACAAAGCCCTGGACAGAACCAAACGCCAGGGGGCCTCCTTCATCGGCATCCTGGACATTGCAGGATTTGAGATTTTTCAGGTTTGGATAAAATCTTTAAATGTAATGTTAAAATAGGAATGTTTGTCAGGTTGTGGCTGGAGAAGAATGTCTTTGTTTTGTACGGCTGATGGTCATTTTTGCTTTTGTTGTCTTTCTCCTCCAAACGTTCTACATTCGAGGTTTTGAGTTCTTGTCATCTACATGTATTTAATTCATTCATGATCAAAGTATTCTTCTTCTCCTTACTACAGTTGAACTCATTCGAGCAGATGTGCATCAACTACACCAACGAGAAGCTGCAGCAGCTCTTCAACCACACCATGTTCATCCTGGAGCAGGAGGAGTACCAGAGGGAGGGCATCGAGTGGAGCTTCATCGACTTCGGCCTCGACCTGCAGCCCTGCATCGACCTCATTGAGAGGCCGGTCAGTTTGGATCAGTGGATCATTTACTTTGTTTTTTATTCATACCTACTTTAACTCTTCGCAAAATATGTTCCACTGATTTTTGAACTATTCAGCCATGCCTCTTTTTAAGTTACCATAATACTTTTCTTATCTGTGTAAGTTTTCTCTAACAGAAATACAATATTTAACAGGGCACACAATATTTAAAAAAAAATGTTATGTTTGTATTCACTCAGCATTTTTTTAAGTACTTGCTTCATTTAATGCGTATTAGGAAATAAATGAATGCTTAAAGATTAATTTGTCTCGATGGTATAAATCCAAATACCTCTCTCTCCCACATATTGAGTTCTGTCCTGTGTTTTTGTTCCTTCAGGCAAACCCTCCAGGAGTCTTGGCTCTGCTGGATGAAGAGTGCTGGTTCCCCAAGGCCACGGACAAAACCTTTATAGACAAGCTGAGCCAGGAGCAGGGCACACACTCCAAGTTCCAGAAACCTCGGCAGCTCAAAGATAAGGCCGACTTCTGCATCATCCACTACGCTGGCAAAGTACGCTCCTTTTTTAAAATTCTCTTTAGGAATTACACTCTGCAGGTTTCTGAACTGCACTCACAGAGACACATAATAAAAGGATCATTTTATTTATCATCGTCGCTCATACAACTGATACTCTGATACTTAAGTTTCATTGCCAGGCCAGTTCCCAGTATGGTGGTTCACACTCGAGTGAATGTTCTGTTTTACTTCCATCCTTCTTAGAAACATACAGGTTGTTAAATATTTGACTCCCTTGCAGGACCAGCTGCTTTATTAATGTCTGCACTCATATTTTCCAGTACATCTCTTTTCCTCCCTGATATTCTTCTGCAAAATTTAAACACAAGTGAGGAGTCGAAAATGATGCAATATTCTCCTGTGGTGGGATTTCAGGGAAATACTGTCTGCTGGTTGGATTTATATGACATGGCATTGGAGCGGATTTGTAGGTGTGCTATCCAACAGAATTGAGTCCCTGCGGGGAGACCTGCCGAGGAACACATCTGCTTACCATTATGTGCACTTTGACGTCTTACACCACAATCAGTCAAGAACTCTGAGGTTGAACCTTAAGAACATCTGCTGAAGAGAAATATCTGCAGACGCATTGAGCCAAATGTTGTAAAGGCTGTCAACAGGAGTATGCCCAAAAAATATTACCTTACAAATGCAGCCTGAAACGCTAAGATAAAGTGGGACCTGTGCAGTATATCAAGTTAATATTCATAGTGTGTCAATTTGTCAGATGTACAAAATATTCATACAGACATTTTTTGTTGAACAGTCTGGATGGTTACACAAGAATATATATTGATAGAGTTGTTGATACAGCTGATACTTTATTGCTAATCCTTTCACCTTATGTTTCCTCCAAATAACCTCCTGTTCATCCCACTAATTTATAGTTTGAGCTCCCCACATACCTCCAGTTAGACCAAGTCTCAATGTTTAACGTTTTTACCAATATTAATATTTGAAGGTTAAAAAAAATAAATCTAATCTAATTTTACCTCAAATATATTTTGACATTACAGTGACATGACAGAATAACAATGAAACCTGAAAAGCTGATTTTTATTGACGTATTGAAATGAAGAATTCAATGAAATCCTCAAATGTACTTTACAAATAAAAAGGTGTTAGTTTTGTCCATAGTAAGATAAGATAAGACGGACCTTTATTTATCGCTGTAGGGAAAAACATGTGTCATGGAAGCAACAGAATAAGAAGAAACACAGATAATACACATGGAAAATACACTGGAATAAAAAATAAGAATAAACATGTATCAGCAGTATTATTAGAAATAACAAATAATGGGAGTCAAACTGTGATCCGGTGAATGCACATATATACAGATGTAGGAGCAGAACAGATATGTTAAATGTATATATTCATTTGAGGTGTAAGTACCTGAGTGAGTACAAGTTGTATGTGCATATAGTGCAAATATTCTGAATGTTCATTTGGAATATGTAATATGGGTTAATGCTTGGTTGTACATCTGATGGTTCCAGGTGGACTACAAGGCAGACGAGTGGCTGATGAAGAACATGGACCCCCTGAATGACAACGTGGCCACTCTCCTGCATCAGTCGACTGACAAATTTGTGGGTGAACTTTGGAAAGATGGTAAGCCACTTTTTTTTTATCGCTAAACATTTGAAATGGTACTGAAAGGAATCAATTTTAGTAACTCATCCTTTTTCATTATGTATGTGCTAGTTTGCTTATTCAGTTAACAAGCACGTCGACATGTCTCTCACTCAGGCCTACTAACAACAGCTCTCCTTGTTGACCAAAGCCTGTTCGTTTATGATTACTGAGGATACGTTTAACATGGCCCTCCCCTCCCTGTCTCTTTCTCTGTGTTGTAGAGATTCAGACCATTCAAAGGGCTTCATTCTATGACAATGTCACTAGTCTGGATGACCCCGAAGGTGAATGAATGGGTCGTGCTGTAGCTAACCTGGGCCAGAATAATAATAGCTAAAAATGTACCAGTACTGTAGGCAAAATAAAAATGATTTCCAGGCATGTTCTTAAAAGTGTACTGGTATATTTTTGCCCAGATCTGTATGTGTCATGCTTCAGCCGGCGCTGTGTCTGTCATAGCTACAATGGCTCTCATTTGCTTCCAGGCTGCATGGCTCCCTGTCTCAGCCAAAAGCAGTAGTAACTCCTAAATTAGTTAGAATATAGACAACTACTCCCTCTAGTCGAATCAACATGCTTTAATTTGTGTCAGTATTTTTGTAGGCTGACATGGGTCTTGTGATCTCTGTGTGGTCAATAGCCCAGAAGCCAGTGTTTGGATCGAGTGCAGCTGTTTGCAGCTTCACAGTTTATTTCTGTTTCTGTCCCTCCTCTGTGATGTGATACATCCACCAGCAAATAAGTTTCAGTCCCGACTGAACACTATATAATGACATTAATTTCCCGCCTTCCTGCTGCCTAGATAGGATCAGAGTAGCGGGAAATGGAAAGCAGATGTCCTTATTTGTTTTGGCTCCGAGCTCAGCCCTCAATGTGAGGGTCCAGACAGCAGGCCATACATCATCTCAGTCTAAACTCCAGCGGTCTGTGACTGAACAAACACATTTTATTTGGACAGTTGGATACTAACAGGTGACATAGCGTATATTTAATTGAGTGTTAAATCATAACGTATTACTAAATAAGTCTACTGACATTACTGCTAGATTTTCAAACTATTTCTGACAATATTCTCTATTCCCATGTTTGCCAAAAAACGAGAACCATAAATATGCGCTTTGAAGTTGCAGCATCAGACATTATGCTACCGTTCTCACTGGCTGAGTAGCATGAACTATGACTCGTCAATTCATCTTCATGGGAAAAATAGTTTGAGAACCCTTTTATTATGAGTTGTAAAAAGTTCTACTGTCATATTTATTCATTTAGTTTCTGAAAGCCCTTTAGTTTAAACGTATTAGAAGTAAAATGTTAAAAAGTGTTCATGTAGCTGCCATCAAGCATCATCTCTCTCATGCTTGAGGTCCAAAGGAAAGCATTTAAATTGTTTATGGTAATATGCCATATGGAGTCCTGTACACCCATAGGAAGAGAGAGGCTACACTTCCCATCTGCAGAAACTAGAGGTAGTTATAGACCTGATTGTTAGACTGCAGTTTGTAATGTCTTTTCCATCCATCTGCACTTCATGTAGCTACATTTTGTCACTGTGTTGCTGCTGCTGGTTATTTTTTCTATGCCCCCCCCCCCCCCCCCCCCGCACAATGTCTGCTCGCTCTAACAAGTTCCCCTCATCTCCCCACCAGTCGACCGCATCGTGGGCCTGGACCAGGTGGCAGGGATGAACGAGACAGCCTTTGGCGCCACCTATAAAACCAAAAAGGGCATGTTTCGTACGGTGGGACAGCTCTACAAGGAGTCGCTCACCAAGCTCATGGCCACACTGAGGAACACCAACCCCAACTTTGTCCGCTGCATCATCCCCAACCACGAAAAAAGAGTAAATAAAGAATCTGAATGTGTTTGTTAGAATCTGCATGTCAAAAAGTGGAGAGTCAGCGACCTTTAACTATTAAATTATGATCGATTATCCCTGTACCATCTTGACTCTGGTCAGTCTATAGTGGTAATGCTAACCTGAAGTTAGCCTTCAAAAAAGGATCTCAGTTTAGTTTGAAGAGCAGAAATCGTACGATATAAATACTTGTTTTTGGTCTTAATTGTTTATCTCTTTCTCCTTCAGGCTGGTAAACTGGAGCCTCACCTGGTTCTGGACCAGCTCCGGTGTAATGGAGTCCTGGAGGGGATTCGTATCTGCAGACAGGGCTTCCCCAACCGCATCGTCTTCCAGGAGTTCAGACAAAGGTGACAAACCACAAAGAAGAAACTTATTTCTAACTCCATAACTCTATTCTGGAGAAATTATTTTACAATAATGTACTTTACTGTTCACAGATATGAGATCCTGACACCTAATGCTATACCCAAGGGTTTCATGGATGGAAAACAAGCCTGTGAAAGAATGGTAGGGTTTGTTTTTTTCGTTCTTGCTTTATTTCAGTTCTGAGTCAGAGTTACTATATTGAGGGAGTTTTTTGTTTTTGTTTTAATCAAAGAACTTACATATTTAAATCCAAATGATTTGGGAAAGATCCTGTGATGAAAACTCTGAAACAAATACCTTTTGATTTTGATGTCAAACTGTTTACCCTTAACATGTCATACAAAAAACTAAATATAAATGTAACCCTTCTGCAAAGGTAAATACTTAACTGTCATGTGTTTATTTACAGATCCACGCCCTGGAGCTGGACCCCAACCTGTTCCGTATTGGTCAGAGTAAGATCTTCTTCAGAACCGGGGTCCTGGCCCACCTGGAGGAGGAGCGAGATCTGAAGATCACCGACATCATCATCTACTTCCAGTCTGTTTGCCGTGGATACTTGGCACGCAAGTGGGTGTCAGATCTCCGTTTAGATTTTATTTTATATTTATTACTTTAGAAAATGTATCTGCCTTTAGATGCACAGGATGATAGAAGCAGAGTGATGCAGTTCACACATCGTCAAGTGTAAAGGCATTTCTCATGTCAAGTCACAACTTGAAGCTCATCCTGGTAGTTACCATAGAAAAAAATCACAAGTACCAGAAGTACCCGTTGTGATTTAGCATTATCGTCAGAGCACGGTGAGGGACGACACTTTTTCACTCAATCCAGCCCAACCTTGGTCTTTAAAATACTGCAGACTTTAAAAGCAACACTCTGCCTCAACATTGATTTGTCGGCTGTTATTGTTCCATTTCTTCTTTTAGGGCCTTTGCTAAGAAGCAGCAACAGCTGAGTGCCCTGAAAGTCCTCCAGAGGAACTGTGCTGCTTATTTGAAGCTGCGACACTGGCAGTGGTGGAGGCTCTTCACCAAGGTGAGAACCCTGACAGCTGCACACCTCTGCTCCGCCTAATATTGCAAAGAAGCTCATTTCATTACAATGATTAATTGTTTAATCGTCAAGTGTGATTGAAGATGGCAATAACCTGATGTCACTGGTACCACTTTACAAAAAGTGATTTTTAAATTGCATTCTGTTTTGTATTTTATTTTTATTCACTGCAGAAACCCAGTGGAGGTTGATTTATTTTCTCTTCCTTTTGCTCTGTCAGGTGAAGCCTCTGCTGCAGGTGACCCGGCAGGAGGAGGAGATGCAAGCCAAAGATGAGGAGCTGATAAAGGTGAAGGAGAGGCAGCTCAAGGTGGAGAATGAGCTGGTGGAGTTTGAGAGGAAACACCAACAGGTAAACATGACCTCTGTTATGGAAAGTAAAAGCTCAGATCATTTTGACAGAACTACTTTAAATATATTTTAAATGATGATTTATTTTTATTTCGCTGTGTTATATACATTTTTGATAACAATTGAAGGAATCAATCTAGACACTAAGGTGGCTGGTTTTTTACCCTGTCTCTTTTCTCCAGCTCATAGAAGAGAAGAATATCCTAGCCGAACAACTCCACGCTGAGACGGAGCTGTTTGCCGAAGCCGAAGAGATGAGAGTTCGTCTGCTTTCTAGGAAACAAGAGTTAGAGGAGATCCTTCACGACCTGGAGTCCAGGGTGGAGGAGGAGGAGGAGAGGAACCAGAGCATGCAGAATGAGAAGAAGAAGATGCAGTCACACATCCAGGTCTTTAACCTTAGCTGTTTAAACTCCTACATGCTCAAATCTCTCTACTTTTTCTGGTTTTGATGTAATGCCATTAATCCTGTAAATAGTTGCATATCAAAATTGTCCTCATTTGAACATTTACATTACCTTTGTCATTTATATCAAAGTTGAAGAGAGTAGGATTCCATAAATGGCGAGCTGTGTTTGCAATTGGTAAACTCTTAAGTTATTCCTTCCATTCCTATTTTCCACTTGGTTCCTTTATTTATTCATAAATAGTAAATGTTGTAAAATGATTTTACAGTTTGATGCAAAGTGTTGTAGCTTCAGAGAGCTTTAAATGTCAGACTTCAATCACATTCAAAACTTGAGTGTTTAGTCCTCAGCCTCTTTGCATTAGTTTAAATCTTTACATATGCATGTGTTCCCCTCCCCGCAGGACCTGGAGGAGCAGCTTGATGAGGAGGAAGCTGCAAGACAGAAGCTGCAGCTGGATAAAGTGACAGCCGAGGCAAAGATCAAGAAAATGGAGGAGGACATTCTCCTGTTGGAGGACCACAACTCCAAATTCCTCAAGGTGAGAGGATTAGATCTGACCTGGAAAACTGTCTATAAATGACATAGAATAGGGTTATAAATATTAGTGAGAATTAAAAAATCTGTTTATTTTGACCTGTTCACCTCTTTAGAGTCAATTTGACTGTCTTAAAGTGTCAGTATCATTTACAATTTCAATATAATTGACTATTTCACCCAACAGGAGAAAAAGCTGCTGGAGGACCGGATTGGAGAGATGACCTCCCAGCTGACAGAGGAGGAGGAGAAAGCAAAGAACCTCGGCAAGGTCAAGAACAAGCAGGAGATGATGATGGTTGACCTGGAGGGTAAGGGCTCCCAGCTGCTGCTTCTTGATCCACCTTATATCCAAAGATAATAACATTTATTAGGACAGACACAAAGAGATGGATGGCCACCGTCACAGTTGAAAGACTACATTTGTTTTGTTAGGTGTTGTTCTGTAAGACGTTCCAGTTGCCTTTATGACAGAAGGTACAGTATAAACATGAACGGGCTACAATTAAAGTATGAACGAATTGCGGAAATCTATTAATTGAATTACTAGCAAAAACACTGTTTTTGGCTTTGTGTTTTGTTATTGTCAGTAATAAATCTGTGTCGCTAAAGACCCGAGGTATGTAAGACCATTTGTAAACAAACTCATGCATTTCAGCAAAGCAGTTAATCTGATTACCATGAGTTGTGTCAGGCTGTTAGCAATTAGGTGTTGGGGGTTTTTCACTTTCTGTGACCTTGTTGTAACTCCATTGACTCCTCTGTGACATTGCTCATTTACCTCTTGTGATTAACTGGCCATCTTTCAGTGCACATGTCGATAAAACACATGTGGCTTCTGCCTTTCTTTCAGAGCGTTTAAAGAAGGAGGAGAAAACGCGTCAGGAGCTGGAGAAGGCCAAACGCAAACTGGATGCAGAGACAACCGACCTGCAGGATCAGATTGTGGAGCTACAGGCCCAGATAGAGGAGCTAAAGATACAGCTGAGCAAGAAGGAGGAGGAGCTGCAGGCGTCTCTGGCCAGGTCCGTGATTAACGTATAAAACATCTATCAAAGTACCAAAACTGACAGCATCGGACACCTTCTGTAAAACAGAAAACACTGATAAACTCAATGCAAACTTGAGCTTCTTAGCAGGAGCAATTGCTCCAGTCTTGAAAAGATACAACAATAATAAAAGTGTACTACTTGAGAAACATAATAGTACAACATCTGAAAAACCGAAGATATAAAAAGAATGAAAATAATGAAGGATCTAAAGAGGGAAATTATTCTATCATATAACCCCAGTTCAATAAAACTCTCATCAAAAACTGAACCAGAAAGTGTCTCTAGAGAAAACAAATTCATTTAAGTTTCATATATTATTATATTACTTTTTTTTTCACTACTGGGTGACTCCTGTGAATCCGTATCAATATCAACCTAAACTGATGTGGGAAAATATCCCTGTTAGTGCTATTGCTCATCTTTAGTATATCAAGCACAACTACACTCTTGCAGTTGCAGTGCAGTTCATCCTATTTCCATGACAACTGCAATCCAATTCAATACAAAGACCTTAAAATAGAAGCTACAAAACAAATGCACTAAAGTCAACTCTGAACTCTGACTTAAAGCAGCTAACGTCTTCAGCTGTTGCAGACGGGTTTTCAGCACACGTAGTCCGATCTTTCACTCTTCTGTGTTTGCCTTCAGCGACTCTGGCAGAGACCTTTCATCTTGGAAGCAGCCGTGTCTGATTACAGGCAAATTGATGTTGATTGATGGCGTCTGCCGTTTGGCTTTGCACTTGTTTTTCCCCACGAAGCAATAAAGAGCTTGGCTTAAACAGGCTGTCATTTTTGCAGTGTAGGGGAAAGTCCATTTTTTACTATCACAAGATTTTCTCTTAGTTATTGCTTTAAGAAATCCTGCGTCCAGATTCTCCAAACAATAGGAAAAATACTCTGAGCAACGTGTTATATTTAATTATTTTCCCCATGCATGCAGATGATGTAAACGGCTGTGAAGGTCGTTGCTGTGAAGGTCAGCTCAGATTATTCTCAGTGGTTCCCTCTTTGCAGCAGGCTAATAGTCCCGGCTGCCGGTCATTCATTAATGTCTGAGTCATTTCACGCTCAGAAGTCATCAGTTTAGTCGAGCTTCAGATAATCATGCTTTCATTAAACTTGATGCGCCTCATTTTGGACGGAGCAGCGATTCTGCGATCAATTGTATCATGTATTTGTGGATTACAGGGAATAACTTTTATATTGGAGTCATTAGTGCCTTTACTCAAGTCTGTGGTGTTGTGCTCATAATGCAGACAATCCCCTAATTACATCCAGTGATTTTAATCAGTGCGTTTCTACACAAGCGAGGAATGTGAGGGGGGTGTTGCAGCCGGCATTCATTTGACTCGGCCTCCTCACTTCCTGCAACAAAACAAATCAACATCATCTCACAAAATGGTGTTCACAAAAACACACACACACACACACACACACACACACACACACACACACACACACACACACACACACACACACACACACACACAGTTCTCTGCTGAAGCTCTCAACATTCACCACACTGCCACCCTGTGTGCACGGAAGGCCTCATTTCAGATGAAAGAATGACACTTGTTATTTAAATACAAATCATTATTTGTATTTTCATAATTGCTGAATTATTGCACTCATTTTGATGGTTAAAATATGTTATTGAAACCTAAACACTGAGAGTAGCTATCAGAAAAGTGCTGATGATAAAGGGAGTTGTTGAATTTGATGCCTTTTAAAGGTGGAAGAAAGTATAAACAAATAAATAAAATGAACTAAAATAACAATAAAAACCATAAACAGCAGCAAGTCTATGTACATATTTACAGTTTAAAGGACATAAACTAAAATGGTGTCAAGTGACACTATTCTTTTATATTCACATACCAAAACAAAATATTTAATTCATCTAAAAATATTGATATAAGAAGAAGTTGAAAATTCAGATGGTCTAAGCTGGAAAAGGTTCACTATATTCTGTACAACCAAGTCTCAATAGTATGATGAGGGCTTCGTCTGAACAACTGGCTTCTTTTGTGTCTTTAACCAGGTGTGACGACGAGACCCTGCAGAAGAACAACGCCTTGAAGCAGGTTCGGGAGCTGCAGGCTCACCTCGCTGAGCTGCAGGAGGACCTGGAGTCTGAGAAGATGTGCCGAAGTAAAGCGGAGAAACTGAAGAGGGACCTGAGTGAGGAGCTAGAGGCCTTGAAGACGGAGCTGGAGGACACGCTGGACACCACCGCTGCCCAGCAGGAGCTCAGGTGCTTATTGAAAGCTGGTTTATTAATGACAATAAAGGGGAACTCCACCAATTTCACACATCAGAGCCTGATTACAGGTGATGCAGGGTCCTACTGCACATGGGTTAGGGTCACTTGTGTCAGCATTGATACAGATGAAAACTTCAAGTTTCAAAATAAATCATATCCTTTGATGTGAAGCTAGAAACAGGTGAGCTTAACACATCTATATAGCTGCAACTGTTCCCAGATTGAGGATAAAAGCTTAATGCTACGTTAGCAGTTATGAGCATTGGCAGCTTGATAATTGCAACTACTATGTTAAAAAACATGTTTACTAGTTCCAAGATCTTGTATTTATTTTCTTTTTATCACTTTTACATGTCACAGTTATCTCCAACACTACAACAACTCCTTTGTGTACAGTTACTTTATTTTTGTGAAGCAAAAAAATAGCAATGAGCCTTGCCTGTTAAGATGTATTGTATCCAAGAGTGTGTCCTCTCCTATTAAACGTCTTTATTTTGTGTCTGCACTCCAGGTCCAAGCGAGAGCAAGAAGTGGCAGAGCTGAAGAAAGCCATAGATGATGAGACCAGAAACCACGAGGCTCAGATCCAGGAAGTGAGACAGAGGCACAGCACGGCGCTGGAAGAAGTGTCTGAACAGCTTGAACAGGCCAAGAGGGTGAGGGGCTTGTACCTGGTGACACTCACAGAGCCTTTAGTCATCCCTCATGTATTATAGTTACTCAGAACATTAAATTAAAGTGGAAATTAACAGACATTTGTTTTGCCATCTGTAGTTCAAAGTCAACCTGGAGAAGAACAAGCAGAGTCTGGATACTGAAAACAAAGAGTTGGCCACTGATGTGAAGAGTCTGCAGCAGGCGAAGGCAGAGTCCGAACATAAGAGGAAGAAACTGGAGTCCCAGCTGCAGGAGTTCGTGTCCAGGGCCACCGAGGTGGAGAGGACCAAGGCTGAGCTGGCCGAGCGCTCACACAGACTCCAGGTAAGCTCCTGCGTAGACTCTTTTCTGTTACTTTTAAGAGACATATCCCCGGATTAATCTAGACACATTATTTTAAAGGGAATATTTATGGCACGCTGGATTTGTTTATTGTGGTTTCATCATCACCCAATTTGTATTTTCTCAGACGGAGCTGGACAATGCGTCCGCTTTGCTGGAGGAGGCAGAGAAGAAGGGCGTGAAACTGGCCAAGGAAGTTGAGAAACTGAACAGCAAACTGCAGGATTCTGAGGTGCGAAACACACAATCAACATCAGACACATTTAAAGCTTCACTCCGTCTAAAATCAATGTTAAAGTTACATAAGGTGTCTCATATTTGTCACAAAAATAGTCCAAACACCAGGATAGTAGGGTTGTAATTGATGTACACAAGAAAAGCAAAGCTGTGAGAGTAATGTTAACAAATTGACAATGTCCACAGTTCATTTTTATGCTGACACTCGACAGCACGTGTGTAAAAATGCACCTTACCTGAATTGTGTCTATATTTGAAATGGTTGCTTTGATCATGTCTCACTTATTAGTATCTACTAGTTATGTGTTGCTCAGCATAAAAGTCTTGCTGCTTTTCTTTCCTCTAATGATCATTTCTGGGGTGTAGGAGTTGCGCCAGGAGGAGACGCGCCAGAAGCTGAATCTGAGTGGCCAGATCCGCCAGCTGGAGGTGGAGAAGAGCACCTTGCTGGAGCAGCAGGAGGAGGATGAGGAGGCGCGACGCAACCTGGAGAAACAGCTCCAGACAGCGCAGGCTCAGGTACAGTTATTCAGATTTGTAGATATTCCTACACATACTGTAGACATCTGAAGATCGTAGGCACACACACAGAATATTTTAGGATGGCCCCGCTGATCCTCTGCTGAGTGTCAGGCTAACTCTTCCTGCTGTTTACCAGCTGTTAACATCTGCTGATGATGTGCAGAGCAGCATGAGGACAGCTGTAAGCAGTGAGATTCTGCAGCAAATTGAAGACAGGTGTCTTGAGGCAGATGTTTCTCAGTAGGGAACGGAAATGTTACAGATACACTCATGTTCAACAGTTAAAGATTCATTATGCATCAGTAGCTGAGATTGTTGGTAGAATGAAAAAATCACACAGCTCTTCATTTCTAATTCGCCCCTCTTTTTAGCTGTCTGAACACCAACATTGCACACTACCCTTCTGAATGTTTCGGCAACACCAAAGGTCCCGATTAACACGATGAACTATGATGCTCACTCGTTGAACTGTCATGTTATCTTCTATGCATTCACTGATTTGAAAATGCCTTCCTCTAGCTCTTTGAGACAAAGAAGAAGCTAGATGAAGATGTGGGGTCGCTGGAGGGCCTGGAGGAGGTGAAGCGAAAACTCCAGAAGGACATGGAGCTGACCAACCAGCGCATGGAGGAGAAGACCATGTCCATGGATAAGATGGAGAAGACCAAGAACCGCCTGCAGCAGGAGCTGGATGACCTGATGGTGGACCTGGACCACCAGAGACAGATCGTCTCCAACCTGGAAAAAAAACAGAAGAAGTTTGACCAGGTAGGCTGGGCCACAGATGTTTCAGTGATGTTAGATTTATATCAGGGCATTGAGGTCATTGTTTATTTTCTCTGCACTAGCTGCTAGCTGAAGAGAAGACCATCTCTGCTCGCTACGCTGAGGAGCGCGACCGTGCGGAGGCAGAGGCCCGAGAGAAGGACACCAAGGCTCTGTCGATGGCCCGCGCCCTGGAGGAGGCCCTGGAGGCCAAAGAGGAGCTGGAGAGATTCAACAAGCAGCTCCGTGCTGAAATGGAGGACCTGATGAGCTCCAAAGATGACGTGGGGAAGAATGTGAGTGTCCTTTGACCCCTTAAGTTAAGGTTAAATGCTAAATGAAATTATAAGAAGAAGATCCCATTTTCTTCAAAGCAGAGAGACGTTACAGATTTAATCTATTTGGATTTATTAAATGCTGAATTTATGTGGTAGCTGCCAGGTCTCACTAGAGAGTACAGTAGGATCAACCAGGATAGTTTAAATGTTTGTTACTCAGATCTTAAATAATATTCTTCCTTCTTGAAATCCACTCAGGGTTTTCTTCTGATTTTTGTTCCTGCCTCTCTTGCTGATGCTACTGTTTCCACCTGTCGGTGTGTTCAGGTCCATGAACTGGAGAAGTCCAAGCGAACGCTTGAGCAGCAGGTAGAGGAGATGAGGACTCAGCTGGAGGAGCTGGAGGACGAGCTGCAGGCCACAGAGGACGCTAAACTGCGCCTGGAGGTCAACATGCAGGCAATGAAGGCCCAGTTTGACCGAGACCTGCAGGCCAAGGACGAGCAGGGAGAGGAGAAGAAGAGGTCGCTCGTCAAGCAGGTACGCAGCGCGCACAGTGGATGAACCGGCAGTTTTTATCAGGTGTACATTTGGTCTAACCTGGCACACTGGGTGTTGTTTTACTCCTCCAGGTGCGCGAGATGGAGGCAGAGTTGGAGGACGAGAGGAAGCAGAGAACTCTGGCTGTGGCCGCCAAGAAGAAGCTGGAGATGGACCTGAGTGAGCTGGAGGGGCAGATCGAAGCCGCCAACAAAGGCCGGGACGAGGCTGTTAAACAACTGAAAAAACTACAGGTATACAGACCCATGCACACAGGTCAGATATCAGTATAGGGATTTACAGAGAGCAAAAACTGAACCTAAGTCCTGTTAACAAAATAATAATTAATGACGTTCAAAAAAGGTAATTAATGGGTTATTATTTTTGTCTTATTTCTATTTGGGGGATAATCGTGCCCTTAGCTTGCATTGGGGGGGGGGGGTAACAGCAACTCCTTTTTTACTATGGACTCAGTGAGTTAGCTACCGTCCACAATGTGATCGTGTTGTTCCTTGGGTGATTTCTGTTCTAAGTGGCGCTTCATGATTTCTAAGCAGGCTGTTTATTCACAATGGGCATTAGAGATGAGTGTAAGTAGCCAGAAACTAAAAACAAATGTATTTTGCCTCTGATTTAATTAAATGTATAGGGCTCAGAGTACCTTATTGGGCTCTATTAGCCGTGTCAGCTTCTGACCGTGTTGACAAATCAGATCAATGATTGCGCCAAACTCACTAACTGACTTCCTGTTAGTTTTACGCTGGCATGCACTTATATACCTCACAGTTTAAAAGCCCCTGGCCTGAGTGGTCACTGTCCTGCTGAGTCAGCGTTTTACTCTTTGGTTCTCCATCTCTCTCTCTCTCTCTGTATATCTCTCTCTGTATATCTCTCTCTGCAGGTTCAGATGAAGGACTATCAGAGAGAGCTGGAGGAGGCCAGAGCCTCCAGGGATGAGATCTTCACCCAGTCCAAGGAGAACGAGAAGAAACTCAAGGGCCTGGAGGCTGAGATCCTACAGCTGCAGGAGGTCATACTCCGGAATATTAATTTAAAGTAACATTTATTAAATTAGAGATCAGATAATGTCTGCTACACCCTGTGTAAGATGTGTTTTATCTATGACAGGCAATGTGACTTATATTATTTATTAACTTTTCATCAGTTCCAGTCAGACTTCATTTCAGTTTTTTGGTGGTAAAGGTCTTCTCTGCTCTGATCCTCATGTTTTATTGTTTGTGTAGGACCACGCAGCGTCCGAGAGGGCCCGCCGACATGCTGAACAGGAGAGGGACGAGCTGGCTGATGAGATCTCCAACAGCGCTTCTGGAAAGTCAGTGTCTCATTGTTCGTTCTGATATTTGACCAACTGGTGTTTTTTTTACACACCCTCTGGTCATCTTTTAAAAAATGGGAGAGCTTTAATGTCCACTTAGTTTTATAGAGTGCTGTAAGGAAAGTATTTGGTTTGGATTGATTAAACATGGAATTCAGCAATCTGTTTACATCAGTCAATTGGTAAGAGGCACTCAGTGTGATAGATGGGATAAAATAAACCATTCCACTTTAGTAAATATATTAATGCTCTTGTGCGTTTCCAACCCTGTCTGTAGGAATTATGTTGGAAAGGAATTACAGTTCAGGATTCCTGCTTCTACCCTTAATGAAAATGTGTGTGTCAGGTCTTCGCTGCTGGAGGAGAAAAGGAGGATGGAGGCTCGTATTGCCCAGCTGGAGAGGAACTGGAGGAGGAGCAGGGCAACATGGAGCTGCTCAACGACCGTTTCAGAAAGACGAGCCTCCAGGTAAACTCACTGCTCATGAGGAATAAGCAGCGTAATGAAGTTCTCTGACTCTGAATTGGTCACTTCCCACTGTGCATCTACCTGACCCTCTCTCTTCTCTGTCTCAGGTCGACAACCTGAACACGGAGTTGGCAGCAGAACGCAGCACCGCACAGAAGAGTGAGAACGCTCGGCAACAGATGGAGCGGCAGAACAAGGTCTCGTATAGTTTGTTGAACTCATTAGCATATACATCTTCAGCTCTAAGAATGTAATATCGTTGGGTTAATAAGCATGATTGTATATTTTATCATATTTGGTGTTCATGATCCTAAAATGTACATATTATAAACGCAGGATTTGAAAGCCAAGCTGGCAGAGCTGGAGGGGGCTGTCAAGTTAAAGTTCAAGGCCTCCATCACTGCCCTGGAGGCCAAGATCCTGCAGCTGGAGGAGCAGCTGGAGCAGGAGGCGAAGTATGTGACCAGACTCACCTGTTACACCCTGTCAGAGGACATCCTGCATTTGAGAAGATATTTGCATTTAGGCTTCATTTGAAACATTTCCTGGTTAAAGGAATACACCTAAAGATTCATTTTAACGAACATAAATCACCATAACATTTAGTTTAAGACTCTGAGGCTGCTGGGTAGAGTCCTCTGGGAGAGATGTGTCTGCCTTTGCTACATTCATTTAAACTAAATCTGAATTGTAATTAGCGCTCGTCTTTCCTGTCTGTTTGAACTTGCAGGGAGAGAGCAGCAGCCAACAAGATTGTCCGTCGCACGGAGAAAAAACTGAAGGAGGTGATGATGCAAGTGGAGGATGAGCGTCGTCATGCCGACCAGTACAAGGAGCAGGTATTGAGTCATGAGAGGCAAAGTGCATCTTTATTCAGGAGGGTTAACCTGCCAACCGTCCAAAACCTCTCTCTGACCGCCTGTTCCCCCATGTGTCCGTCAGATGGAGAAAGCCAACTCCCGCATGAAGCAGCTGAAGCGTCAGCTGGAGGAGGCCGAGGAGGAGGCGACCCGAGCCAACGCCACGCGCAGGAAGCTGCAGAGGGAGCTGGACGACGCCACTGAGGCCAGCGAGGGGCTCACCCGGGAGGTCAACTCCCTCAAGAACCGCCTCAGGTAGGGTAGAGGCACTGCATATTGCCACAAGAAATAAATGAAATGATGAAGTCACAACATTAAAGTTAAGGGGAACAATGAAATAAATAAACTGTGTGAAAATGTGAACTCTTGACATACAGTAGTTTGGTTTTGCTATTTTAGTGGCACATTCTGATATATAAACACATCTATTTTTAGCTTGTGTGTGTGTGTATTTGGCTTATCTTACTTGTCTCAGGTTGAATAGGGAAGAAATTGTTAGGCATTTTGTGAAACACAGAAACGCTGTATGCTAAATATGGAGCCAGGAGGCGCTAAACTTAGCAGAGGGATACGTCTGACTATAGCTAGCCTGACTTTCCAGAGTTTAACAAAACAAATAAATTCTCTAATCCATACAGACATCTAGTGTGTTTAATCTGTACGAAAAAGTAACGCCTATTCTGGCCTCATGTCACATGTACAGAGTAGTTCCAACATGTTACTCTTTTTATGGATTAAACAAGCAGATACACCAAGCCCCAGGCTAGCAGTTTTCACCCGCATCCAGTCTTTATGCTAAGCTAAGCTCACCACCTTACTTCTTGAACCATCGGAGGTTTATGTTGTTTCATTTGTTCCGACCAGGCGTGGCGGTCCGGTCAGCAGCTTCTCCTCCAACCGCTCGGGCCGCCGCAACCTCAACCTGGACGGCGCCTCTGTCGACATGTCAGACGACGACGCCGACAGCCGCGCCGGCGACTTTAACGACACGCAAGCCACCAACGCCGAGTAAACACAGAGACCCTCTCATTCCTTACCCCCTCGCCCCTCATCCCTCACCCCTTCACTCACTTCCACCTCACCACCTGTGACCTGCGCTTAGTTTTCCCCAGATAGATCCATCCTCTTTTCTCACTTCAACCCGCTGACTGGACAGACGATTGGAGGATGAGTTGTTTTTGGTAACGCTGGGCGGAGTCTGCCTGTCAGCCCTTTTTGTATGGTTAACGCTGCAGGGAAAATCCATCGCCCTCCCCTGACGTCAAGCCTCCAGTCCTGGAGAGTCTCAGGGGCCAACGGACAATTCTGCCTTACTCTGTCCTCCTCCGGCAAGCTGCTAGTCCTGGCTCGTCTCTCGGCCATGTATCATCTCAGCGTCACGGCGTAACACTCATCTCATCATCAGGCGGGAAGTTATCTGCTTATTGAGAAATGATACGTAGGTGCAAAGTGCTTTTATACGAAACAGTAGGTGAAGGCTGTGTACACACATGAAGTATGTGAATGCACCCCATACTGGAAATGTAGGACTTCAACGAAGCGTGTTTCACTCTGGTGTTATAAGTGTTCTGCTCACACGCTGTATAAAAGCCATCTTATCCCCACTCACTCCCTCCTTGGGTCGCCACGCCGGCTGCTTTTGTTGCATGAGTTTCCTCCTGATGTTCGGACAGCGTCTACAGGAACAGCAAACACCTCGGGACATGCAATAGAAGAAAGCCAACTCAAAATTCAAAGTGTTTTACTGTGAAAAGGGTGTTTTATTTTCTCTGTTGCTTCATCTCAATTTTAACGAAAGAATGTGTCGCTGGGTTTTAACTAGGAATCTCATAACTCGTAGGGGTTAACACATTTGTAATATACTCTAATGTGGATGGTGCGAAAGATGCTGGAAAATGCACAGAACTGCACGGAAAGATATTTAAAATGTTAACTGGAAACACACAGAAGGAAAACAAGCTCTTACTGGAAGCACTGAAGAGGCGCTCAGTCCGGGTTCTCAATGTGACACTCAACAGGTGGTTTGATTAGAAATGCAGACCGCTTGAAATGTAGTAAGAATAGTTTCAGTGTTTGTGCCGAGCCCCAGATTGTAATCACTCAAGTAAAACCACAGAGCTGAAGCATGAGTTTTTCTGAAGAAGAATTACCTGCCAATCTTTTAAGGATTTGAATTACCTTTAGTCTTTCCAAAGACTCTAATGTCAATATGGATGAAATGAACCGTTTCAACAAGTTTTCTTAAGTTGTAACTCTTTGATTCATAAGGGTCTGCAACAAATACTGTTATATTTTTTCATATTAAATTACATTGTTTTATATTTTCATACTTACACAAACAACCATGCAGAACATTTGGAAACTTATTTAAGAGCTTCGTGAGATGCATTCATTTGGATTCGACCGGTCATAAATCCAAAACATTTACTTTTATTTAGGTTTATCTTTCTAGGGACTTGGAGGACTCATCCATGCTGCTGGAAAGTAAAGAAAGAAAACCTTTGTTTGTGTAAAAGACAAAATATTTTTCATCCACAGATAGAAGTCTATTTAGGATTTTAGGAGTGCCCTTAGGGATCGATCTGTAATAACTTTTCAGAAAAACTCTCCTCTCTGTGCCTCAGATGTAACCTGATAAACACAAACTGGGACTGGTTTGTGCCGTGGTTTTCTGAGTTGAAGCCTCCATCTTCCTGACACCCCTGATGAATGAAGCACTTAGTACCCACAGGAGACGGATGGCTGATACTCTTAATTACCAGTTAAACCACTACAGTGTAAAAAAACACTCGCCATGACTCCCATAACCATCCATCAACCTTAGTAATTTTTAATGAATCAGCAGATTCGGATGGTTGTCGACATCTGACTTCCCTGCGTTTCACCTAAATGTAAACGGTATGTTTCTTTAAGAGTGCCTTAGACACTAAATAGGAACATAAGCAGGCAGTGATTTCATTACAGATGTGAAGATTAAACAGGTAAACCAACGACAACTTCAACGATTAAACTTTTTTTCTTTCTTATGTATTTTTGCTGTGCTTCATATCATACCCGCTGTGTACCTCTGTGTTCATATTAAACTCCTAGCTGCAGTGTGTAGGTCAGAATCAGTATTACAGCATCACCACGTGAGCAGCAGCTGGACTCCCCAGTGGCTTCTGTACTAAGGTTTTAAAAAGTAACCTCTTAGTGCTGAAGTCATTGAAGGGGAGTGACGCTCTGCACGGGATATTGGTTGTCCTTTGGCTCAAAGCTTTAACATCCACAAGTAGTTAACTTTATTTTATCATTATTATTATTATTATTATTATTATCCAGCTGGCTGTTGACAACCAGGTATCCAATTGCAAATACTCCCATCATTTTATTTCTTGTATACCTGTATTTCTAGACGGTAATTTTTTTCGTTTTGTTTGTTTTGTAAAAGGAAAATAAAGCATATTCATTGTAGCCCTGACTGACTTGTTTCGTTTGTCGGGGTGGGGTTTGTTTTTCTACTATCTTGGACTCGATCTCGGATGTTTAAGAGTCTTATTTCTCGGGGTCGATTTATTCTTTTCCAGTCAGATATCAAACCTTCATATTTAGTTTGTAATAGTATAGTTTGTCCGGAAAAAGGCATAGTATAGTTATATGTTTGTAATAAAAACAAGTTATAGTATTGTGTCAAAAAAATAAGAAAAGTATTGGTATGTTGAACAATATTAAAAGTTATTTTTAGTATAGTATGTCTAAAAATATGGCAACAAGTCAAAGCATAGTATGTCCAATATTTTATTAAAATATATAAACAGTTGAAATATAAGATGCTAATAGTATAGTTTATCAAAAAATACTTTTACAAATCATAGCATAGACTGTCAGTCGAAAATATGATGATTCAAAAGTCTTAGTTTAGTTTGTTGTAAATTATAAACAAATCCTTTGAGTATAGTATGTCATAAAAAAAGTTATACTAGATAAAAGTAGTCAGTATGTCAAAAATATATATGAAAAAAGTTATGTGTCAAATCAATGACTAACACTCACACGTTTCTTAGCTGGGAGAGGGAAAGGCTGAAAGAAAGGAGGAAAGTCGTCGTGAAAACCACCTGTTTTTTTTTAATTCTATAATTGACACACAAAATAATCTACAAAAGACCAAATTAATTAACCAGTTAACCACAAAATGTCATTTTATCCTCCCGGACCCCCAAAGAAAGCACAATTTATAAGATGTCACCCACTGCTCCGGTCACATGACTTCACAATGACATGAAGGACCACACGTTGACACTTATGGGTTTACATTTTGGGGGATAATGTCAGAAAAATCAAACACACACACACACACACACTGACCAGCAGCACCCCATCTAAACAGTGAGCTACAGAACAATCTTTGGCGCCATTCCCGGTGCAGCCGGTCAGTCAGACCCACATTGAGGAACTAGTCGAGAACAGTGAAAGACTCAGGAAGAACAGTTTTGTTAACGGAAGTATTCAGCAGAGGGAAGGAATCTCTGCAGCTGTGTTCAGACAGACAGAAAGGAATTTCAGCTTCAGCATTTGAGTTTATTCCAAATGTGGCGGTGTGGTGCTTGGCTCGACCTTCAAACTCATCAACAACTATTTGTTATTCCTCGTCTCTTTTTCCTAGTAGGTTTATTTTAAAAAGGTGCTACATTCGATAAAACACCCGTAATACCGAGTTGGGAGTGTTCACACATTGTTCCAAGTTGTGGCTGCAAGAGATAAAAAAGCTGAATTAGCTTTTCATGTTAAGCACAGTTGTAAATGGAAATTTGAAAAATGGTGTATAGCTTCTTTAAAGTAAGCTAAATCAATTATTAAGTGTTATTTTAGATGTAGTTTTGATTCAACCGCAAGCAGAAATTGCAGCATTTTCTGCTCCTTCTCCCAAGACGATCTTAAATATCAAACTTGGCCATTTAAAACATATTCCTGAAGACCTGTCACCATTTGAATAATAAATAGTTTGATGATCAAGGTGAAGGTTTCATTTGTTTACTTTCATATAACAGTCATACGTAAAGGAATCGCTGATATTGACTTTGAACTCAAACTGCTTCTAAAATGGTCTTCCCATGCTGTCTGAATACGCAGCGGATAAAAGGAGTCTTTAGTGAAACAGAAACATCTACAAACATTCACAGCTCCAGAAACGACAAGTTGAGTAGAGGTTGAAAGCCAAGCGACGACTTGCACTTTTGCATTGAGCGTTTTACAGTCCTGCATAGATCTTCGTCTTATCAATACAAACTAAGGCGTTGTGTTATATTAAGTTGATTTGAGTCAATAAGCAGAACAAGTTAATAAAAACATCTTAACTCACAAAAACTAAAACAATTCAAGTAGGCTACAATCGGGATCCCCTCTCTCTCAGGCGGCTCCAAAACTCTTTCCATTCAAGTCTTTTTTCCAGAAAAAGGTCCAGTGTGATTAAACAGCACCAAAAACACACTGAGCGAGAGAGGGGCGTCCGACATACACTCGCTCATTATTGTCAAGAGGGGATACACGTCTTCACCCATTCACACAGAATCATCTGGAGAGGATTAACAGTATAGTGTTTCTTCTGTACACACACACACACACACACATTCAAATCAACCTCTCACACACACACTTTAACATGTTTTGTCCCTGTGTAAATTACAAATAATTTATTAATATTAATTTAAGCTACTACTTAACAGTCATTTGTGGGAGCAGCGGTGACCAACAATAACATTTCTATAGACACCATGGTTCCCACATCGGAGACGAAGAGACGGAAAAATAAAAAACCATTATTCAGTCTGTTTTTTTTTCTTTTTGTACTGCAAGAACAGTCCCGTGTTTCCACATAAGCTTAAATACAAATTATATTACGTAGCGTACGACTACTCATCTGTACCACCACCTCGCTCACACGCATTCCACAGTGATCAAGGTCGGTCATATGTAAACATGTTGACAACAAAATAAAAATAAGCAGAACAAAAATAAAAGTGTTTCTCGTCATTCACTCTGTCTTGTTCTCATACCCGGTTCGTTAGAAAACTGTTAAATTAATGTGTCATTGCCACTCGTAGCGAGCATTCTCCTTTAGGTCCGTGAAAAGAGGCGGTGTAGCCCCGCCCCCTCGCTCAACATCACTGCGTCAGTCAATCAAAGACTCCTATTGGTGGATGTGTCCAGGAGGCTGTTATTGGTCAGTGGGATTTCCTCTTCATGTCTCCGCCCTGGCTTTGGTTCGCATCTGAGTGGAGAGGAGGGAGAATATTTAACAACTTTGACTCCTGGATCTGTCAATCATTCGACAGCAGGCTGCAGCAAGTTCAGTGCTGACCCGTTGTGTGGGGATTCAACATGCTCTCTATTGTTTTATGTTAGATAAAAGAACAATAAAGGCTCTCCCATTTAACTTGGTATTTCAGGGGGTGCCTTAGATTCTGCATCACACACCTGTCGGGCTTGTTTTAATTCAGTCATCTCGTTTTTTTTGGAAACCTAACCTAACTGGTTGTTTTTTTAAGCTACTCTTTGACTATTTTCGGATCAATAATTTATAAAGATTTAATTATATACTGTTAAATGTAATACTGACTGATGATTCATTCTCAATTTACCACCATGAAGTTACACTGAAAAATAAAAAGTGCTAAAATATATTAACATTTACGTTAACATGCAAAGAATATACAGATCCCCAATGCATGTAACTTTGAAGATACTTTCAAAAATAAAACCAATCAATATTGACACTCAGTCTTCTTCTTCTTCTTCTTCGAAAGGTACAGAGGTTTAATATCAGGCTGAGACTGGTGCCGCTGTGCACGAGGTGATAATAGGAATTATTTACACTGAAAGACTACCTCAAAGTTTCAAAAGACATGGCAACCTTTGTTTCAGGCTCTTAGTGTCAAGTTAACTCTGTTGTGTATATTTAGCTTAGGGTTTATCACAGGGCGAGCTGTTGAAGCGGGTGAGCTGTGTTTTTAGGTTTTAGACGTTGAGATGCGTCTCTGTTACAGATACACACGCAGACTGCATGCAGCCACAGATACATGATATATAGTTGATTAACAGACATCATCTAGCTATTTATCAATCATCAGAGAACACATCACAGAATATAAACAGAATCCTCAGTGATCAACAATATACATCTAAATATCTTTAGAGCATGCGTCTACTGTACAGCTACAGAAAACATGCTAAAGATCAAATATACTGAAGCAAGCAGGAAGTCACAGAGCAGCAAAGCACAGACTGATGAGGGGGGGGGCAGTGCAGATTACCTGAGAAAGCAAGTTGCAAGTGAGGAGGTAGGGCAGCCTGCGACCCTGACTGGAGACTCTTATACAGATCTGAGGAAAGGTGGAGGGAAGATGAGAGGGAAGAAGACAACAACAACAACAACAACAATGGGCAACATAACAACAAGGGGGGTATTAAAATGGGAATCCAGCAACAAAAAACAGAGGAGAGGATCAAAGTGAGGGGGCAGCGAGGTACAAAAGGTTGAGATGACACACAGATTATGAGGAGGACATCCAAGGGGACGGTTTATAAACAAAATGGAGACAGAGACAGAGAGAGACAGAGAGACAGAGAGAGAGAGAGAGAGACAGAGAGAGAGAGAGAGAGAGAGAGGTGGAGCAGAGAGGAGATGCTTCAGTGTGAGCGCACAAACATAAACGGACGTATGGAAATCTAAACGTATCACTTCCTCAGTCTGTTCTGCCTCCTGTATAAATAACGAATCATAACGATTTGAGAGAAATATTGAATATCTATATTTTCGACACATTTTGAAGTGTAAAAAATTATGCATTTATAAAATTCAGCCGTATAAAGAGTCATCTGCATCGTGTTAAATACAGTGAGTTTGTACCACAAACAAGTCAAGCGTCTACACAGAGTCCCTGAATTCAAGCCTTTTTTTAAAGGTCAATAAAAGAAGTAGAAACCAGTTAAAAGAATGAGACTGCTGATAATCTGTCTTTCTTATTTTCCCTGAACCAACTTTATATTGTTACTCCTTTTTTGTCTCTCTTGATCGATGTGTCCACTCACCCATTAGGTCGCTCTGTGCTAGTGTGTATCCTGAGTTGGAGCTGGGGACTGAGCCTATGCCGGCGGCCCCCGGGCCTCCAGGGCTGAAGTTGAGCAGCGGGGGGAACTGGAAGGGCAGCGAGACGGGCAACAGGCCTCCCAACATCCCGAAGCCCAGAGACAGAGGGGAAGGGCTGCCCAGGAGGGAGGAGCCTGCTGTGGATACCTGCAGACAGGAAGCAGGGAGAGAGAGACCGACATCCATCATGTGCAAAGAGTAAAACATGTGTTTGCCCAGCAGAAACTATCCAGGATAATTATCATGAACTGAAACTCACACTAAAATGAATATAATAATAATGTCCTACAATATTACCTATTCAAAAACTATTAAAATATAAATCCAGAAAAAGAGGGGATATGAATATCAGTCCGCTCTCGTGATATTAAAGCACGGAAACTGAGCAGACAAAGAGAAATGGCTGTTTGCTGCAGTTGCTTCACAATGAATACTTGTGTTTTATGAATACAGTTTTGTCTTGTAGAATTATATAAGTTAAATGCATCATTAAAATAGTTCCTTAGTTCAAACGCTATAAACCAAGCTCCTCAGCTGGTGTCTAATGTTGACCATTTATTGTTCACCAGGGGTTGGCTTTAGTGAGGCGTGTCTAAAGTCCAAACCGGGGGCAAATCACGTCCCACGGTCGATTTAATACGCTGCTTTGGTCTTATAATGTAGCATTTATGGCCCGCTAGCTGGGTGACGTACAGTGAGTATGGGGAATTGACAAGTCTTAGGATGGATATTTAAGCCGATGGTATTTGCGTTTTCCTCTGTAAAAGACGCGGTGTTTTTGTTTTGGTATTTCCTGATTTCTTTTGTTTTGGGCGGACCAAACCCGACTTCTTGGACTAGCCTTTGTTTGTGGGCCAATGAGCAGACTGGACTGAACTGATGTTGGGGTTAGAACCAACTGGACTCTTTGCTAAAGCGGATTGAACTGAATATATATGTAGCTTCATACTTCTGAGACATTATACAACCCTAACAAAACCAAACTCAAAACATAAAAAATGTGATTAAACTAAATCTAATTAAAAAAATGACTTCAAAATGGTCAGAACAAAAATAAAAAACAATTAGAATTTCAAACTACTGAAGCTTAAACTGACCTGTGGGAGGTGTGAGGTTGTGGAGGACGTGGCCAAAGTGGCCCAGCTGTTTACTACCTTCGGGCTCTGGTTAGCCCCGCCCACGACCCTCTGCCTCTGCGCGTGATTGGCTGAGACTGAGGGAGCAGAGGACAGCGGGGTCTTATCTGCGCGGCTGCAAACCGATATCACCCCCTTGTTGATGACGGAGTTGTTGATGATGCTACTGTTGCTCGTGGTGGGCGGAGCTTTCTGACCTCTGGCGAAGCTGAAGGTACTCTGCGGCTGCTTCACCTGCACCCCCCCACCACCCGATACACTGAAGGGGGGCCGGAACGTTTTGGGGGACTTGGGGGAGTACTGGTGTTGTTGCTGTTGGCTGGAGATCATCTGATGGGAGAGCGGGTGTGAGGGCGAGGATGTCGGGGAGGGAGAGGAGGAGGGAGGTGGGGTGGGTGCAGGAGGCCGAGGGGTGAGCTTGATGATCGGGGAGGAGTTGCTGCTGTGGGACGACTTGGTGAGCGTGGCCTGCATGGGCGTGATGAAGTTAGCCTGGTGGTGGGGGTGTGTGTGGGGCTTACTTTGAGAGGAGTGTGAGGAGTGGGGGGAGGCAGAGGGGGAGGAAACCACGGGAGAGGGAGGGCAGAAGGACTGCAGGCCGAGGTGCGAGGTGGAGTTTGATCGAGACATCGAGGAGGGGGAGGAAGAGGGCGTGGCGCTGCCGTTGCTGCTGACGCCGCTGGTTTTGCTCTTAGCCAGCCCTCCCATAGCTCCCAGCATCCCCCCCGGGCCGACAAAGCCCTTCTGATGGGGGGGCAGCAGAGGAGAAGCCGTGGGAGGAGGCCGCT
The DNA here is from genome assembly GCF_036324505.1 of Eleginops maclovinus. Taxonomy (NCBI): domain Eukaryota; kingdom Metazoa; phylum Chordata; class Actinopteri; order Perciformes; family Eleginopidae; genus Eleginops; species Eleginops maclovinus. The sequence goes on from NC_086353.1 coordinate 10,212,790, forward strand.
GCTTCGGGGGCGATGGGGACGGGTGAGGATGCATCTTGCCGCTCCCGCCCATCACCAAGCCTGTCCTGTGATTGGGCGCTGCCATGGGGAGGAGTCTCTGGGTCTGCGTCTGGCCCAGGGAGGCAGACCCTTTGATCAGCCCGTAGGGACTGTCTGCTGTCCTGGAGGCCAGCGACAGCCCGGCTGCCTGCACACGAGCCAGGGAGGAAGCAACGGGAGACGAGGAGGAGGAGGAGGAGGAGGTAGAAGAGGCGGTTGCTAGTGTTGTTATTGTTGTTGTTGTTGTCCCAGCAGCTGCCAGCGGAGAGGGATCCCCCTTCGACAGGTAATGTAGCTGCGTGGTGGAGGCAATCGAGGCAGAGAGCTGAGAGGCCGAGGGGTAGTGAGGGGTGACGGGGGGAGGAGAGGAGGTGGGCATCTGGAGGGGCGGGGGCGACAGGGGACTGTCTGAGAAGCCCAGGCCCTTAGAGGCGTTGTTGAGGAGGGCCAGAGCGTGGGAGATGGAGTCCAGCGATGGAGCGGTCAGATCCTCATCCAGCGAGTCCGACAGACAGATGGGCTCCGGGGGGGAGCAGGAGACGGGTTTACGGTTGGAGGTCAGAGCGGAGGTGTGCAGAGACGAGGTGGAGGTCATGGTGACCGGGGGTTTGTGGATCCAGAGACCCTCCTACAGAACAGAGGATGGGGACAGTATCAGTACCTCAGAGGACCAGGTCTTCATCCTTTTCCCTCTTCCTCAGTGAAAACAAACTCAAAGCAGACATTAGACCAGGGATGGGAAGTTTTCATGATGGATCACAATTGAAAATGCTCTTTATAAGTAGTATAAGCGATAATCATGGCATGAAATTGTGTTGGCCTACGCCTACATTGCCTAAATAAACATCTAAGCAACAAATAAATCAGTCCCTGTCACTGTTTGGTTGTAATTGTGTTGCTGGTATAGAGATCTAAGCGCAGGTTCAATTCCTGCAGCCTTCGTTTTATAGGCAGGCTTTTAATGTGATGTTCTGTTGACTGTATCGTAACACTCATGAGTTATGTAACATTCTTTCTTTCCAGAGGTGGGGAGTATCACAGCACTCTGCTGTGGAAATAATACTGAATTTATGATAAGCTGGTTCCTTTTACTGAGCCCCCTGGTTATTGTGAGAATTACATTTTTTTTTATTGCCAGGGTTACAAAGATTAAAACCACCCTTCAGCATAGTAATAATAATAACTCTGAATTGTTCGTCCTTGTTTATCAGTCATGTAAAATTGTGCAAATACTAAACAGCAGATCTGTCTTCAGAACTAAGTAAAACACACACCACGAGTACAGTATGTTGTATTGTTGCTTCGTGCTAGAATACACTTTGGCAAAAAGGTTATGAGCCAATTATCGTTGTGGGTTGAACATAAATCTGTACTAAATCAAAAATCAGTTGGATGTGTTTAGATATTATACAGTGTATGATCAGGGCTGTCACTCACCTTGGCTTTGGCCCTGGGCCCGGGCACCATTCTCCTCTTGACTCTGTGTGGAAATATGAAATGCACAGCCCTCAATATTTACATTTATAATTTATAAGCCCAGTCCCTGAGAAAACCTCCAGAAGTTACCGTTACGGAGCTGTGGGAGATGAATGAACACTTACAGGTTTCCAGTGAGGTGACTATGAACAGCAAGACTCTCCTTTAGCAGAATCCTGAGCAGAGGAGACAAAGTGCGATAAGAATATTTTCTCTGGAAATGTATAGATTTAGATACACAAGTTTGTTATTAGAGTTAGAAAACAGCCATGGAACGAAAAGTTATTCAATTACAACTCATTTTACCACTCGATAAACCTTTTCATATACCTCAACCACATTATTTTCCTCTTATATTAATCATTATCTGTTTGCTTTTGTTCAATACACTGTCCTGTGTATACTAACTTTGCAGCTTTTGTTATTATATTGCCACTTTATGGTATTTTTTTCTTTATATATTAACCTCTAACTTCATTGGTTTTAAAATATCTCCTAGCTAACGCCGGCACATTTAGGGAAAGGTAGAATAATGTGCTTACAAATAAAGAAATGATTACACTCCGGAGAAACAAATGGCTGCTATTTATATCAACCTGTGTTCAATGGAAAATGTGCATGAACCCACCAGCAGACTAACCTAATTATTCTCTCATATGAAAATATATAAACTGTCAGCTCCATCGGTTGGCATCCTTCTCACAAACCTTTTAAATGTTTAATGTTTTTTAAACTTAATTATAGTATTGAGGTTAACTTCATTGGTCTGAGCCTGGAGAATTTACAGCGATTGTCTTATCAACGTGAAGGAATGCGTTCCCCTGCTGGTATATATTAAAGCTAAGCACAAAAACGAGATCGCACACACAGACACACACAGACCTGGCCTGCATCCAGCCCTTGGGCCATAGTGGTTTGACCTCATTCTCTAAGAAGGCCTTGAGGTAGTCCTCCACAGACAGAGCGCACTGGTTCTCCATCTCGTAGCAGCTCAGCTTCACGCGCACCAGGCTGCACAGCAGGTTCCTGCACAAACACAAAGGCTCATTTAAACACTGATTATTCAATACTCAAATCCAAATAAGGCTGCAGGTGTTGAGCACATAATGGCTGAGGAGACCGTTATTCTTCAGGGAGTCAGAGGTAATTATGAACTCGTAAAACCCATTGCGGAAAATGTAGAAGCCGTTATAAAAATGAGTGAGGAGTGAAAAGCTGCTTTAACTCATTCTCTGGGTTTCTGTAATTTCACAAGGACACTAATTTTGCTCAGGGTTTCTACATTTGTGCAGGCATACAAGTCAAGCGTTCATAAGTACATTTAAAGGATCATTTGATATTATAACTCTTTTGCAGGTCTTGAGTAATGTTGCATATGTGAAAAACTGTGTGGCTGTATTCCCTCTACATTTTGAGGGACCATTAACCCAAATAAACCTAAAAATTCCTAACAGCTGAAAATATGTTTGACTCTTTTGCCATTTTCCTTCCCTCATTCATTTTCAAAACCTTCCATGCATTAGTCTTCTCCATCCAAACCACGCTAACCATCTTAAAGTCTACGCTCAGTTTGCTCGATCAGACACCAACACTGGAGATAAACAGGAAAGGAACAAAGGGAATAGACTGTATAGGACACTAATCACACCTGCAGCCACACAAACGAGCAGCATGCCATCCAGCCGGCTCCCCCAGCAGGACAGTAGTGAATCATTACCTGAGCTTGTCATCCCAGACAAACTTCTTCCGTGGGCCCATCACCCTTTTACCAGGCTTTTCCTCATCTTCCTCCTCTGAGCCGTTCTTTTCCCCCTCTCCTGACTGCTGCCTGTAGGACAGACAAACACACACACAGTCAGTCAGTGGTGGGTAAATGTACGAGCACACTTTTACAAAAAAGTAGCCTGAATAAAGTTTATTACTAGTAATTACTGTGATCTTAAAGTGTATGGTCTGAGCATTCAGTCACAGGAAAATGATGAAGACACTCAGCTGGCAGCTAAAATGTCATGTAATCTGTCCTTTGGAGCGAAGTACGGACTGTGAGAGAGTTGCAGAACTAGATAAGTGTGAGTCCACAGTAAGCTGAATGAACAGGAATTAACTATGCTGCTTTGTATGTTTGTTGGTGTTGTTTAAGTGCACACTGTCTCTCCTCTGTGTAAGTGTTTTAGTGGCTACACACACACACCACACACACACACACCACACACACACCTGAGAAAAAACAAAACGAGGAATCCAAACCGATTTCAAAGGGCCTTAGCAAAGCTATTCAGTAAACAAATAACTTATCATGGCTGCAACATTTTTACCAGGCAACCAAAAAAAATAAAGCTGAACACCCATGAGGGTTTGAGGTGAAATGATCTGTTATTCACTTGCTTGTGTTCTGAAACAGATGCACTTACTTTGCAACCTTGGCCATGCAGTCCATGTTGTATCTTGCTATCTGTTCTGGCATCACGCTACACACCGCCAGCTTCAGCTTCAACAGCGGCGTCCGTAGGCGGTCATCCTGAGAGACACAGAAAGGGTGGTTGAGTTAAGAACAGAGGCAGGCCAAAAGAGCGGAACAGGAATATAAAGATAAAAACTTGGGAGGAAAAAGAGGTCAGAGTGAGGAGAAAAAGAAAAGAAGAAACAGATAAAGAAAGAGAAGAAAGGGCATGTGGGAGTGTGATGATCCATTTTATGAACAAAGCTACTTTAATGTTGCATGACAAAAGACTAGAATATAGAGGATCCGTTTAGGACAACAGGAGCTGAAGGAAGCAGCTTAAATGCTCAGAAATATTGTCTAAAAATCTGAAAGCATTGAGCTTGAAGGAAGCACTTTGAATATGTTGTTGCTTATAAAAAATGAAGTCACAGATCACAAGACTACAACAAAGCTGTAACGGCTTTGTTCCTGAATCTGGCTTAAATGATTACAGAGAATCCTAAAAAGGAAGCTGTGGAAAATACATTTTCAAATCGGAGCTGAGATCGGTTATTTAGGGGGATTCTCACTTCCTCCACAGATCAGCCTAACTCACCTGAATGTTGAGGCTGAGCTTCTTCAGGCGTTTGAGGAGGGCTTCTTTGTTGCACGGCACAAATGCCTCCATGTGCGAGTAGATGCCGAGGCGCACCTCAGGAGGCTGCTCCTGGACCTGTAGCTCAATACTGAGAGGAGAACAGAAAGGAGTATTAAGATACAGGAAGGCTTAAAAAAAAAAAAGAAGGAGATTGACAGATATGGCAATGGAGAAGCAGATGGTGGGACAGAGAGTCAGAATAAACAAGAGACGGGAGATTAAGGTAAAGGATGGAGAAGAGCAAAGGGTAGTTGGACCCAAAAGTAAGACAGGGGAATGGAAATGAGAAGCATGACATTAACACACAGAATGAGAGACAGAGGGAAAAACAAAACACTTTAAAAGACAGCGGGAGAGTGGCGAGGGAAATGGTCTGAAAGTGAGTGAGAAAAGCTGGAGGAGAGGGGGAGAGTGAGCTGGCATTTAGCTGAGGGTGATTTAAAAGCTGTCCTACTCACTCCAGGAGAATGTTATTCATGTCCAAGGTGAAAAATTTCTTCCTGCCCTCTTGATCAAACTGCCGCGAGGCCTGTGGGAGAAATGTTGAGTCAGCATACTGTACCGGCATTCTTCCATACAGAACAAATATATATAAATGCATAGACATATCTGTGATGTTGCAACCGGAGGACTCATCTAAAGACAGAAACAGTTTCTCCTCTACCTGAGGCTGTCCTTCATATGGCTCTCATTTTATCAATCCTCTTCTAAGGATGCTTTTACACTTGTTGAATTTGTTTTCCTATTCATTTACAAGCTCAGAAAAGTGCTCTCTAGCTGCCACACTTGGTCCAATCCATTTTAATTAAAAGTTACACTTCCTTTAATGAATTCAAGAAACCCTCTTACTAAAGTTGAAGCTCTCGAGATTTCTGAATACCTTTGCTGATTTTGAAAGCAACAAAACAATGCCTGTTTATTTATTTGTTTCTCTTCCCATCCACTTGGCTCTTTCTGCCTCCCTTTAAACTTTACCAACATCTATAAAACAAGTCCCTGCTATGGATTAACTGTGTTGCTGTGAGATATAAACGCAGGAAGAAAATAAGAACTTCTCCAGAGTCCGTTGTGCCCAGCCCTGCTGTTTTCGTTACATAAAAAGCTTTAAGGCTCAGCCTGGAACCATGTCTCTCCGATGCTTTAGAATAGACTATTCTCATTGGACTAAACAATCACAGCAAACACTTTGTATCACTTCCTGAGCTAACGGGCATTTGTGTTAAAACTCAGTGAACAGAATTCACAGGTAATTGCAGCCGCCCACAGACAGGCTAGAGTTGACTCACCGCCCGCAGGTCCTCGATGCGTTTAATAAGAGGAGCAGGCAGTCCATCCGGCAGCGGAGGCGGAGAAAACAGTCCACTGGAAGAACCCAGGCCTCGCCCCTGGCCTCCTCCTCCTCCTCCTCCTCCTCCTCCTCCTCCTGCTGCTGGTTTAGGACCAGGAACACCGACTCCCAAAACACCATTCTCCCGGGCTGCAGCCATGGCGTGCTGCTTGTCAGAATCTAACAAGCTGAAGTCCAGGTCGCCTAGGAGATCTTGCAGCTCCTTCTCATTGGCCGAGCCCAGCAGTGACATCACAGCGGGGTCCGAGGTGAGGTCTGCCAGTGAGAAGTCGTTGCCGGCTGCGTTGTGGGTGGAGTTTGAGGCGACCAGGTGGGTGGTTGAGTTGATGGAGTGAGGCTTGTTAGCCACACCACCTGCCAGGCCAGGGTGCGCCATGTTGGGGTTTATTTTCTTCAGGTCCTCCTTCTCCCGCGTGAAGCGGCGGAGCATGGCCGCCAGGTACAGCGAGTCCTTCATCAGCTTCTTCCTCTTCTTCTTCTCAGGCCGCTGGAGCGTGAGGTCTGTCACTCTGTTGGAGGAAAGAACAGAGATGCCTTTTTTTTTAGCAAAATGCTGCTGACGTTGTAAATGTAGCTATTTCTTAATAACAAGGCTATGGAGAAAACATCCACATGTGTAGGACTGCTCAGTAAGCTCTGATTGGTTGACTTAAACAGGCACAAAAAGAGTTTGAATTGTTACACAAATCTCAGAGACATTTTAATTAATTGAAGGTAAAAAGTGCAGGATAATGAATAAATTAAACTCATGCTACATAAAGACATTTCAGTGGCAAACTGAGGCATTGACACACGCTGTCAGAGACCACTTTGAAACGTACGAGTAAGAGGTACTGTGGGGATTAACCTGCAGTCTGCTCTGAAAGATCTGACACACACTCATATATAACATCCTCTGTTTCATAATGGCACAATGGCAATAGCTATTTTTGGACATTATTTTCAGAGTGGCGGCACGTTGGAGTATTAAGCCTCTCTGAGCGGGGAGTGTTTCTAGAAGGTGGCTGGCTGTCATAGTCAGCATCCCTTCCTCATGATAGATGTATGAGAGAGGATCCACACAAAAGCACATGACTATACTGTCACACAGGGTGGTGGATTATTAGAAGGTGAAGACCGGACAAAATGCGTCATCACATATTCACTGTGGCCAACAAAGCCATGGGTGTCCAAAAGGTCAACTTTTCAAGCAAAGGAGAGAAACTAATCCGTTTATACAACAGGCTCAGTGTGTGAAAGAGAGACACTGCAGCCTGTGGGGGTACACATGATGACTGTTTATGTATTCGGCTTATTAATATACATAAAGTATGATAGATGAAGGAGTACACAAGATCACAAGAATATAATAATCAGTCAGAAAGATAATACAGCCATGATTCTCACCCTGGTTTAGGCAGTCTGTTCTTCTTCTGGTTCTTCTCTTCTAAATTGTCCACTTCCTTCTTTTTCCTCTTCTTGATTAAGTTCTCGTTGTTGTCGTTGGGCTTCTGAAAGAAGAGCACAGCAGGCCATGGATAAATAATCATGTATTCATGCATCTTTACTTGTTTTACATCATAATTGCAAATCATTATTATCATTGGACATGTCTTGTAGTCTTTTCTGTGTCAAATCATCAAAACAACATATTTCCAGGCTTGAAAGCGACTTTTCAAACACTCCAACAATACATTCTTTATGTTATGAACACGTTATGTTAGTCTCACCTTGCCCTCCTCTCCCTCAGAGTCGGAGGCAGCTCTGAACTGCAGCGTGCCAGTGTTGATGTAAAATCCCCCCAGCTTGGTGGACAAAGAGGCAGGAACCAGCTCATCATACTGAGAGAAAAACATAGAAGTTGTTGTATAAGATCACAGGAAACTAGAAAAAAAACTGTAGATCCTTTTACAAACAAAATCACGTGATAATATTTCCTGTTAACATTTCAGAAATCAGCCTTTGCTCTTCTGCTGCTCAGTGAAAATGTATGTTTTGTTGCTCACAAACCCAACGAGACACAAAAATCACAGTCCCTCCAGACCACAGATGAAAGTATTTTCCATCAGAGAGCATATCAAAACAAAAGGAAAAAAGTATCAAACAGGCGCTGCCAATTTATGAGTGCACAGAGGATAGTTATCAAAAAGCAAAACAAATATCACATTATGGCAGAGACTCGATACAACAGCATAATTCCAGCTATTACCGTCAAACAGTGTTATATCCTCAGTATAATACTGAGTAACAAACACTGTCAAACCACAACAATGACATATCCCTTTGAAGACACAAGCTGCACGTACGTATTCATGAGTCATGAGGATGATTTTAGACCGTTGTCACAGATTGGTTGTAAGAAGGGACAAGCGGTTATCTTTAGAAGTGCCACTGAATGCACTGTATTGAAACGGCAAGCTATGAAATAAATATTTAACCACAGGGGAATAACAACAACACCGCAATTCAGGAATGTGATGAGGACAGCAGGTTAAATCAGCAGATAATAAGGGAGAAAAGAAAAAAACAATGTGCAATGGTGCAACTATAAACTCTAAAGAGAGGCGTCTGACTAAATAAAAGTGACATCCCCGGAAAAACAAAGCCGCAGGTGAAAAATCACCTCATTATTAATAAAGTGAGGAGCACTTACAGCTTCTGAGTTGTCAATAAAGGGGTCTGTCTCGTCGTAGCCAAAGCCTATATCAATCAAATCTTGCATTCTGTCCTTCTTCTTCTTCTTTTCCTCATTACCCTGAAAAATTATTAAAAAGTATAATGTTATTTTAAGTTTTAAATGACATTAAAAAAGTCTTTTGTTGTTTTAATGAAATGCAAGTACAAAAACCTAAACTACAAGTCTATGAGTGGACTTTATTATATACTTATTGGCCGGTAGTGTGCGTCCAAAGATGAGTGAGATGATAATCACAGCCACAAAACGTATACGTCAGTCGAGTCATAGCAACAATCAAAAAGTGACTGAAATGCCTCTAAACTTTGTATTAGCGTCCATAACTCTTGCTTCCTCTGTTTTTCCCCCACAGCTGTATGAATGTTGAGCTGAGATTCTTAGCTATATTAATTAAATTTACCGTTACACTGGTTTTCCCCCCAAAGGACATTGATAGTAGCTATTTAAACTGCAAACCATCTCTGTCATCTCTGTTTATGCATGTGGTCATCAGTCGATTATCTGTTTTTTTCAAACTTAACTATATATCGCCATCGGCCAGGTTATAATGCTAAAAAGAAATGATAAACGCCTCAGATTAGATTTTCTTTTTTAAATACTCACATATTTATTTTCAAACTTTTTTGCCAGGGCCTCGACCTGCAGCCGCACTCTCTCATCATCGTTGAAAGGGTCGTTGGGATTGTTAGCAGAAGCCAGACTTTGAGTAGTCTTTTTCGCCTGGAAAATAAAGTGAAACTTCATATAAATAATCATCACTCAGAGCTATGACTATGTTCAACCTCTTTTAACCTCAAAGAAAAGATAAGTTCAATCTGTGAGATATCAATAATAATAGTTAGAGCGTCTAATCTCAGTCAGAGGTGGGAGAAGTACTCAGATCTTACGTAGGAGTACAAGTTTAGAAATACTCGGTTACAAGTAGAAGTCCTGCATTCAAGATGTTACTTAAGTTTTAGCATCAAATTATATTTAAAGTACCAAAAGTACTCATTATGCAAATTGCTCCATTTCAGAATAATGCATTATAAGTTTGGATCATTATTATTGATTAATGAATGTGTTTACCAAAGCTGGTAAAGGTTCCGCTAGTTTTAATCACTGTGTTTACTGCAGGGTAGATTGTGAATGTAACTCCAGGTGTAACTAAAGTCTTATTTAAGTGTTGATAGTATTTTACATCATTAATCCAAATTCTCAAAGTAAATAAAGGTATTAAATAAATGTAGTGGAGTAAAAGTAGACCATTTACCTCTATATTGTAGTGGGGTCAATTACAAAGTAGTAAACAAGTGAAATACTCAAGTTAATGTACACCACTGATCTCATTAATAGCAACAATCTTAACGTATGCCAAACATGATGCTGGTATAACCACTTTTGGAATCAAATTAGAACGAATAAATCCTACTCAGGTTTTCAAACTTTTTCGTATCAAATTCCCACTCATGTAAATCATAATAATAGCTAAAAGAATCTATCATCCCACACTGCACAGACTCAAAATGAGGCAAGCTTCTCTCTGACATTTGCCTTGCTCCCATGTTACATCCTGGTACTTCCATCAGCAATGCTCTATCATCTATCTATCACCCGCAGCCAGAGGGCCAAACTGCATGTGGCATTTCCAAGTGCTGTAATGGCTGTGTGACTGGGCTGTTGCTGGGCAAGTCTGAGTGAATAGGACACAGGTAGCAGCACAAGATAAGCTTCATCTCTTCATGTTCAAAAAGAGGATGTCCCTCGATAAAATAAGCTACAATGTGATGATAGAGCGCCGCTGAAGTTGGAACGCACACAGAGTGGACAGGCTGGTCAAATAACTGCGCTGTCTTTTGTGTGGAGTAGCACTAATGGTCAGTTTCAGCCACGCTAGTCCAGAGAAGGACAAGGTGCACTTCCCCCCTCTCACTCAGCAATAACAAGTCCACACAAACACTTGCCAAGAGCAAATAAAATTAACTCCAGCTCCAGTATCAGCCGGCCTGGTGATGTTGGTCAGAGATCCTACCTGGAGGTTTTGGATGAGTTCTCCGTAATTAAACTCGGCGGAGGAGCGGTCGTCAGGCTCGGGTAGGGACAGGTTGAGCCGCACCGTCACCCTCTTCTCGGCTCCAGCCGTGTCCCCGTCGTCGGTTTTGCCGAGACGCCCGTTGCTCGCAGCACCCCCTGCCCCGGTCGCTGCCTCGACCTCCCTGGCTTCACCGAAGTTGAAGTCGGCCTCACCCTCCAACCGTCGTTTCCTAGACTCCGCGGCCGCTCCAGCTGCGAAGGCCGAGAGGGTGACAAATTGCACTTTTCTCGGTTCGGCCATTTGGATGAGCTGTCTGCCTGAGCCTCGCTCCGGACAGACAGCGACAGCGAGGAGAAGAGCTACTTCGCGAAACTACTCCAAATTGGAGGGTGTAGGACGGTTTCGCGAAGCCCCGACGGCTGCTCGGTGCCTATACGGACGTTAGGGCCTCCTCCGCACCATACGCAATGAACTCCAGGGGCTGTGACGGCGGGGGGAAAGTTGTTTCTACGGCAGCTACTTGCATCCTCAATTTGCTATGGGACCGAGACATTCACAGGAGCCATCTTGGGTTTCGGGAGTAAATAAAATATCAGAAGAGAGGGGTCACTGCGCCTGCGCGTACGCACAAAGCGGAAGCATCGTGGAACAGGGGGGTCGTCACGTCCAATCAAGGTGTGCCCCGATCCTAGACCCGCCTCTGTCACAACAGGCGATAATAACAACACTGACAGTACTATAATGACCTTTATATAGTGCCTAAGGACAGGCTGTGGGATATAACATCACCCCACATGCTGTGTGGTTACAAAAGTATCATAACAGCTTCATCTCCAAAATCACAACCCACAGCTTTCGGTTGAAGCCTTTCTTTCTGTCTGTTCAGGAAAATGCTGAATTGTGCATTTTTGTAAAGCACACACTCAAACATCAAATCCTAAACGGAAGAAAGCAAGCCAGATGGTTGGCTGTCTCAGTTACCCAGCATTAAACAGCTGATTAATTTACAAGCACTACTAACCACCTGTTGATATTCAGTTTAAGTGATACCAACATGTTTCCCTATGACAATAAACTGATTTAAATGTGACATCGATGCTTATATTTTTTATTTATCTTTTGGACTTCTGTAGTAGAAACCATGACTGGATTAACCGTTACAAAGCCCCAGGGCAAGGTTTGGCTTTTGGCGCCTATTAATACCACACCTACCATGTGGCCAATCCTGACAAATTTGCAATTGAAAGAGCATTTCACAGATTTTAGGCATGATACATTTAATCGTAAAGAGAGAAAAACAAACACAACTGCAATTTTGTTTTGAAACTATTTGCATCCATATTAGGGCAGTTTCGTAGAGACCTCTTTCACAATAAAACACCCAAACAAAATAAAAGAAATGCTCCTCTTCCTTTTCCTCTTTTCAATGGCTACCAACAAAAGTGCTTCACATTTTATTGTTTTGCAGTTTTGAATAAGAAAAGTGTAATTAAAACAGCGTTGATTAGTTTGGGTATTTACTCCTTGTACAATATATTCATTTATATATATTTGCTCTTGATAATCTTAACAGTTTGTATTTGTCTTGCACCTGTTTCTTTTTCCCCTTGCTTTACAGTATACATAACTTCATTTTTATCATTTCTTGTTCATTTTTGATCAGCAAATCTTTTCTTTAATTGCTTACTGGTAAAACTTTGCAAAGCAAGTTACTTCAGTGATACAAACAAATCACTGACAAGAACACAGTCGTATTTCAAAAATACATAATGAAATTTTATTATAAATATACGAGAACATAGAGAATTGCAATTCAAAACAGACATATTTAACAACGTAATGGCAGAGATAAGTGTTTCTTTATGGGCATAGGTATGATTTATACAATTGAATCAAGTGAATTGACCAAATCCAATAGAACGGCTGATGTCTGCATAATGAAGCTACTCTTGGTGTAGCGAACTGAAGGTCAGCTGTCATGAGAGAAGGACTCGGTTGTCTTTGGCCCACTTCCTCAGAGCTCGAATGATATATTCAACCTGGGGGTTTCCTGAATTTCTCAGCAGAGACAACACCTCTTTAAGTGTCTCCCTAGAACACAAACAGGATATTTGAGAAAACAAGATTAGATCAGGAATGCACCATTGCTCGTATTAAATTAATTTAGACATCACACCCACTAAAACACAGAGGTTTAAAATGTCCGCCCAGATGTAATTGAGTTTTACTGGCTAACGATGACAGTGATCTCCTTGGCATATTTTGTTTTGCATCAAATATTTTATAATGTGAATTGATGAAATATATTGCAGAGGAAAAACGGACAAACATACTTGGACTCCTTGTTGGCCAGTATGAGCTGGAAGATGCCGACACATGCGCCTCTCTTGCCCTCCCAGTAGTTGGATTCTGGGTCTAGTTTCTCCAGGGCATCAAACGCTTTGGCTGCATAGTAGAACTGGCCCATCTGAAACAATAACCATATCTCCATGAGAAATGCCAATGTTCATGGCATCTGGTTCAGCTCTTTTATTCTCTCATTTCACAGAGGCTGTAGCCAGAATGTGTTAAAATGTGACTTAAACAATTCTTTGGTTATCAGTTATTACTATACGTTTCAGCAATAACTAATATATTTACAGATACATTCCCATTTAAGTGGTCACCAAAATCAATACACGATGCAGAAAACAAAAGGATGGTGTCACCTTGTAGCAGTCGTTGGCAATGAGCTGCAGCAGACTGAAGGAATCGGAGGAAGTGCCCATCTTCAGATAGAGCTCCCAGGCAAGCCGGCCCCTCTGGTTCATGATGTCTGACCAGAAGAGAAGAGTTCAATCATCCTTCATTCACAGGCAGATTCTGCGACTATTATAGATTCTGATTTGGGAGATATTCATTGCCTGTGGTAAGGTTTTCATTGATGTGGGTAAAGCGAAGATGGGGATAAAAACCTTGTAATTGAGGTATTCATTTCTTAGAGCTGCTGAGCTAACACCAGCTGGGTGCAAGAGTGAACATAAACTTTGTTTTATAAACCCGGGGCTAGAAATCTGTCGGTGATGTTTGATTAGTTCTCAGTATGACTGAGTAAGTGTAAAAGCTTCCTCAGTCTAATGTAAGAGCTCTCAGTTCATGATTTTATCTCATCAGGGGTAGATCACTGTCATTGTTTACATGTCTAACTAAAAAGGACTCTCCTTTTTCAAAATGCAGATCTGTTCAGAGTTGAACACTGGAAATAGGCTCTGTGTTTCTGTTTCAATTCCTCCTCTGGTAAACAATTCAAATGTATTTTATATTTTCCTTTTTTCTATTTTAAAGTTTGACAATTGTATTCCTTTTTAAAGTTAAGTTGAGATACATATGTATGCATTTGCTAAATGAATGATTTCTGCCTTGGAGAAAGATTTTGGTAATAAAACATAACATCACAATACGTACAGCATCTTGCCAGCCAGCTGAGGTAAACATAGTCATTCTTGATCTTTTCATTCTGAATCAGCAGAAAAATCTGAAAGAGATATTAAAATTAATCCAAATATCTTTCAGCAATGCATTAGCATTGATAAAAGCCTGTAAAATGCAGTTGTGTGAATGTTAAATGAAGTAAGTTACCTCTTCTGCTTCTTTGTAGTTGCCAAGGGCTGCTTTAGCCTGAGCATAGTTGAAGTTGAACGTATCATCGTTATAGAAGTAACCCTGCAAAAACAAAAGTACAATTATGCCTACACAAAAAGCCCCACATGTGCATCCAAAAGCACACACACACCTGGACAGATGTACTGTGTCTGTGAAGCACTACCGCTCATCTAAAGTGGCACTTGTCTCCCAGTGTGTGGGAGTCTTTTAAAATCTCCAACTCACATATGAACACCACAGCAAAGTATTCTCACTGTGATTTTTTTACGGGAATATAATAAGGGAATATAATATAATATAGCACTAACCTTGACTGAGTTGAGATATATGAGGACATCTTCAAATAGCCTTAAGAGGAAGAAGCAGGATGCCATGCACTGTCTGCCAGGAATAGTGTCTGAAAGCGAGAAATATGTTACACACACATCCTCACACAGCTTTCCTTTATAAAAGCGCATACGGATCAAATGTATTTTCAATGTACCGCATTCACTGGCCGAGCCTCCCACCAGCTGAAAGAACTGTTGAGCAAATTTCAGGTGATCCCTCTGAAAGACAAAGCATAAAAACAGAGATGTGTCTCTTTGACTCACTATTATCACTTTTGTGTGTGACTATTTCTTAACAGAAATACTCACTGATCCAATTTCTTGTCCCAATGCTGCATTGACGACTCCTTTCAGAATGTACTCCTGAAAAAAGCAGTCAGAGAAAAAAGCAATACTGATTATCTTCATAGAAAACAAGAAAGAAAAATAAAACACTTCAAAGCAAAGACTCAGTTGTTGTTCAAATAAAGCCGAGCCAGCACAATTAATTGTTCTGTTTATTGTCGACTTGCACAAGAAGAATAACATATCAATCTGTTTCACTGAGTTTATTTAACCTGAATTCATACATTTCTTTCCTGTAAAAACCTATTAATTGTATGCAAAATCACCAATATTACTGTTTATTTTTTATGTTTATTTTATTGGCAAGATCTAATTCTTTATTGAGACCAACTAGTTACATGTAATATCACATTACCACCCAATGTCACATTTAATTATTACCTGAGTCGTATTGGGAACCAAATCTTGGATGAGGTTGTAGGCTTCCTGCACATCATCTGGAAATAAAAACATTGAGCCTGTGAGTCCATAAGCTAGGGGAGGTTTTCTCTGAAATCTGGCCGTTAAAAGACCTACACAATTAATTTAAGGAAGAGAATTATCTTAGGCTTTCTGCCTCACAGGTATTTTAGAATGTTTCAAAAAGGATTAGAGCACATTTAGTAGAATTTGTATATTTGTCTTGATGAGTAAGGGAAAAAATGTCCTTATCTTAATTTTCTCACCGCTTGATTTACAGTTAGTTAGAGATTTGATGCATTTCAACAGGAATTATTTTCTGTGTATAGCTTGTTTCAAAAAACTGCAAAATGCCACTCCACACACCTTGTCTGAGATAGTAGATGACCAGGTTGAGTCTGGCCTCTGGGATCACATCGATCAGAGGAGGCAGCACCTGCAATGCCCCCTCCCCACCACGAAACACCACCTGCAGTACACAAGGAGGGGGGGGGTATTCAGAATGTGGAAAAGTAGCATGTGAGTCGCTACTAAATGTACAGCCACGCACACACACTCAGTGATAGAGCTTGTGAGGAGCTTACCAGGTTGTGTCGGATAAGCTCCTTAGCAAACTCAAAGGAGCAGGAGGAGATGTCGATTAGGTTCTTCAACTCAGCCTTAGAGGGAGAGAGAGTCTACAGTAAGCCAAACCCACCGGCAGTTATTGATGACAAGCAGTTACAGGAATACCTGTTACAGTGCATGCATGGCTAAATAAATACAATTCAAAATAGTTAAAAAGCATTTTCCAGAAAAGCACAATAACTGTGCAGTGACACTCTAAAATACTGTATCTATAAATAGCCACTTGTTTTAATGTATGCCTTTGTACTATTTGTCAGATTATGTTTATGCTTAAACTATTGGTTCCTGGGTTCCGAGTACCTCGGCTGCCTTGCCGTTGTAGAGTCTGAAATGGTTGCAGGCCTTGAGGTTGAGGGCAATAGTGGAGTCTGGCACGCTCTGCAGGTACACAGCCAGCACCTCCTGCGACACATCGTAGTAGTCCAGCTTGTAGTAACACAGAGCCACGTACACTTTCAGGGCCAGGAACTCTCTGAAGGACAAAACGCAGCGAGGGTGTTAAACTGGCTTTCAGACCTAAAAAAAAAAACAGGTTTCTTCATCACCACAAAAATGTACTGTTTAAAACAGTACATTTTTCATTATTAACCATGTCATTAATGTATTCACTTAATACTATCTCATATTTCTTGACAAATTGTTTGTGATCATTTTAGAAATGTACATCAAGAATTTATTCTAGTTCATGAAGAAGAAAAAGTGTAAAAGCAGATTTGATGACGTAAGAATATTAGGTTTGAATAAATAAGAATCAGAATCACTGTCCACATGATATTTATAGTCGTTGTCTTAAAATAATTTACCTGTTGTACGATGGGGGACACAGATAGCTACAGTTCAGCAAGACTTAATAGTTAGTTTGTAAAAGTTATATCAATGTACATTGTTCCCTTTCATAGACACCATGGTATTTGAGCAAATAACCAATATATTTTTATTATATATTATGATAACAACAATCTTTATGGTTGGGCATATTTGCAAGACGGAGACAGTAAGTTATTACAGGAACAAACAGATAGAAGAATTTCTACCTGAATGCCAAAAACAAGACACATCATAGAATCTGGTTCTAGGAGTAATGTGTATATTTTTTGTATTGTGTTTTTTTTCCAATTTGAATAAAAAGTCAGGCATGAAACTTAAACTGATGTCGACCAAGTAAACTCGAGATTTACCTTGGCCTACAGATTCCACAGCACCTTGAACACATCTCTGGGAATGTGTCAAAGTGAAATCAAAGTCTTTGCTTTTCTTACCCTTGCTTCTTCAGACACAGTATATCAGTGTTAGCGTTAGAGCAAGCTGACTCAGCAGATCACCTGCACCGACACCTGAATTATCTCTATGGTTCCAAAAGGCGTGAAGCTAAAATTAACAACTCACAGCTGTCAAGGTGGTGCAAGGATGGCATGACATGCATCCACAGCAGAACTGTGAAACTGATTTAACCTCTTAGGATACACTACGTTAGCAAATACTGTTTATTTATTCTATAGTGTTTTCTGGACATACTTGAAAAAATAAGGATTTTTGAGTGAAGATGAGGCAGATGGGAAAATCTATGAAAAATATTTAAAATCATCACTTTGTTGGTGGATGTGAGTTGGGCATTCATGAAAAATAAATAAACTTCTGTTTTCTTTATTTATTCTTAAGAATACGTTCTGTCATTTTTGAAAAAACACATAATAAATATTATGCTTTTTTTTCTTCTGCTAATGATTTATGAGTGTTCATTCACAGAATTAATTCAACATTGCAGTTTTTCAACTTCGTCATATGATTAGGTGCCGAATGGGTTAATACAGTAAAAGGCTCAGACCTGTTCTGCAGTAGAAGGCGTTTATAGATGTCTATAGCCTCCTGGTAGTGGGAGCGCATGTAGTGGATGGATGCCAGGCTCAGCTGGTCCTCTGTCACGTCCTCCAGATTCTGATGGAATCCCATCAGCCTCTTCTCGTCGTTAAACTGAGACAGAATATACAGACAGTGAATGGATATATCAATCAGGAATGTTATCATGAAAATGCAGCTGAAACTGCTTAAAAGAATGAAGACATGAGTCACACCAAGGAACAAAAAGGTCACAGAAATCTGAAATAATCCTACATCTCAAATCACAACAGCAGAGGAGGAGATAGACAAAGACGATTTTATCTGGTTTGTATTGAGACAGATGCACATAAATGATCAAAAATTGAACAAAGTGTTTCTCAGTGTTGAGCTCTGACGAAATGAACAGATCATCATTTCATGACATGAATACGTGTGTCACAAAAAACTGCATTTACAGTGCAGGGTGGCTCAGCAGTGAACTGTTAATGATTAAGTGAGGCAATATAGGTCAATAATAAACACAATAGTAAAAAAAATACAGTTGTTTTCCAACCTTGTGAGCCAGGTGGAAAAGTAGTCGGTTTTGGAGGGGGGACACTGGGGCTACAGAGAGCAATAGATAGCACATTTAGTTAGACAGCTATCCACATAACAGGCTAAATATATATTCTTCTTCTCAATACTTATTGATGTTTTGAACATGCAGCTTCTTTACACCAATATAATTGAAGCAAATAAAATAATTCTGTATTTGGACTTGTTAGGCATAGCAGGTATGTGCACCATATTTTGTTCACATTTTGACAATTATTTGACAAGATAGATACAATGAATAGATAGATACTGAATATTAAACAGTGCCATATGGTCCTGCTGAGCATGATCTAGCTTACCCTTAGATGCAGCATCCTCAGCCTCTTTATAGAGACCCAGAAAAAACAGTGCACAAGCCAGAAAGACCCACACATCCGCAGCACAATCAGGCTTCATGGTAAGAGCCTTGTACTCCTTTCAGAAATGAGAGGAAATATAACACATGCAGTCAGTCTACAAAAAGAAGCCATTGTTTTCATTTCTCCATTTATTTATCATTTTAATAAATGAATACTGCATTTGGGATACTTCAAAATCCTGTGTATTAAACTAGACACTCATTAAGACATGTAGAGCAAAGAGTACCTCCATAGCTCTCTTGTAATCGCCCAAGTGAAAGGCACAGTAGCCAATCCAGAGGTCTGCATGCTCCTCTTTCTCGCCAATACTTCTCTGGAACTAGAGATGACACAGCAACAAATCAGCAGCAGCATCAGCAGCGTTCAGGAGTACAGTGCTGTCTGTAGCATAGGTGTGGGAGTGAAGCTATTTCTGAAACTTAAATGCCAGAGCATGACACAGGATAATCGACTGGAGACATTCAGTTGCAAAACATGTAAACCCCTATGTAAAAGTGCAGCAATTATTATATTAAAGAACATGTGCAAATATTATTCACCAGATGGGAAAGTTGGCCAAGTAGTTTCATCTCAATAACAACAGAATCCTCACATTTGGATATTGTTTATTTTAGAAACATGCAGCTTAATTTCTGAATTTTGAAGATGAAGGTCTTCACATCTTCACATTCTTTGCCTGCAATCACATGCAGGCAAAGAATGTACATATTTTGTTAGTTGTATGTGACCAAGATAAATACTTAGTGGGATGTCTCACAATTGAAAAACAAAACATGTCAGTGCTCTCTAGTGGACAAACTGTTAAATTGTAACAGTTTCTATTACCTCAATCTAATCGGTTATTTCTGTTCATTCTCAGTCAACATTTACACACATATCAATTTGGCAGTATGCTGCATATTGTCTCCCTCTTCCTTATCTTTACTTTGTCTGTACTATCCAAAAGAGGCTCATAGGCCATAACAAATCTTAAATCTATATACATCACTAGAATCTAAGGCATCCATTATTTGTTAGATTTATTTTACTATCTAGATTCTTTAAATTATTTTAAGGTTATTCAGCATTTATTGAACCTATCCATCAATCAAAAGTTTATTTAAATAGCCAAATTTCACAAATGTAACAATTATGTCAGGTGATTTTACAGTTTGTACAGAATATGAATATGACGACCCTGTGTCCTGAGACCCTAAAATCGGACAGGAAAAACATCCAAAGAAACCCCACAGTTAACAGGGGAGAAATGAAGAAACCTCTGCAACATAGATACGTCAAAATGCCTATGTCTATATGGCCTAATTAAATAATGTTGTTAAACTTTCATTGCACTGTTTTATTATTCCTTGTTACAACAATAACAATGCAACATTTTATTGGACTTTTGGGGATCTTGTACATTTTGGTGAGCTGCAGGACAGCACACACAAGGCTCAAAAGCTATAGTAATCCATGAATGCACGTAGGTACGTACACACTAAACTTGGCCCCTCTAGTAAAGGTAACGGGTAATAGTGAAGGGTGTACTATGAATGCAAGTACCTCTAACAGGGTAAAAGCCCCAAGGTAGTCCCTCTGTTGCAGGTATTCCTCCAATGACGGAACTTTTGTCTTGTTTTTCTTCTTTTTCTCACTGACGCTCACCGCGATCTCTCCTCCCACAGCTGGTTTCACGCGAGAGAGGATCTGCCATGGTGTAACATTTGAATTTCTCAAGTTTACACAGCACTTTGAGTCGGTTACAAAATGTATTGAAATGAGGTATGAAACAGTTTACTCACCATATTGACGAGTCTTGACTGAAGAGGCCCGTAACGCTAGCTAAGACTTGTTTACCACTAACCTAGGTAACGTGTACCTATCAACCAAAACACAAACTGCTAGCTGTTACGCTTGCTCCGTTACGTTAGGTTTGAAGCTAAATAGCGTCATTTTGAATCAAAACCCTGCCAGATAACGCTACCAACGTAAACTGAATTCACTTACGAGAACAATTTAAGTAATTAAATTTAAGTTTTAAAACGTTTGTCTACTGGAGTATTATGGAGGATCTGGGTGAACGTTAGCTTGCTGATAGTTTAATGGCAGCGAAGATCAATTCTTCCGCTCTCATATTTTCAAAATAAAGGCACTGGAAAGGACGTAAAAGTACTACAGTGTAAAAATACGTTGTCACAAGTGAAAGTCCTGCTTAGAAAATGTTACTTGAATAAAAGTACAAAAGTATTGGCATCAAAATACGATAAAAGGCCAACAATAAAAGTACTCATTTTGCGTAATGGATTATTATTCACGCATTTATGTGTTCATTACAGCTGGTAAAGATGGAGACTATTTCATAACTTCAACAGTATATTGCTGCACGATATCTTAACCAACAATTTCGTATCATAGTTTATGCAAAAAAACGAGTAATGTATTGTACTTCACATTACAACACTGACGACAAATAGTTGATGAAACCCATTAAACAACTAATCTTCAAAAAAAAGGTCAAAAGCAATAGCAACCATTTAAAAAACAGCTTTCGGATGCCTTTTATTTTGAAGTCAAATAGAGTTTGGGGCTCAACCGGAAACAACTCGACTCTTCAGTGAGCAGCTTGATGAAGTGTTTCTTTGTTGCCTAGCAACGGAAGAGAAAAATGGCTGGAACATTTCTCATAACACATCCATGGCGGCACACAAGCAATTTATCATTTATTTTTTAAAGTACAGATATAAAAAACATTCATTAACTATGCATGTATAGTTAACAAATATGGATAAGGCACTGGCCTCCTAAACCAGGGATTATGGGTTCGAGTCCCAGCTGGGGTGGTGTTTTATAACTGTGTATACTAGGCAACTTCAATGCATCTTAAGTGAGATATTGTTTTACGTTTCCTCTGATAAACCTAAATTACACTGGTTCCTTACATGGACAAATATTTCAGTTCTTGATTATTTACGTGTCCATTGCTACTATGAGAATTGAAGGACTGTATGATCCAAAAAGTACACTAGCACTGGCTATTAATGCTTTAGTATGGGACATTGTACCATGCCATGTACTTGTTCCTGTAAATGTTGACATTTGGTATTTTATATTATATATGTACATGCTCATAACTTAAGCAATATTATTGCAGACAAGCAAAAAGAAACAAGACCGTTTTGTGAATCAACAGCCACCTTTATTGATTTCTCAGCTTAGTGCAGTTTCATTCCAACATCAAACTTCCTCAGTGAAGTTAACAAATTGTACAGCATACCAAAGCCTCTGTCCTTTGACAAAGGAGATAAAAAGAAACATCCGGAAGAGCTGAGGAGGATCCTTCTCCAAGGACGGACAGATGTGCAACAAATGCATTGCGCGCCCTGTGCATTTCTCATGAGTTCCTCAGACTTCAGACCAGTCTTTAGTGGCCATCTGGTCACACCACTCCTGAACAGGGAACAATAGAAAACCATGAAATACTTCTATAAGCACCCTGTTTAACAGTTTTTAAATGCATCCGACCTCTTCTGAAACATAACGGATAGAAAATGTAGTAACAACATGGTAGAACCTGACAAGAAGAACAGGGTATTGAGATACAGTCCAAGTAAAAAAGGTAGAAATATTCTACAGAAACAAAAAAAGTAAAGACATAATGTAATCACTCTGGCAAAAGCATAATAATCACAATTTTGTGGAGCTCACCTCCTACGAGTCTCTTGTAGAAGTAGAGAACAGGCTTGCATTCATAAGCTACCAGGAGATGGCAGACCTCACCCTCCAGAGAGGCATCCTGAGTCACAGACAAGTCGTTTTTCCACACCTGCAAATCATTTTCAGTAACAAAATCAAAAAGTCACAACACAGTAAAAAAAAGGAGATAAAACCTGCAACTTCTGGTAGCCAAGTAGCCTACAGTTTGCTGATTGGAAATGATGCCACATGAGGCTTCAAATCAGCTGATCTACGTTTCATAACAGCCCCTGGGGCAAAGGATGACATTGTCTTCAAATGTGGTTTCTACTCACTCATCTTTTTCCCTGTGAAAGACACCAGTTAAAAGCAGAAAGCCTAACAATGTGCCTGCACATGGGTCTAATCCTGTCACTACAGAATCTGCCGAGTCATTGACCCTAATACAATTGAAGTAACCTGAGGCAGTGCTTTGTGGGTGGCAAAAGAAAACTTGCTGCTATTTTTCTCTGAAGGAAGTCAACAAATACTGCAATGGTTTAAACATTTGGTGTAACTGGGCCTGCAGGAAGATTCACACTAGTAAAATTTGTTGAAAAAAGAAAAGCCCCCTTGTATTATTTGTTCAACTTTTAAATGTGGCTCAGGTCACTATCAAACTCCAGTCATGGGACAGCCGTCCTAATGGTGTTAGCGAAAACCCGGCCATATTACTGTGGCACACTTCCGACACCCAAACACAGACAAGATCAGTGCCAGGCTTTAATGGTGTGCTGATGAAATACAATTTAAAATATACAACAATAATTGTTAAAAATAAGGCTCTTCCTGTGATGTGACTTTAAATGCAATTGCACAAGATTAAAGAGAGTCAAACTAACAGTGAAATGAGAGTACTGAATTGATCCATGTGTGAATGCTTATATTTTCAACTTTCATGTTGAAGACAAAGATATTCTATTAGTGTTTAGTTTTTTGTGGCATGTCTTGCTTTAACAGAACATAAAGTACAAACTGATGTAATGGTCCTACTTTAGGACAGGCATACTTCCGAAATAAAAAACATGCAACACAAAGCTTTGTGCCTATACAGACCTGCTCTGTATTCCTGGAGGAGCTGACACCAACATTGCCCAGGTTCTAGATGCACCAAATGGTCCTGGCTGTTCCCAGGCCTTCCTCACCGTATTCAAATACACACTACCTGGAGAGGAAAACACACAATGAAGCTCAACACACTCATGACACAGCCAAACAGAGTTGGGTCATCATACTGTCTAGCTTTTGCTTACATATAACGATTGTTTTAATGCAGATTAGTTCTATTGTCATCGTACTACTATCCAGTTATTTGAGTCAGTATCAATGGACAATGGTGCATTTCTTCTAAACACTTGCAAAAAAAACTATGGGCATTTATTTGTATCTATATTCTTGTACTTCGGCATTAAAATGTGGCTCAGGTCACTATCAAACTCCAGTCATGGGACAGCTGTCCTAATGGTGTTAGCGAAAACCCGGCCATATTACTGTTGCACACTTCCGACACCCAAACACAGACAGATCAGTGCCAGGCTTTAATGGTGTGCTAATGAAATACAATTTAAAATATACAACAATAATTGTTAAAAATAAGGCTCTTCCTGTGATGTGACCTTAAGTGCAACTGCACAAGATTAAAGAGAGTCAAACTAACAGTGAAATGAGAGTACTGAATTGATCCATGTGTGAATGCTTATATTTTCAACTTAATGTTGAAGACAAAGATATTCTAATTAGTGTTTAGTTTTTTGTGGCATGTCTTGCTTTAACAGAACATAAAGTACAAACTGATGTAATGGTCTTACTTTAGGACAGACCTACTTTTATAATAAAAAAATGCAACACAAAGCTTTGTGCCTATACAGACCTGCTCTGTATTCCTGGAGGAGCTGACACCAACATTGCCCAGGTTGTAGATGCACCAAATGGTCCTGGCTGTTCCCAGGCCTTCCTCGCCTTATTCAAATACACACTACCTGGAGAGGAAAACACACAATGAAGCTCAACACATTCATGACACAGCCAACTGTCAAGGTCAAGCTTTTGCTTAAATATTATGATTTCATTTTTTATTCAGATTGGCTCTATTGTCAACACACTACTATCCAGTTATAGGGGTCAGTACCAGGGAACTTCTTCAAATCATTTTGATTTTTTTTTGCCAAACTGTTGTTATTTTTAAATTTATGTTCCTGCCCTATAATGTCAAAATGTGGCTCAGGTCACTATCAAACTCCAGTCATGGGACCTCAGTCCTAATGGTGTTAGCGAAAACCCGGCCATATTACTGTGGCACACTTCCGACACCCAAACACAGACAAGATCAGTGCCAGGCTTTAATGGTGTGCTGCATGTTTAATGCAATGGAATATAAAACATTTTAATACAAAAACAAGGCTAGCTTTTTCTGTGATGTGACCTTACAGTAAGTCCAATTGCAAAAGATACAAAGAAAGTAATACAATTAACAGTGAAGCCAGGGTACAGAATTGATCAATGTTTTTAAACTTGTTTTTTCAACTTTAAGACAAAGATAGTCTAATTTGTGTTTAGTTTTTTGTGGCATGCGCTTGCTTTAACAGAACATCTCAAGCACACATTTGTGTAATGGTCTTAATTTAGGACAGACATACTTTGATTAGGCAAGTGAAACATGTCCAATTATTTATGCTGGAATTGGTAAATAAACTTGAAAGATTAGTTAAAACTCACTGTTAGTCTCTCGTAGATGCTGCTCCATCTGAGAGCCAGGTTGGTTCCTGCTGTAATGAAGGTCAGAACATCGTCCTCGAGAATCTACAGCACATCCAGACACCATGCCTACTGAGTTATGAGTTTGATGGGAGAGCTGGAAGAAGAGAAAACACAAAAAAAGTTGCAACATGGATTTATTTTTTTAATGGAGATGGGCTCTACTGTCGTTGTCCCACTATTGAGTTATTAGGAGTCAGTATGGGTCGACATTTTTGCTTTGCATTTCTTCGAATCATTTGTATTTCTATAGCAAACTTTGAAAAATGTATATTCCTTCACTTTAACATTAAGATGTGGCTCAGGTCACTATCAAACTCCAGTCATGGGACAGCAGTCCTAATGGTGTTAGCGAAAACCCGGCCATATTACTGTGGCACACTTCCGACACCCAAACACAGACAGATCAGTGCCAGGCTTTAATGGTGTGCGTCAATAGAAATGGATGCAAAGGTTGGCAAACAATATTACTTTTCATAATATGAAATATGTAGAAATATACATATATTATATGTATATTATCTACCCAAGGACTGTAGATGCAATTCAGCTTCAGTTCATTATTTTTACCACTGGCTTAAAATGTGTGTTTTAAACGCAATGCAGCCATTACAGTGAGTTCATGAAAGTATCAGTGCAGCATAGTTATAGCTTTACTAACATGTTAGTCCTTACAGAGTGTAATAATAAGAGAGTAAATCAGATTTATTCCTCACCACGTGAATACGACATTCAGCGAGCAGTTCCTCGTGGTCAAAAGGGATCGAGAGAGGAAGTGACGTCACATTCATTTATTTTAGTCTCTATGCCCTGAGTGCTTCCTGTATAGCCTGTCGAAATAAAAGCACGTTCAAACAAATAAAGCATACAAATAATAATAATTATGAGACAGAAATAAATAAACATATTTTATGCAATTCTCAGAAGCATGTTACCATCAAGCATAAATTAAAACATCTGGGTAAAAGTAAACTTTTAGGCAACACCACCTTTGACAAGGTAGCCAAAAGCACTGTGTGCAGGAGGTGATCTGTCATTTATCATACTTACAAAAACTTGGATTAATAGAGATGGGATGTAGTTTTGGGGAAATTGAGACAATAAATAAATAAAACTGAGGAGGAATTTATCTTACAAAATATAAATAAAACAAATATTCCAGGCTTTTATAAACACGTTCAAAAGTGGATTTGATACTAAAATCATTCAGTTTAATTGAGTTATCTAAGTCACCACTGACAAAAGAGATCAGCTGCTTCGTGAAATCCTTCGTTCATCTGAATGGTCAGGTGAACATTTGTTGAAGAGACAGACAAATATTTGAATGTTCCTCTCAGGGTCGGGTCATGTTTTGAAAGATGGATCTGCTTTGGCAAATGAGTTGGTGAAGGTGAAATGGAAATAATGTACCTGAGTTAATCCTATAAAGCCAAATGCAAGGATGCTTCACTGACTCCAGTTTAAGAATTGCAAACTTTGTCATGGTGTAATTGCTTCTGGCTAGTGATGATCAATATAGAAAAAAGTAACATCCCAATATTTTTGATAAAATTACATAAAGATTCCATATTAAAATTTTGAAAATACAGTGTTGAGATTTGTGCATAAAAAAAGTAAGAATTTTTGACAAATGTGAGAATTATGACTAAGAGGATAAACACAATCCATGGAGCAGCTAGAACAGTCTGGTAATTTCTAGTACATCACTTTAATGTAAAGCCTTTCACCGTGACACCACAAGGCAGTTAATTTAATGAGAGGCAATCATTACGTTTCAATATCAACTGCAGCAGCCCCAGCACAGGACACACGTTAAATGGCATCCCGAGCCTTCAATATTTTGCTTAACATTTTATTCAAACTTTCATATACAGACATTAATCTTTACAACTAGGTGATAACTGGCCGAACCTTTAAATTCAAATCTGTATGTCAGAAATGATCCAACATTGAATCAATTTCTACATTATTCAAATTCTCTAGATTAAAAAGTTGCTGCACTGAGAAACCACAAGTGAAAACAATAATGAAGTATGTAAAAACCTCACCTCAGGCACATTTGTTAGTTTAGCAAAAGTGTATGGGGGGGTATAATGTATAAATATTCAAGTGTTGAGTTTAAACATAAAGTGCTTCTCATAACCTTGCCGAAAGGTCAAATGAGAGTGCATTTTCAAGGTAAATCTGCAGCTTCGTCTTAATGCTTGCTTTAAAAGTGTGACTTTTTTTTGTTGTAATATTTCCTAAACTACTTGTAGTAAATATTTTTGATATTTCATGAAGTCCTTTTGGACAACAGTTGGTTCTGATAAAAACATGGGGAGAGGGGAGGGTTAACATGCATCAAAGGTTCCCATCTATAGTTGAACCAATGCTTTTTTAATCACACAGTTTATGTCTCAACCCATTTTTAAGTATGCATATCTTTATATGCAATTAATGACATTCAGCAGCAGGAGGCATTCACTGACCTATTAGGGAGAACAGAGGTGGGACCAAACTGAAACACAGGATTCCCTTTTAATACAACACACCTCATCTCTACTATTATCTCTTACCACCATGGAGATTGTCTTCATTAAAATGCTCTCTATTGTTTGTGTGTCTGGGGAGTTTGCCAAGTTTGGAAAGCATGTTAATGTGCCAATTTTCCCTTCATGGGGTGTAGCTCAACAGTACTGCAGACTACATTACAATGATCTGTCCCCGATCACTACACCATGGGATGTAGAGAGTCTAAAAAATGCTTCTGACGGGAAACTTAACCTTTATTACTAGTAACTTTGAGGGGAAGACAGCTGTTTTAGTTTGTTTTAACCCTGTGAACGGATTGCAAATTGCCTATCCATGGTTTCATTTACATTTTTTATGCTTCAATCTGATCGTGCCTGAGTACAAGGCGACCTGGGAGCAGGTGATGTTGCACTGCAGACAGGATCACACAGCACTCAACAGCCTGACCTCTGAGACCGAGCACCTGTTGGCCTGGAAAGAAATCAAGCACGACCACTTCACTGAGCGGGTGTGGATCGGTCTGCGTTTCCTGGGGGACAGCTGGCTGTGGGTGAATGGAGACCCTCTGGAGTACAAGGCATTGCCCCAAGAAGACCAGGACTACCAGTGTCCAATATGTGGATGCTGTGGAGCTTTAACCAAAGGGGGAAGTGTGGGAGAACTGGGACTGCCAGGAAAAAATCAACTTCATCTGCTATTAGGTCTCATTCAGAATATTTCAGGTTTTAAAAGTAGCTGCACATTAAAGGTAATAGGTTGATAAGTGATTTATATCACATTTAATTCTTTAATAATGATTAAAACTAGTCCATTTTAAAAAGTACAAACTTTAAATATAGAGTAGAGCTTTAAGACCTCAATAACTGTTTAACATGTGATATATTTATTGTGTAACATTTATATTTCATATGTTATATAGGCCTATATATTTGACGTTCATAGATATACATATATGTTATATTGTGGTTTCTGGTTCTGGCTGTGCAAAATTAATGTCTGACAATGTTTAAAAATAACACCCATGCTCTCATTAACGGGGTTGAAACTGTTTTCACAAGACGCAGCACTTGGTATGGTTGATTTGACGGATGTTTCCAAGAAATGTAGAAAAATCAACCGCAAAACAAAGTCAACTTCTTCCTTATGTCAAAAATAAAAAAATGGAAATCTTTTTTTTTTGTTTGAATAGGACAATTTATTGACATTTAAAAACCAGGCAGGCACAGCATCTGTCTGAGCAAACACATGCACAGACAAAATATTTACAATAACAATGACCATAAACAATATAGTCATAATAGAGGATCAACGGAGAGAGGGTGAAGACTATCGAAGAGGTAATACTTCCAAGCAGGAATTACGTCACATTTAGAAACACTGTTTGTGTTACACAGCAAACACCGAAAACTACTGTCGTTATTTTTGCTTCACAACCTTCATCCTGACATCACAGATCACAATGGACCATAGAATCCCCTCTACTTGCGAAATCTTCCATTTGGCATTATTTCTATAAACACTATAACAATTTTATCATCATTTTCAAGATATCACCTCTTATTAAATCAATAGCAATAAATAATGTTTATAGTGAAAGGCAGACTGTACAATGGACATAAAAATAGGACTTTAATTTGTTACAGTCAATAATTCTGTATCTAGTTAAAATATGTACAAAGCCAGGAAGATGGTGGTAAAGATCAAGCTTCGCATCTCTCCAGCATTGATATGATATATTCTGTATCGCTCAAACACAGTGATGCAGCAATGCTTCACTTGGGAGTAAACCAAATATCTGGTTTACTCCCACCAAATCTGCAAATATGCTCACATGAGGTGAATCAGGAATACAAATATTAACTTAATGTATATAAAAAGAGGTCAACTTATTAAAGTGCTTACTTAAATACAAGGAGATATTGCTGTTGTTATGCTCCCCCAAAAAAGAATTAAGCATTTTAATTACAAAACTAAATCATCCAAAAATCATGAACTGACTGAAATACTGCCACAGGTTTGAATATTTCTTCTGCTACTTTTCTTAGCCTTTTTTAAGAAGCACATCTGGTTTGACTATGCTGAGTCCCACAATGCACCCCGGGTGTGTTTAAACTTTAAGTTGGCATAGTTTTCAAGAAGTATTGCAATAAAGGCTTTACTGTGATTTTCTTCCCAGAATGCAGCTGGGTGAGTACCTATGATTGTCTGAGCCTGCTTGATAATTGGCGAGGAAGAAATGTTGCTCAATCTCAAGCAAGTTTCTAAAACATGGCAGAAGCCGGAAGCCCTCTCTCTGCAGTGATTTGCTTTTGGTTGCCTCAGCAGATGTACGGTACACCAGTCTGCTGAGTCACAAGCAATCACACGCCCTCTCTGTCAAGGGCAATTTTTTCTAAGGCGGAGTCAGAACAGACAAATAGTGAGATGAGGAATTAGTTCACTTCACAGCAGGGAGTGTCACTTCAGCCCTAGGTGGACATATGGAGTGTCAGGTGTTACATCACAACTTCAGACTAACACTCACAAACAGCAAATTTTCACAAACATTTAAATAGCAACAAAAACCCAGCCACAGCATTCTCTCTCTCTCTCTCTCTCTCTCTCTCTCTCTCTCTCTCTCTCTCTCTCTCTCTCTCTCTCTCTCTCTCTCTCTCTCTCTCTCTCTCTCTCTCTCTCTCTCTCTCTCTCTCTCTCTCTCTCTCTCTCTCTCTCTCTCTCTCTCTCTCTCTCTCTCTCTCTCTCTCTCTCTCTCTCTCTCTCTCTCTCTCTCTCTCTCTCTCTCTCTCTCTCTCTCTCTCTCTCTCTCTCTCTCTCTCTCTCTCTCTCTCTCTCTCTCACATTTATCCACCTGAAAAATCTTGGGAGTGCTGATTCATTGTCTCAACCAGCTCCTTGTTTCTTCTTTCATGGGGCTTTCAGTGAAACCTAATGTGAATTGATTTCCACTCATATTTCATCGAGTTTTTAACACTGATGCTCTTCAGGATTTGAGGCCCATCCGAGCCATCAGCTGTTCGTAGACAGTCCAGGCCATAGCTGCCATCAGTGTGCGTCGCAGAGACCTCGGGACAGCCCCGCGGAAAAACCCGGCCATGCCGTGCTCCTGAGAGAGAGAGAACAGAGCAGGACATTTCAGAGTGGTACGTTATGGACTTAACGGTCAAACTTCATCTTTCTTGCCAACAGGAATATGTGTTGCTTTTCCCCGATTTATATTCACATGCAGTTTGATAAAAATTGCCAGCGGGGATTAAATGAATACCCACCCTGTAGATGTAGCGGATAGCATCTGTGGTGCTCCAGTGGGACGGGCTGATTTGAATGTGCGTCTTCACCACGTCTGCCGGCTGCGTGACCAGCGACGCCATGACGCCCGCCGCCATCCCACAGCTGAAGTTCACCAGCGGGGCATAGGCCGACGAACTCACCTCTGAGAGAAGAAGAAACAAATATTTAACAAACAAACAGAGCTCTGGACGTGTTGTTGTAATAAAATAAAAACAGCGGTCACAGGCTATTGGAATTTTCCATTCTGATTTCTTCTTCAAATTTGGAACAAATGTCCAAAGGTCAATGGAACCTCATATAACACATTTTGTACATACAAGAATGTATATGCTAATTAAGATCAATACACACAAATGTCTAATATTATTTAATGAAGAAACGGTTACACTTTTAAATGACATGGATATTAAAGGCCATTTGCAGATAAAACAGGAGGTAAAACCCACTTTTTATTGCTGGATACCTGGACACAGAAACCTTAGTAGGCCAAATATTCTGATGTTTTTCTGCAGTACAAGGACAACCCTCACTACCTGCAGCTACAGGAAACCATCCTGATTTGCTGATGCAGCGCTCTCACCTTCAGGCAGCGCCTTCTTGGCCTGGCTGTAGAACATGACGTAGATGCCGGAGAACGGAGCGTCTCGGAGCAGCGTGGCAGTCAGACCTGAGAACAGAGCCCGGATTCCCTCCGTCTCATACACACTCTTCAGAGCGCCTGCCACGCTCACATAGTTGTAACAGCCACTCTAAAACAATGTATGAAGAAGCAAAATGAATATGGTTCATTTTTACAGTTCCTTTTCCTTTTTGCAGTGGTACACACTACAAGTTCATTCATTCATTAATGGATCCTAGCTTTAAGGGTTATTTATTGGGTACAAGGTCTCACAGATACTTCCAAGGGTCATTGTTCACAGTATTTGTTATGTAAAGCTAAATGGTGGCATGTCAGCAAAAACTAAACTAAACTCCTGATTAATGCAGACGAAGGAAGACGTGATAAAGGACATTCTCACCATGTGCTGAATATGTCTGTTATCATGCATGACATTGAAGCTACTACTACTACTACTACTTCAATTACAAAACTGTTATAAATATCCCCTTGTGTTTTTACTGCAGCAAAAGTATGCAAAAGTAAGTGTTGAATTTGCCTAACTTCAGACCCTTTTTATTAGAAAATCCCAAAATAGTCTGGTGCTCTTTGCTAATTGAAGTCTGTATCCCCAGTTTTGAGAGGAACGGACCTATCAGAGCTTTTAAGGGGGGATTAATACTGGGCAAGTCAGTTGAATCTTTAAACAGTCACTCAAGACAAAATAAGACTCAAACAGCAAATATCCCCACAAAATGTGCTTATTTTCTTGTGGCTTGGGTGTTAATTAAATACTTCTCCTGGATTCATTGTCACTTATACTAAACACGAGTCTGAAAAAGAGATAATAATGAGGTGTGTCAGTATGTAAAGAAACTGAAACTCACCTCAAAGCGTGTCTTGATGACAGTGAATGGCAGCATGCTGACGCCAGCTACGGTTCTGGCACCCGCTCCGAGCAGAACAGCCTCACCAGCGTTGGGTGAGCGCTCCAGGAAGTAGTGCTGCTTCAGCGAGTAGAAGGTGCTGAAGTAGATGCCCACGCCGGGGATGCAGCGCACAAATGACTGCGAGAGAAACAGAAGTCTTAAACAATTCTTTGTTTAATGTGATGTTAGCTTTAGCTCCAAATAAAAATCCAACACCAGTGATAATCGGAAGAAGATGTATTCTTCTTATAAGGAAGAGACTATTTAATTTGGCCTAATGATGGTCTGGTACTTAAAGCAAGAGGGAGAGGTGATGCATATTGAAGTTGAACGACAGAGAGATTGCTGTTGGATAAGCCCGTCCACAGTATTATGTAACAGCAGCATTTGAGACTGCAGATTTATTTCGGAAATAATAATAATGGCAAACTCTGTTACTCACTGGTGAAACTCCCTTCCACAGACTGAAGAATTTCTCGGTCCTAATAACGTTGATTAAAACGTTGAACATCCCCACCCTTGGTGCCCTGCAGGAGGATATTTAGGAAGGGATTTAGAAAACATTTGAGGTTGTAAAATAACATAAATACATTTGAACTCAGACAAAACATTTGTTGCCTTGGGTGTTGTGGTGTGAAAAATAAGCCAGATATTCACAATTAAACAACCAATTAACAGACACAATCTTCTGAAATATTGAACTAAGGCCTCCACCTGTGGAACGCTGTTTAAATTGAAAATCCGCTTTTAGCAATTTAAATTTCCGATTCTTGCTTCCAGTGGAATAATTGCAGAGTCCTAGCCTGACAGTTTGATTACACGGTGGTATGACTAATTGCCCTAAATGGGTCATACTGCAGATCCAGCCCAGCACTGATTGCAAATTGTGTCCCTCCCATGCTGTGTATTTGTGTGTGTGCATGTGGGATTCTGTCCCTGAGGAGCATGTTGTGTGTGTGAGAGTAGGTCAGGAATAGCAAAAGAAAGACCTGGCGGGGACATGCACATGTAGAGTCATCCGATGGCATGCATACAAATTATGTCGTGCGCGTTTGCATGTTGTCCACAAACACGAGGTGTGCGAGTTACATGTGTGACGACTCACCCCGGCTTGGCAGTTTTCTGCAGGGTCTGCAACCGTGTTTTGACCAGATCCAAAGGCTGGAAGAGCAGAGTAGAGCAGGTGCCGCTGAGAGAGCCACACATAAAGGCTTTGAGAGCTGGGTGAGCCTGAGGATGATGACAGACAGAGTTACAAAGGAGGGGAGGGAGAGGGGGGGGTGGAAAAAGAGAGAGGAGGACAGAAGGAAGAGGAGTGAGGGGAGAAAGAAATGCCAAAAAGTGGTTAAGGAATGAAAGGGAAGGGGGGTAACAGTGGAGGATTTACAGAGGATGAGAAACAGGATGAAGCAAAGAGAAACATAAAGTTTAAGTCACAGTGTAAAAAAAAAGGATGATGTGAAAATATGACGTTCAATTTCTTTCTTGGCCTCTTGTTGAGTGCCACAAACTCTCATTAAAAAGGCCAGGGAAAGGTTATCCAAATAAAACGAATCCTGTCACAACAGAAATTTGCCCCACATACACAATAATGAACGTTATCTAATATACATATAGAGTATATCCATTTGAGTGTTAATATGCTAGTATGGCTTTTCCATTACAGTGAAATACAAGGTGGTAGCACAGAGCAGGGGCCAGGTCCCTACACTGTGGAAATTATGGAGATGTGCAGTGACAGTCCACGTGCCCACACACACACACACACACACACACACACACACACACACACACACACACACACACACACACACACACACACACACACAGTGCTTAAATGCCTCATGGTCAAATATAAGACACAAACAAGGACAGACACACTTGAAGGAAAAAACATGTAAACGAGGAAAACTAAATGCTTATAATAAAGGCAATAACCACAATTATAGCAACAAACACAAAATAAATAAGCCACCATTAATAGTCTCCTTTGACCAAACGTTCAATATGTTGAATGTAGATATGACACACACACACACACACACACACACACACACACACACACACACACACACACACACACACACACACACACACACACACACACACACACACACACACACACACACACACACACACACACACACACACACACACACACACACACACACACACACACCTTTAAACCGGGGGCTCGGCTCTGAGAATCCCGTTTCTCCTGCATTTTGCCCTCCGTTACCTCGCTCTCTCTGTGACGCTGCTATTTAAAAGCGTATATTGTAAAAAGCGTCCATCTCTCTCAAAAACCTTCCTCTCTCCAATCCTATCTCTCGCCTTCTTCGACCCACAATGGCTTTCTCCTGCTTTTGGTCCTCCCTCCCCCGCGTTTCACAGCCAAAGCAGTAGCTTAATCCAGCCCGCGTTTTTCTATGGGCTTCTTTCTTTATCTTTCAGAGACACACCAACACATCTGTATTCCCGCCCCCCACCCTCTGTAAAGCTCACTGCTAAAGTGCATCTTTGTCAAACAGCATGAGTCATGAAGTGTGTGTGTGTGTGTGTGTGTGTGTGCTGGGTCAACAATTCAGCAAAATCAAGAGGATAAACCCTGCATGATTCCATGATGCGCTGTGAATAAATAGGCTGGATGTTATGTAGAATTTTTATAAGCATTTTGGAATTCATGCTGAATTTCTCTGGTTTGTCATGCATTTAATTCCCAGGAAAAGGAAAGACAGAAACACTTCAATCAAGTTTCTTAAACCATAAACACATTTCTAATGGATTATTTGATCATTTACTGTATAACAATTTGCATATACAGCAAAAAAAATTGTAATTTTATATCATGATATCATATATGTATTTTATATTGATATAGTTATTGGAATAATAATTATTATTATTATTGACATTCACACATACTGTTTTTTTTTTGGTATCTCTGCATGTAGTTTTAACTGTTGTGCCATAAAGCTGGACAGGGTGTTTCTTTTCAATCATGAATCAACACTTGTAGCTTGGTTGGACAGTCAAAATGGTTAAAGGTGAAAATGTTTAACTGCTGATTAGAATAGTACTGTATGGTCCACACACACACACACACACACACACACACACACACACACACACACACGTACTAGTTGATGTTGTAGATGGAGCTGCTGTGATGCAAGAAACGTTTCAGACAAGAGCTGACAATGAAGTATGATCGAATCTTACGTTAACAGATGTTATTGTATTGGATGAATAGGTGCTGTTAAAAAAGTTCTTAATGCACCCTCTTATTGACAGATTGGTTGAGTACATTTGCTGCATGCAGGGCACTCACCGCTGCTAACTCCATCTTGGACCTGGATGCTGGCTCCACTTTCTCCCCTGGTGCTGCCGTTTTGGAGCTAGTTAATTTTAGCCGACGATAACTTAAAGTTGGAAAAGAAAAGGGCAGACACATGTCACATTTCAAAACCATCAAGTCTTCTCAGAGGAGCCTGTAGCTGCTAGCTAGTTTAGCTAATTAGCTGTATGCTAAAGTGCATGCAGGGGGACATGAGCCTCTCAGGACAGGCTAACATTTACAAGCCCAATACAGGTCAGATATAACATTAGATACGTGTTACTACCCACGACGTAACTTTGGAGAAAAATCCCTAAAAGCTGCCAGTATCAGAGACCGTTTGTTATGAAAACAAACATCATTCACTGGGTTACTTGACTAGCTACCTAGCTAACTTAGCATGCAAGCTCTTCTTACCTGACTTTGAAGTGTGTTAAGGGAGGATGGAGGTGGTGGTCACACCTGGCAGCTCAAGGAACCCCATGTTTTGTTTTTTTATGGGCAATCTGCGTAGGTTTCTGAATAGTCTTGTTTTAGTAATCCTTAATATTGCCGACAAACACAACTTTCTCGCAAAGCTCGTCGGCTAGCTTACGTCAAAGCTAGCAGCTCACTCTAGTAAGTTATTTAACTTAAGTCTGACTCTCTTCATCAAAAATAAGAAACCCTGTTATTGTCCTGACGCGGATCGAGCCTTAAAAGCAGTTTTTGTAAAAATACAGTTTTGTCCGAAGTTATAAATGTCAGAGAACAGTGACTGACTGATCGCTACGTGCTGTGCTGCTGCGACTGGACTGTGTTAGCTCGTGGCTACAAAGTTCACCTCCAGTGGTCTACACACACCTCACTGTCACACACTTAGGGGGCATCCGTGAGGCACTGTTACTGATGATAACTGGTAGAGTGGGAGATCTGCATAATAAGCCACACATATACATTAAATAGAGTCAATATTCTGCTATTTAGTTAGAAAAACAGATTAAAAAACAAGCTGTAATTCATGCACAGAGAATCAATCATAGATGTCAGTCCATATTCCCTTTATTTAAAATAGGGGTGAATATTGACATGTGTCCACAAACAGGGAGCAGAAAAGTATATAATGATAATGGTAATATAATAATAATAATAATAATAATAATAATAATAATAATAATAATAATAATAATAATAATAATAATAATAATAATGCCTTTGTGTCTCCCTCCCTTGTGTTACCGAGAGGTTCTGCAACTGGCCAGGAGAGTATAATTATCTTCTTAGAAATGTGATGGACTCAATGAAAAAGTCTGATTGTTGTCCACTATATCTTCTGTTGAAATTAGATGTTTTTTTGGAGTTCTGTATTCAATTCAATGCGTGAAAGGTCCTATGTATTTTTTAATTCAATGCCCTTCTTACAGTGGCCTCAGGGCGGCGCTGTTGTCCAGTGTCAGTGCTCATATCTGATAAATCCTCCTGTCACAGTTCAACTCAACATATCATTTCAACACAAAAAAAGCCCTGCATTACCTGCATAATTCCTGCACAACTTCTTAAAACACATACATATTTTCCTAACCCTAATGTTACACAGAGACATTTGGCAAAGGGTAATATTTAGCTTTAAATCAATTATGTGTACTTAGGTGTGGGTTTCATAAATATATGAATGGGTCTGGAGAGCTGCAATTAAACTATCTGATGAGACTTGAAAACCTCTTTGGGTGTTATTACTTCCAGCTCACCCTCATGGCAGCAGTATTATTTAAATGAATTATGAATGTGAGCTGTCTGTAAATATGTGGGTCTTTCAGTCGGTATGGGTTTTTCCTCATTTCAGACAATTACTCACTTAGAAAAATAACTGTTCAACCAAAATAAAGAGGGTTTTCCATTCTAAAAGGGACCTACTTCACAATATTGATGTCCCCAATCACTTATATTAAAATTGGCATCCGTTGGGGCTCTTCACATATTAGACAAGATGAATGATATGTATACATTTGAGAGTGTTGTTTTAAGACACATTAAAAAGACAAAGACCTATCCTTTAAGTCAACACCTTTAAGTTGATTTAACTCACACATGAGACAAGGAAGTCAAACTCATTTGACCATTTATCAATTTATTGCATTTAAGGCATCAGATAAAATAGAGATTAGCCTTAAAATATTGGCATCAATATGAAATGTTATTTGTTTGTTAATACAATGTAAGGGTATCGTACCAAATCTAAAAAATGCATTATTCAGAGGCTTTTTGCGCTTATAGAAACCCCCTCTACTGTGCAAAGCATAGCGGAAAAAAGTACAGTGAGAGCTACTACATGATGACCGTCCACCAACAATGAATGAGATGTAAAACCAGTGAAACATCAACCAAGTTAACTTAGATGATGGTACACAATTTGTAACAACATTTTCACCAACATTACTGTATTTTGAATACACCACCTTCTAAGAACTGAACAATTTCCATGTCTGTTTAGTCCGTGTTAGCATTGTGCAAAAGTGGTTGAGGTAATATCATAAAAAGATGACAGTGAGATGAAAAGCATACAGTGTAGATACCAACTGACACAAATGTGAACTAAAGTTAGTAACCTTATCCAAACTCCCAAAAGACCCATGTTTTGTGTGCAACACAAGCATCCAATGTCCAGTGTTTTTTCCCAAAATGTGTTCAGTGACAGCACATAAACCTCAAGCTCAAATAAAACTGCAACGGCTTGTTACAAGCGCAATACTTTATCATATAGTATACCATTAATTAGAAAAATACACCAGGAAGGTATGTGTAAAGCCATACAAAACAAACATAATTCACTGAGATGAATATGATTATTTGGCCAAATATAAACGAATTATATGGAAAAGAACAATAAGGCTATAAGATGAAAGTCAAGGGGATTTCAAGGCTAAATCCTCTCAGAAAAGTCCTAACTTTATGGCTATTTGTTCACTATATCTGCATGTCGACTTGGGTCATTATATTAATTCCCTCTCGGCGTTCTTCTGTTCACTCAGCAGCAGGCTCAGGTACATCCATCTTCAGGTCCACTTCGTCATCGCTGTCCAGCTCTGTGCGATTCATGGTACGCCTCATATTGAAAGGAATGTCCCCACGTCTTTAAAACAAAGAAAATATGGTTCAAACTGTTAGGATGAGGCATTCAGTATTAATAAATATATTCAAGAATGAAAATGAGCGCATAAGCAAAATCAAAGCCAAAAAACTTGAGTTGATAAACAGGCAACTTTTTTTATACATAGTAGTGCTCCACAAGACTTGTAGAACAAACATTTCAGAAACGTAATAAAGCTTATTTTGCAACAGAATTTCCTGCTGCAAATATGATTTTATTCATACCCCCAGTACGCAAAGCAGCCTGTCCATTTACAGTCTTAATAACCATTAAAAGACCCTCTTACCTCACTTGGGATTTTTGTCAGACTTTCTTTAAGCTCCTCTAGCGCCATATTAGATATTTTAAAACCGTTTACACAGACAAGTAAACTGATCTTCATGTGTAAAATGGACACAGCTACCCTTTAACTTTTAACTGGGAAATGCACACATTGGAGTTGGATAAATGAAAGCGAGTGGCCTCTACCTGAGCTTGCTCTTCAGGCTGCTGACTTCACGGTTCATGCAGTCGGCTGACTCTGTGGCATCATCGAGCTCCCTCTGCAGCTTCCTACGGTAGGCGTTGGCCCGCGTCACCTCCTCCTCGGCCTCCTCCAGCTGACGCTTCAGTTGACGCATCCGGGTGTTTGTCTTGTCGACCTGCAGAGAGAGCGATCACTTAATGTGGGGAGCAGCAACAGTGGAACAAGTGCCAAACACAAATCAAGCAGATCAGCAAATCTGGATCGAACTACACAAGACTTTGTAGCGCTTACAAAGCTGTATTATTACAGTTAAAACCATCTTAAAACAATAATTACACATTTTATAATGACCCACAAGTGGTTAAATATTGTAGTATTTAATTCTCATTCTTGTAACACATAACATTCATTTTATAATGTATGATAATCACTGTTAAAATGCATTATAAAAAAGATGAAGTTACTCATAGTAGTCATCGCATTAAATACAAATGAATTATGCCTTGGGTGTTCTCTGTTACCAAGCCATCCTTCTTCAATCATTAATAGGTTGGAAATTAAAAGTAAAGAGCAGAGTTGTGATGAAATTTACCTGGTCCTTGAATTGCTCCGTGTTGCGCCTCTCGTCTTCAACCTGTAGCATCACCTCTTTCAGCTTCTTCTCCGTCCGCCTGACAAGCCTGGAGGCCTGCTGGCGCTCCCTGAACAGATAAAAGCAAATGCAATGAGGGATATGTACACAAGTAAGAGTTTTATAAATGAATTCCTACACATCTGTCAGTACTGAGTCAGGAATACACAGACACAGTGACTGAACATTTTAGGAAATATATTGTCAAAGATGTACAGCTACCATCAAAGAGGGTAAATCAGACAGACAGTCAATCATTTGTCAAAACATTTCCTGATTGTATTTCAAAGCGTCTACACTCACTTTGACTCGATGTCAAGCTGTTCTTCCAGCTGTCCCATCTTGGCCTCCAGGGTGGTGATGCTGGATTTATACTTGGACTTGATGGTTCCCTCGAGCTCCTGCAGCTTCAGTTTCAGCTCCTTGTTCTGGCGGTCAAGCTGAGAGCGAGCCCCCTCCAGCCGCTGGGAGCCGCTGCGCTCTGCAGCCAGCTCTGTGGTCAGCTGCTCGGTCTGATGTCAGAAACACAGTGGAGAGGCTCTGTCAAACATCATCAAGTGGCAAAAAGTTACATTTGCAATTATCAACGAATCTTGAGCTGCAAGTGTGTCCGTACCTGCAATGCGGATCTCCTCAGACGATCGTTGACCATCTCGGTGTTGAGCTGCTCCTCCTCCAGTTCCTCCTCCAGCTGAGTGATACGAGCCTCCAGCCTCCTCTTCTCATCTGCCAGAAGAGAACTGGAAACAACGAGGGAGGAAGAGGAGCAACAGTTAGAGACAAACGTGTAGATTTATTTTGATGCTGTGAAATGTGGATGAATATACTTTAATGTACTACAATAACATCTTTTGGTCCATACTTCTTTGTGTTGGTGCTGGTCATCTCTTCCTGGATTTCGTCCCTCTCACACTGAATCTGTTTCTTGAGTCTCTCAGCAGTGGCAAGATCCTGGAGGAAGCAGAAGAGAAAAACATATGAAGTGCTTGAAAGCCTGATACTGCAGAGGCTGTTGTGGCAATAACCAGGAGAAATTGAAATTGAAACTAAATTAAATGAAATCTAGAAAACAAAATGAATTCTACCATTAACTAAACAGAGCCAGTGCTCCAATGTGCATTTATATAACATTATCATGATGTATGCATTGTGTTCCGATTCATTTTGTTCCCCATTACGTTTTAATTCGTGCAGCAATTTCATTCCCTCTAAGATAATAGACAGTGCAACATAAAG
Organism: Eleginops maclovinus; assembly: GCF_036324505.1. Taxonomy (NCBI): domain Eukaryota; kingdom Metazoa; phylum Chordata; class Actinopteri; order Perciformes; family Eleginopidae; genus Eleginops; species Eleginops maclovinus. The sequence continues at coordinate 10,254,146 of NC_086353.1, forward strand.
TTCTAACCTATATACTGATAGTCAAAGATGTCCCTTGATTGATAATCAAATAACAACAGCCCATTTTAAATTTGAAAACTCAGAAATAAATGTTCAGCTGTCACTTCTTATTTCTTTTAAAGTGGCATATACGGTTTATTAGATTTGTTTTATTTTTCCATATTTAACATACTATATGATTTAATGTTGTATACCACATCTGTGATATCTGGTCCAAATAAATAATACACCAGGTTATTTTCCCACATCTGGTCAGGTGTCAAAATGTTAAGATTTTTGCACTATGACTTTCATACCTCCTGAGAGTGCAGAGCGTCTGCCTCCATGGCCTTGAGCTTCCTCTCGGTCTCCCTGGACTCGTTGACAGCCTCGTCTCTGGACAGACGGAGCTCCTCCAGCTCTCGCATCTGCTCTTTCATCATGGCCTGAAGATCAAACACACAGAAAGCAGTGCTGCAGTTAAACATCCAGCATTGGGAGGGGTTCTCCAATCAGAGATGATTAAAAAGAATAATTGTATTAATCAAAGTTGTTTTTTAAATAGTGTGCTATTGCAGCATGAAGTCCTTTTTTACCTGGAGTTTTTTCAAATGTTTGAGGGCTTCATCACGACCTTTGTTGGCAGCATCGATCTGGATTTCGAGCTCTCCCAGGTCCAGCTCAAGCTTCTTCTTGGATGAGAGGGCCAGAGAGCGCTGTTTACGTTCATCCTCCAGCTCAACTTCCATCTCACGCACCTGAGGGAGAGGAACAAAACATTTTTAATTTGACATTTTTACTCAGTCCACTATAGCTCAGCATTCTCTTACAATCAACTGTTTCCAGAATTGAAGATTAAAATAAATAAAACAAAGTATTATATAGTACAGTCAGTTTATGGTTTTTCTTCTGTACCTGTTTGACCAGCTGTTTCCTCCTCTCCTCTCCCTGCTCGTCTCTGGCCTGCAGGTCTCGGTCAAACTGGGCCTTCATGGCCTGCATGTTGACTTCCAGGCGCAGTTTAGCATCCTCTGTGGCCTGCAGCTCATCCTCCAGCTCCTCCAGCTGAGTTTTCATCTCCTCCAGCTGCTGCTCCGTGGCACGCTTTGACCTCTCCAGCTCATGCACCTGTGGAGAAAGAGGTTGATACATCAGCAAGTTATTGAGGAGGGGTAACGCCAACAAATGACCTTTTATTTTATATCCTAGGAGCAATGATGCCATTAAGTAAATTAGATTTTTATAGCAAAACCAATGTTAGATCTAATCCAGTCCAACCAAAGTATTCTGATGTTTTCTCTTACACTCTTGCCGGCATCGTCCTTTGAGGAAATCAAGTCTTCCATTTCAGCTTTGAGCAGCTTACTGGTGCGTTCCAGGTCGCATTTAAGGCTTGACATGGTCTCCAACTCGAGGGCCAGAGTCAGCGCTCGCGTTTCCTTCTCCCTGGCCTCGGCCTCAGCCTTGTCCCGCTCCTCTGCATACTGAGTAGAAATGGTTTTCTCTTCGGCCAGCATCTAGGGAAATGAGAGAGCAATAGAGGGAGTTTGGGGTCAATTTCACATTGGAAACATTTTTGAAATCAATATTTGTTCATTCACAGCAGTCACATAACTGTATTTGTGAGTCTTTGTTTCTTTTCTTACTTTTACTATACAGTTTAAAATGTGGTTCTCCTCAAACGGTCCGCAAAATAAGCAGTTTTTGTCTTTACTCTGCACAAAATACACTGTTGACATGATACCTGGTCAAACTTCCTCTGCTTCTTCTCGAGGGTGGAGACGATCTGCCTCAGGTGGTCCTGGTCTACGATCATGTCGTCCAGCTCCTGCTGCAAACGCGTTTTTGTCTTGTCCAGTTTATCGTATGCTGCGCTCTTCTCCTCCAGCTGTTGCGACAGGCTGTCAAACTCCCTCTGGACTTTCTTGCGACCCTCCTCTGCCCCCTCCAGTACGGAGACCTCCTGATCCAGCTTCTTCTTCAAGTCTGCCAGCTGAAAACAGAAAACAGAAAGGAAAAGAGGGGGAATTAGGAGGACAAGAATAAAATGAGTGCAAGTTATATTAAAACACCCTGATCAATTACAGGCTTTGGGTTAGTGCAGAGACAGAGCACTGACCTGGGTCTGCAGGGAGGTGACCTGCTTCTCCACGTTCTTCTTGCTCTCTTCTTCCTCCTCCAGCAACTCCCTAAGGTTGTTCTGCTCGTCCTCCATCTGCCTCAGGCGGGTGGAGAGGGAGAGCTTCTGACGGGTCTCCTCCTGGAGCAACTCCTGCAGGTGTAAGAATGACAGAAAAACATTAGGTGAACATATTCTATGACAACGTTGAACTTTTTGCTTGGTTTTGAACTTGTGTATTGTTTCCTTTTGTCCTGCATTTGTTAACATTTGTTAACAACCTTTTTTTAATTTCAGAATAAAAAGTGACCAACAGAAATCTTAGAAATTCAATAGAAAATGCTATTAGTCTCTTCACTGTTGAAAGTCATCTAATGAATCAGTTCCTGCACTTTCAGTTTTATTTGAGCTTGGAAGACAGATTAGAGTAGACTTTAGTAAGACATAAAATAAACATGCAAGCATTTATGTACGTACCTGTGTATCCTGCAGCTGAGACTCGTTAGAAGAAAGGTCTTTGCTGAGTTTGATGTTCTTGCTCTCTGCACCACTCAGGAGGCTGTTCACATTGTCTAGCTCCGACTAGACATAAGAAAGAAAGAATACGATTATAGACACGGTTTATATCAGCAACTCTTCCCATTCTCAAAGAAAGTTCACCAGAAACTGTCCTCCTTTGATTGAACTAATCCAGAAGTCCACACTGTACCTGCAGCTTGACGATGTTGTCTGATGCCTCCTGCCTCTGTCGCTCACTTTCTCCAAATTTGAGCTGCAGTTCTTGAGCTTGGGATTCGGCTTTCTTGCGACGGTGTTCGGAGTCTCCCTTGCCTTGAGTCAGAGTCTGCATCTCGATCTGCAACTCGTTCCACTCGCTCTCAAGGGCCTGCTTGGCTTTCTCCACTGACACCTTGTTCTGCAGGAGCAAGACGCACGTTAGTGGTGTTATTCAGATGTTTGTTTGTCAGTGAGAATCATTCTCTTCTGACCACGCTGTTCCTTACCCTCTTGGCCTGCTCCAGTTGTTCGTTGATCTCTTCAAATGCCTGGTTGTGTTTTTGTCTCATGTCAGCCATCTGCTGCTCGTGGACCTTGGCCTCCTCCTCCAGATTCTTCTTCAGATGGGAGACCTCTGTCTCACGCTTGGACCTGCAAACACCAAATGGGGAATAAACATACAACAAGACCTATGAACACTTCAATCTGTCATTCTAACACTTTTCGCCCAAAACAAACACACTTATGGCTACTACAACAATTCAGCAGCTTGACTCTCACCTCAGTTCCTGCTGTGCTGCTGTGGAGTCCAAAGTGTCCTCCAGCTCGGTCTTCAGGGCCTCAAGCTCTTCTCCCAGGTCCCTGCGGTGTTTCTCCGCCTTGGAGCGCGCCTGCCTCTCCAGCTCCAGATCCTCCTGCAGCTCTGATATCTGAGCCTCCAGCTCCCTGATCTTCTTCTGGGCTGAGTTCTTGGCTGCAGCCTCCTCCTCGATCCTGAAGGTGAGATAAAGAGGAGTAATGAGATCAACATACAGGTAATACAGGTTTGTTTTCACTTCCAAGATCATTCTCAGTGAGAGTATCTTAATCTGATCATTTTTAGGCAGACTATCATAAAATGTCACATCATAATCCTTTTTTGTTGCTTAAAAGTTATTATTCTGAAACCTGGCCAGGGCTGCAAGGAGTTCCTCTTCCTTCTTGGCAAACTGTGCTCGGAGTTCAGCGACCTGAGCCTGAAGGTCTGCGATCTGGTCGTGAAGATCGGAGGAGTCTCCCTCAAGTTTACGGCGGTTCTTATCCAACTCCTGACGGGCTTTCTCCTCCTTTCTTAGACGATCTGTGTGTGAGAAGACAGGAACACATGTTTTATTATCTCATAAGGGTTAAAGAAAAACAAAAACATTCAACTGATTCAGGTGTAGAGAAAAAAAAGGACATAAATAATGTGTAAAAATAGCTGCATGTAAGTTCACTAGGATGCATCTTCACTTTTTAGCTTTTCAATTCATTAGGAAACGTGCATGTAAAAACAAATACTTGCCCTCCAAATCTGTGATCATGGCTTCATGTTTATTCTTGAGTTTCTGAAGGCTCTTAGACTTCTCCTCCTCTTCAGCCAAGTTGGTGGTGAACTCAGAGATTCTCTCCTCCATCTGTTTCTTCTCCTGAGATTTAAAAAAACAAGCAAGAGGATGTAAGGGTTTTGTTCTATTTACATTGCATTTTTTCCCCTGCATTTCTGGACTGTATATGAATCAAAACTGTGTGAAGTTCACTCGTATGAGACCTTGTTGAGCTTGTTGTTCTGGTCGTCCAGCAGCATGATCTCCTCGTCCAGCTTCTTCAGCTTGGCATCTGTAGTGACCTTTTCCATCTGGAGCTTCTGTCTGGCTGCTTCCTCCTCGTCCAGCTGCTGCTCCAGGTCCTGAAAGAAAAACACAAAATGATTGGCAATGTTCATGCAGCTTAAAAAATACAGATTTCTTTGAGTCACATCTAACACTGTATGACATAAATACTAATCTTGAAGAGTTTCCTTTTAATAAGGTCACACACAATGGTGATTTAGCTACAGATGAATGTTTGGTGATATTGACATGTTTGCCTGCCTTTTTTATTAAAGTGACAATGGCTTGATTTGATGCTCTGACTATTCTGGGGCCTGTAGTATAAATCTGCAATTGATGTAATCTCCAGTAAAAAGAGAACTGCCTTCACACGTCATTGTGTTATGGCTTCCCATGATTTGTTTTCTTAATTAAATTAAGACTTTATTAAGAATTGTCACTTGAACTGACCGTGATGTTTTGCTGCATCTTTTTCCTCTCGGTACTCATCTGGGTGACCCTCTCTTCCTCCTCCTCCAGACGAGACTCCATCTCGGTCAACATCTCCTCCAGCTCCTGCTTCCTGGCGGACAGACGGGATCTCATCTCCTCGGCCTCGGCACACAGCTCCGTCTCCGCTTGCAGCTGCTCCTGCAGAGCTAACTTCTCCTGGTTCAACTATAAGGAGGGAGACAAAGTCAAAGTGAGACTGGATGATTGTATCTCAGGGCTGCATCGTTCAGAAGTAAGAGGACTTATCACTCAACACAGATTTACATTACCACCTTGCATAGATTTAAGATTGACCATAGACTAATTTACTCAGGTGTTATTATTGAGACTCTTACCTGATCCTGCTTGGTCTCAAATTCTTTGAGCTGCTCCTCAGCTTGCAGCTGCCTCTCCTTCACCTTGACTAGCTCGTCTTCTTTAGCCAGCATCTCCTCCTCCTGTCGAGTAACCTGCAGCAGAGGCTTCACCTGGAGGAAGAATTAAGATTTACCAGAAGTTATTAAAACAGATTATGGTGTGTCGACTTTGTTGGAGAAGATGGAATCGTAAATGGAATCTTATTTATAAGATGTTAAGAAAAGAGTGCTCTACATATTCCTGATTGAGATGCTATTAGAAATGCTATAGAAATGCCTCGATTAAGTAAAAACACTACACTTAAAAAGGTCAAACCTTCAGACCTGAATCCAAGTTTGAATAGAGTAGCAAAAATAGGGTTTGCAACTTGCCTTAAACATTTATGCTAATAGTTTCCTTATTATTTTAATTTTAGTAACTCCCAAAAAATAAACTAATGTCTTGTAAAATGGTTACAAAGTAGTAACGTGTTTGCAGGCTCTTCTATTATTGGCTTTTCAAACCTTTAGTGACACAATGATGAAAGATGCGTCATTATTCGCTTACCTTGGTGAAAAGCCTCCACCACTGCCAGTTCCTCAGTTTGAGATAAGCAGCGCAGTTCCTCTGGATCACTTTCATGGCAGACAGCTGCTGCTGCCTTTTGGTGAAGGCTCTGAAGTAAAAAAACAAAACAAATTAAAAACCATATTGGACGTTTTGTCTGGAAGTGTGTACTCTGTAGTGGCTTCAAGTTACATGTACTTTACTTTTTTACAGTACATGAAATGTAAATGTACTTAGTTACTTTCTAACCCCTGGTTCTCTCGCCATGATATGTTATATTAAAAGACACTAAATGAAAATGGTTTCAATCTTAGTTTTTTATCGTACTTGCGGGCCACGTATCCTCGGCACCAGGCCTGGAAGCTGATGATGACGTCTGTGATCTTTATGTCTCGCTCCTCCTCCAGATGGGCCAGGACTCCGGCTCTGAAGAACACTTTACTCTGACCGACCCGGAAAAGGTTGGGGTCCAGCTCCAGGGCTTTGATCTGTGGAAGAAAACATTAAGTTACGGAAGTCCTAAAACTTTAAATTAAGAACAATGAGCCATTTGTTATTTTTATATGTGGACCTCTTACTTCTAAAAACGGTTTATTGTTCTTACCATGAGCACACAGGCTTGCTTGCCATCCATGAAGCCCTTTGGGATGGCGCTAGGAGTGAGGATTTCATACCTGAGTGACAGACAAGCACAATAGAAATGACTCAAACAGTATTAGTATTTCTTCTGAATTTTGAATTCGTTTTTTCAGAATAAATAATCACCTTTTTCAGATTTTTCTACCTTATGACTTCTTTTTGCAGATAAAGTAAGTGTTGTGGATACAAGTATGTCTTGATCTCTCTTTAAAGATCTTATACAGTAAAAACATGTCCCCTCATGTTTGTCCTCATTAAGAACTTAAGAACCAGGATGGATAACATATACAGTGAATGTGTGTCAGTAGTATGTTTTGTCTGAAACTACTAACATGAAAGAAAAAAGGGGGGAAATTATGTCAAAGAATTAAATTGTCTTTCTTAAATACATTTAAAAATGTTCTGTTTTTGTCATCACCTTTGTCTGAACTCCTGGAAGACGATGCGGTTGGGGAAGCCCTGTCTGCAGATACGAATCCCCTCCAGGACTCCATTACATCGGAGCTGGTCCAGAACCAGGTGAGGCTCCAGTTTACCAGCCTGAAGGAGAAACAATAACAGATGTACGTTAAACACTTTTGTTCCCAATCATTCATCTCTCAGACTTTTTCTCTTTGTTAAAAGTTGTGTCTTTGAAGGCACCCATTTGACAGCACACATTTGTAATTCATTATATTGATGCGCGTTCACTTGTACTCTAGTATTGTTCTTTGTTTATACCTTCTTCTCGTGGTTGGGGATGATGCAGCGGACGAAGTTTGGGTTGGTGTTCCTGAGCGTGGCCATGAGATTACCCAGCTGCTCCTTGTACAGCTGGCCCACAGTGCGGAACATGCCTTTACGGGTCTTGAACGCACCGTGCATTGAGTCGGACATTCCTGCCACCTTATCCAGGCCCACAATACGGTCCACTGCAAGACACGAAGAAAGTGAGCAAGTCAAGTAGCTACCGTACTTAAGAACACAGTACTGCATATTTCCATGTTATTCTACTTAAATTAGTTCGAATTAAGTAACTTTTTAAAAGTGTGAAATGTTCTTGTAATAGTGAACTTTTTTTATTGACCTGGTATAACCATACATGTACTTAGCTCAAAATGTGTAACGTATTTATTTACAGGCCGTGTAAATATTACAAAACAGGGCACATGCTTTACCATCTTCCTTTAATCCGAAAGCATGGTATGATCTTTTTTTTTAATCTTGCATTTCCAGTAACTTTACTCCCAAAAGTATCTCAGTGCAGTAAACAATATGATATTTTGGACAAGTTCATTAACAACACTTACTGTCTTTCCACAGATCTGCAGTTAATTTGTCTGTAGACTGGTTGAACAAAGCGGCCACGCACTCGTTCAGGGGGTCCATGTTCTTCATCAGCCACTCGTCTGCTTTGTAGTCAACCTGCACCAGAGGAGACGCATTCGGATTAGAGAAGCTGAGGTTACTAAAGAAAACATTAATACCTCAGTTAATAATCATCCTTTTTATTCTGAAGCATAGTGCAAGTATTTAATTTACACATTCAAAGTATGACATATGTAATTGGTGATGAAGATCCAGAGGATGATGTTGTTGTTAATTCGCTGCCCTCTAGTGGTAGAAAGCAACTAATCACAGTCTACCCAATTTTCAGCAGCTTGTAGTTTACCTTAGTATTTGCATTCAATGCTACTTTATTCTTCTAGTTCACTACATTTTTTATATTTTTGGACATTTATATGGCAGATGATTACTAGATGGATCATATTCTTTTATTTAAACAATCTAAAGATCCAATTTGTCTGTGAAATAGGATTGTTTCTTATAGATCAATCCAACTCGTATTGAAAACACAAACAAATAAGTAAATATATTTTGCCTTCCATTGAATAGAATATCAAAATCTCACTATCTTCCTATAAATAAAATCTACTATTATAATATACTACTCATGGAGAGACCATTTTGTGTTGAGTGCTACTTTTTAAAAACAAACAAGGGGCATCATTGACCTTTCCAGCATAGTGCATGATGGAGAAATCTGCGTCTTCCTTGAGTCTCTTGGCTTTCTGGAACTTGGGGTGCGTCCCCTGCTCCTGAATAACCTTCTCCACGAAGCTCTTGTCTGTGGCTTTGGGGAACAAGCACTCTTCATCCAGCAGAGCTAGGACGCCTGGAGGACCGGCCTGTGATGAACGGAGGAAACAGGAACATGAACACCACAGGAAAGTCAGACTGCAGTTTAAAAAGGAACAAGCTTGTTTCATTTTTTAACAGTCAACATGCCTCAGCTCGTGTTGTACACCTGTTTTGTGCCTTAACTAAAGCCAGTGACTTCTACAGATGAAGCTTGTGAGTAATACTTCAGGTTAAGACAAGTGCTGTCTGTGTCATAAATTAGTCTTGAGGAGGAATGATAATAACTGGGAGATGTCTTACAGGTTTCTCAATGAGGTCGATGCAGGGCTGCAGGTCAAGGCCGAAGTCGATAAAGCTCCACTCGATGCCCTCCCTCTGGTACTCCTCCTGCTCCAGGATGAACATGGTGTGGTTGAAAAGCTGCTGCAGCTTCTCGTTGGTGTAGTTGATGCACAGCTGCTCAAATGAGTTCAACTGCAAAGACAGAATTAGAGGAACCATTAGTCAACCACAGGAAATGAAACCTGCATATTTCCGGGAAGTGACTATGCTGCAGACTTCTTCTTCTTGGTTGCCCTGTGTATGTGCGCGCGTGTGTGTGTGTGTGTGTGTGTGTGTGTGTGTGTGTGTGTGTGTGTGTGTGTGTGTGTGTGTGTGTGTGTGTGTGTGTGTGTGTAAATGCAGCATTAACCACATTCATGTATTGCTGACCCAATTGCATCTGAGTTGTGCTCTGTCTGATCACAGAACTAGAGTTACAATGTACAACTATTAATCGGTCAAGCCCTGAATGCCTCACCTCAAAGATCTCAAATCCAGCGATATCAAGGATGCCAATGAAGGAGGCTCCCTGTCTCTTGGTCTTATCCAGTGCCTTATTGATCCTCATCACCAGCCAGCGGAACATCCTCTCGTAAGAGGCTTTAGCCAAAGCCTCGATGGCAAACTCAGCCTGCTCCTGCGTCTGCGCCTTCTGCACGTAGTCCCTGCCAACCTGCAATACAAATACTCCAATGTCATCCTGTTGTCCTAAAAACTTCATTACATAGAAAAAAAAAAGGAAATGAGCTCAAGTTCCCTTTTGTTGAAGTACGTAAAAAAAAAAAAATGTTTAAGTGGTTTCAGAAAATCATTTGTGAGGATTATCTATCGTATAACAAATGTTTGTTTGCTGCAGAATTTATTCTCTGCATATACAGAACATCTAATGGAAATGTCCTTTTGGCTCACTTCGAGGTTAACCTACAAAAATGTGTCATCCCTGCAAAACTTTATGGAAAAATTCAGGTTAATTTATTTGGGATTAGATCTGAAAAATATTCAAACACAAATTCAAATCAGAGGTGATAAATAAAGGTTACACAATTGTTACTCTATATCCAGACAGTAGCTCAACGGGCAGACAACATATTTAAATATACAGAAGAGAAACAAAGTTGACGTTGTCTACTATTGCATGTCAAAGAAACGCTAATGTACTGATGGCAGACCTTTATTCTGGGGGACAGGATGGCTCGGGTGAAGTCGGTCACGTTGATGCTCAGCAGGTGACACGCTTTCTGGGCAGCTGGGGGTGAAACACGGGGGTGGGGGGCATGTTGATGATGAATGAGATGAAGTTTGAGCAAATTAAGTGTGATAAAGCACATGCACAGAGGAAATGATGATGATGATGATGATGATGATGGTGGTGGTGGTTGTGGTGATGTGTCTGTAAGTGTGTGTACCAGTGTCATCGGGCATGGAGGCCTGATCAGAGTGGCGCTCCTTCTTGAAGGTCATGTTCCCTAACTGCATCACAGCCGACACGATCTTCAGCAGACCTGACAAACGCACAGAAAACGAGGTCACTGTGTGCTGCAGCGATCAAGATATCACATGAATATATTCCACCACACAATTGATCGTCTCAGCCCATGTAAAACCTTTCATGATGTTTTACACTCCGGTATGCCATTAAAGATATTCAAAATAAACAACATGTTCTATTATTTAACCAAATGTATAATTAAGATGCAACAATGATAGGTACCAATTCTTTCATCTTCTGGGATGCCCATGATCTGAAAGGCATCCATGGTCTCATTGAATAGGTCAGTGTCCTGCTGGCCCGGTATCGTCATGTTTCCATTGGACAGGAAACGGTACTTGCTGTAATCCTCCAGACATAACTCGGCTGGATGGGGAAAAAGAGCAAATGGAGAAATACACATTTGAACCTACATGCAGAGAGGGATCTGGCAGTGCATTTTCAGTTTTATTTTGCAAACACTTGACAAATTTGAAGCTCGGTTTTCAATTTAAATCTAAATGACTACTTCCCTTGTATTTCTCAATGCTTTAGGACTGTCTCGGCTCTTGAACTCTTGAACATGTAACGTGCACCTTTCAATTAACCACATTTACTTTGCCACTTTCATTCACATGGTAATAACGTGTCTTACAGCGCAGCTTGTCCCCTGCTCCTGTCAGCATGTAGTAGAAGATGTGGAAGCTCCTCTCTTCTTTGGCTTGTCGGATGGCTCGAGACTTTTCCAGCAGATCTGGTTACATTTCAGTCAAGGACGACACAAAAAAGCAGCAGAAAAGCACCTACATTTTTGTAGTTGAAACAATGCTTAAATGATAAACAGATATGCTGACGGAAATTCTTATTGGTCACACTTGGTCAAATTTGTTTGGGGCCACAAAGCAGCTTAATCCAGCTGTTTGCACCACAGTTAAGAAGCTAATAAACATTGTTAAAAAAGGATGCAAGTTTCAATGTTGGCTCCAACAATGTATCCGTTGACGTCAAAGTTGATTCTGATGAATTTGCCCTGCAAGAGAAAACAAGTAAAATAAATTGGATATGCAAACGCTTCTTACTATACTGTTGACACCTAAATTACAGGGTGGGGTGTTTAACATGCCCTTATCATACCCAAGATGTTCATTTCACCTTTAGTTTGTCATTTAAAAAGAAAGCAACATTTCAGATGTTCAAGACTCTTCCTTACAAATCTTGAGGAGTTGTCGTTCTTGACGGTCTTTGCGTTGCCGAAGGCCTCCAGGATCGGGTTAGCTTGCAGCAGCTGTTTCTCCAGTTCCCCCTGAAGGAGAGGACAGGTTTTTTAAACTTCAGACTACAATAAAAAACATTATCATGACCGTAAGCTGCAAGTTAGTCAGGCAAGCACAGCTTTACTTCATGCTTTTTCTTGCAGCAATGCAGATTTTTGATTGGAAAATCCAAACATAAGATCTGTGCGATGACTTCTTATCAAAAATACATTTCTGGCTGCATTTACAAAATAATGACTTGAGGGGATCTTATCATTGCCCAATCAATCACACAGACACACAAGCATACTGAACTCTGCACATTCCAACACACATACCGACAAGCCCACACAGCATACTGTAAGACCGTCCCTGTCTATGCAGGCACAAACAAAAACACACAGGAAGCACACACGCAGGTTAGCAAAGATCCCCCAAAGGAAAGGTAAGACTCAACACTGACATCCCAAAACAATAACAACATCAAGACTGACCAGATTACTTATATATGTAATAGCTTTTGGTTAAATACAATCACCTAATACAGGTGTTAAAGTGGAAATCTACTTGTGTGCCTTCTTGCCAAGAATCTGATGTGAGGGATGTCCCGTAAGCCAACTATAAGTCTAAGGCTAGTAACAAGTTAGCTTTGCATAATGACTTAAAACAGGGGAGAATTAATAGCCTGCTTCTGCAAGATAAACGTTATAGTGTATCTAGCTTTTTCCACGTTTCCTCGCTTGAGGTTAAGCTAAGCTAACAAGCTGCAGACATTAGTTTCATATTCAATGTCCAAGTGAGTGATATTGACTGTTTCCTAACCATCTGTAAGAAGATGAGTTAGCGTGTTTAAGAGGTTATACTTCAGTAACATTTTAATGCATTTCCTTCAAAACCCAGACAAAGACAGTAAAACGCTCCCTGTTAGTAGAGTAGTACATGTGCATAAATAGTCGGAGATGAACTCACATGTGACAAAACTGCATTGCCCTGGAGAAAAGGTAAAAAAGGAAAGTTTAACACATTTAATATCTTCAGCACAAAAAGATGAAGTATAAAGCAGAAGTTATTTCTCAGACATTTCTTGTAAAAACTTGGGAGACAGAAATCAGGTACAAGTGCACACTCCCATCTGCGTTCTGCCTGACTTTAACTCAGAGGTGAGTCTGGCACGTCGCGGCCTGAAGGAGGAATGTACAGCTTGTGCAGGTAGTCTTATATGGAAATAAGGGGAAAAACAAGGAGGAAGGAAGGAGCAGGGAACATCAGAGGAGAAATAAAAGAGGGTTACCATCCTTTATCTGTCCAAACCTTAAGACAACATTATCGAATCAAGAAGAGAGGAGGGAATGAAAGGAGGAAAGGAAGGAAAACCAGAGGTAGTCAAATTTACTGACCTGGTCTTTCTTGGACTTGAAAGATGAGGCAACATGGGCGAGATACTGAATGACTTTCTTGGTGTTTTCTGTTTTCCCTGCTCCTGATTCCCCACTACAGAAAAAGTACATACAAGGATTTAGACGCATCAATCACAGAGGTCCAAATACTGAAAATCATGACCCTAAAAAAACCAAGCATAAAGTCAAGATAAATTAACTGTAAATTCCATGATAACCTTGCAAAATATCAGCTGTGGTGATAATTTCATGGACTTTAACTACATAAAGCTCAAGTTGACATTGTTTTGTTGCGAAACACGTAGCTCAATTACACTCAATTTTAGGTTTAAACTGAATCCTACACCCAAAACATGGTCTGTGTAAATCTTTCACTTAGCTCTCTAAGGAAATAAAGTGTACGCTGCTTCAAACAATGTAAGATACAAAGAGGGAATTGTCACTTACGTGCAGAGGATGGACTGGTCCTCACGATCTGAGAGGAAGAGAAAGAGGAAACATCTCAATCAGAGGAACAAAGTTGATAGGCAAAACACAGGCAGCTGATGAAGCTCGTATACTATGATATAATATGATAGAGATTGTGGAAAAACTGTAGCTGAGAAGATCACCGGATAAATCACTTCTAGGGATCCAAGTGCGCAAAAGGTGAAGATTTGTTTGTTTTCTTTGTTTACATATCATTTAATAAATATTTTTGTGTTTGGATTCTTTAGAGAACACCTGATACGTTATATTTTATAGTATATATGTTCACAGAGTATTAACATTGATTTTGATGCATGCTATATTTTTATGAAGGAAAACAGGAAATTGCATGCATTCGTCCTAATGGCAAACAGGAAAATGGGGTAAAATTGTAAAAATTGTGGTTTTAATGAGGACATTTTTGTCTGTGAATGCCTTAGGGAATTTGAAATGGCTACACAGTTAAATATAGACACCTTATAGGAGAATTATTCACAATTTCCTGGTAGCCAAAATATATTTTCATTGAGGGTCAGTTTATAAATATTTTCCTTAACAAACATAGCTGTGGTACCCTGCATCATGCTCCTGTAGGCTGTGTCTGTGATGGCGTAGATGTGGGGGGGCATCTCGTGCCTCTTCTTGCCCTTGTACATGTTCACGATTTCCTCAGAGTAGATGGGCAGGTTTTTGTATGGGTTGACAACCACACAGAAGAGACCGGAGTACGTCTGGAAACAGAGGACAGTTTGTGTGAGAGAGGAGTGAAAACTCATCAGTAGCCTGACATAATACACATTTATCCAGCAGAACTCACATAGATGAGTCCAGAGTAATATCTCTCCTTTAGGTTGTGTAGCACGGAGGCCTCGTTCAGGCAGGTGAGCTCCGCCATGTCCTCCACCTTGCTGAACTTGGGAGGGTTCATCTTTGAATGTCGTCCTTGTTGATCTTCACCTGAAATGTACAAGACACAAGACACATGTCAGTAGACCGCCCTGGACAAGACTTAAAGGAAAAACATCTCTATGAAGTCAATTATAAATCAGAAACAAAATGAAAATGCTGGTTGGTTTTTGTTAGATGGAGTTGTGGGGTGTTGTAATGTCGTGAGGAATCATCGGCTCATTGAAGTCAACGTCTACGATACCTCGAGTATTTATTGTGCAGGAAGTTTTAACAACGTGCAGATTTATCTGAAGAATGATCCTCCTCTCCAAAACAAACAGACTTGGTGATTTAAACCAGTACAGAACTATTTAAAGCAAACATATCTTAAGATCCAAATGTCCAATGACCAAAAGTCCTTTATCGCGGTAAAATATATTTTTTTAAAGGATTTAAAACCATTACGAAAGCAGTGTGTAAAAATGTTGCCTTGAATGGGGGAAAGAAGCAACTAAATATATCGTTACCTTGATCAAAACTATGGTGTATTAACTGTAAAATATATTGAGGATAATGTAAATAAACTAAAAGGATCTAACAAAACTCTATTCAGTTTAACGCATAAATGTACAGGTTACACCTTCAAGGACAGTATTACTTAAATACTACATAGTCAGACTCAAGAGAAATCCTTCACTCACCTTCTTTCCAGTGTCCGTCAGCTCCACCAAGCACTCCTCTCCCTGCTCCTCCTTCAGGGAGCCAGCCTCAAAGCCCAGCTTCTCCGAGGGCACCCACACCAGCTTCTTGGTGGCCCAGTCGGCCTGGGCCATGGGGTTCCCGGTCGTGTTGCGGTCCCCATACAGGAATTTGTCTGCGTCTGCCATGGTGGCTTTGGGACATAGCAAGAGAACATTATAAGTGTATTGCTGATAGAAAGAGCTGGTATATGAAAGAGGGTCATCACTTTCACTGGCCCCGCCCAATTTAGATTCAGATTTTCTACACTTTTGCCTTTCTGTACAGTCATCATTTGTGGATCCTTAGAAACGTTACATTGATCCTATCCCAATCAAGAAACACGGATCACAAAAACACAGGAAACAGATACCCATGAAATAAGGAAGGATCATTTGAAAAAGCTCTTTGACGGTGCTAAACCCACAAATGGTTCTAAAACATCATGATAAATTGAAAGGGTCATAACTCAGTTTTGTTTCCCATTGTTATTCTTCTTCTAATCAGGATTATAGTCAGGCCTTGTAGCCTTGTTTCTTCTCATACATTCATTTTTCTTATTGCTGCTCATCATGCGATTAAAGCCACAGCTCAAGCCATGTGTGAGGAGAAGGGTTGAGTTCCTACTGTATCATGTTTTTTTATTATTATGACATTTAGATAAAGCTTTTCTCATAAATATTTAACAAATAATTGAGAATTAACATAAACTCTCAAGCTGATGAAATGTAGTCCTCTATCAGGAGGTTACAGGAAGACAGGTTTGGGCACATTTGCACCACATCCGCTGTCGTTTCAGGTTCCACTGTAATTTTATTTTCATTATAAGGAATGCAACCTGTTTACCTGCAAACAATAAACCGAGTGCAAAAAACAAATGGAGAACTGAGGCCGAAAACTGCAACATATGCACTCCAAATGTTATGTTACTTTATATATCAGAAAATCCCCTCATGCTTAATTACTTTCTATACCCGTTTATTCATGACCTGAGGCTTGATTCAGGTGAAACATGTTTAATTGTTTTGTCTGACTGAGATCTACAGTTATCCTGCCTCTGCACACTTCTACCTGTCTGCCATTTATTCCCTGTTTGACCCACATTCCTTCTTCACCAACTCATTAACAGAATTCCACAAATTCCCGATTTCTTCTCCCACTCCTCATTTTATACAGGCAATATCCGTTACAGCTTATAAATGAGCAGTTATTTCACCTGGGGCTTCAGGACAGTGAGGATGGCACAGAGCATTTAAACTCCAACAGTGCAAATTGTTTGGGAAAAAGTTTGGGAGATGGTCAGAGGAGGGATGCTTTGCAGCCTGAGAGGAAGGGAGGAATGTGGGAAACAAGTCTGGGCAGAAAGAGAAATGTCATTACTCCCCGACCACACCCTGGAAAAGACTCACAAAAAAAAGAATGAAGATAAAATCCACCACCTTCGTTTTGCTTTCACTAATTTGGCGAAAAGACATACTTTTACAGGATAATCCCCTAGTGATGCATTATCTCATTTCAAGAGGGTCCAACAAGCTTTACCAGGTGCATACAAGAAAAGAAATACATGATCAACAAAGGTATTGTTATCACATGAATTCATGGATATGAAAGTAGATGTCGAAAGCAAGAGCAGTTTGATTTCTCATAAGAAAAGAAGACATTGTTTTATACTTTTTTTTGATGAGACTAACAAAGTGCTTACTTTGCTTGCCCTTTAGTAAAGCAACAAGCCCTAACAACTCCTCCTCCATTGTGTTGAAGTTGACTTAATCAACTGATACTGAATCACAAATACCCAGGAAATGACTGTAAATTCAAACCCAAGCCAAGATTGTCCTCTTCTGAATCAAATGTGAAATTATTTATACAAATACAAAATATGAATGTTTCTACTGCAGCAGCAATTTAGAGCAGCCTCCTCCTTGTGTTGTGTGTGTGTGTGTGTGTGTGTGTGTGGAGTGAAGGATAAAGGGATCAGTGCACAAGGTGTCATCTGTGTCTCTCCTAAGTTCATTATGAGCTCAGACTCTTTGCGGGGGAGGTGGAAGAGGAACACAGATGTGACGCTTCTGTTTTTATCATTCAGCTTATAGAGATCACATATTTACATCAAGTTTACAAGTTCCTAAATGCACCTTCAGGCTGTAACCACAAAACACAAGGCCACACCGAGAGCTTGTGACATGCACATGCATGTGGTCGCTGGTAAATGCTATCCATGGGCTAACTTCCTCAGGAAGTTGCACAAACTGTGCCTCCGCACATTTTGACACATCATAGCTCAACATGACAGGATGAATGCCTTTAATCTTCATATCCACTCGGTCTGTCTCGGATCTGACCCTTCAAATTCAGAGTAGTGTACTCATGCCTGACCTGAGGACTTAAGTCTTAATGTCGGACAGGAAGGCTTTCCCCATAAAGATTTCATGTAAAGACTCTTTAACCTGGAAACTGGAGTCTACAACTCTTTTTGTCTGCATAAGCATGTTTAATCTGTTTTCTTTGCTATTATCTCACTCGTTTCCAACAGCATCTCCTGTATCTTCCTGCTCTCCCTGCCCTTGGCTGCAAGTCAATCCCTGCTTTATCCGAGCTTCCATGGCTCTAAACCAAAAGAGAGCCCAGGCCCGACCATCTGCAGCCGGCTGCTGTCGAGCTGAGGGCCTGATAAGAGTTTGACTATGTTGTGTCAACGAGGTTAGTGATTAGTCATGAGGACAATGAATGAGAAATAGTTCTTAAATGTTACGGTTTAGAGAGTAGATAGCTGATCTGTATGCAACCTGAACATGTCATGTTCAAATAGTGTTGAAGAGTCAGCGTAACAAGGTGTAAAAAGAGGATAAGGCAGGGTGCTGCAGATGTGGCGGAGTTGGTTCATTTCCGGGCTGAAACAAAAGAGGAAGACTAGCACTATTCTTTACAAGTGAACTGTAGAAATATGCCCCAGCTGAAGCAGTCTTGTCTTATCAGTCATAACTAATTTTCTCCATCACAAGCCTTCTTTTGTGACTGCATGTCAATTCTGTACCCCGAGGGTAGACACGCACCAGCAGGGTGTGTTCAGCTTGTTTTATGAAAAAGATAATAGATCATCTCCTTCAAACCACATGACAAGCAACAAGAACAAAAGTACACTGCATGATCCAAACTACATAAGTGACAGAAATGAAGCCTGCATAGTTGAGGAGAAAAGATCTTTCCTTCACATGTTTTACTCTCTAGTTCTGCTGTTTAAGTGACAGTGCATATTATTATTTCCTGGAAAATAGAGAAAAC
The DNA here is from genome assembly GCF_036324505.1 of Eleginops maclovinus. Lineage (NCBI taxonomy): Eukaryota > Metazoa > Chordata > Actinopteri > Perciformes > Eleginopidae > Eleginops > Eleginops maclovinus. Next base: position 10,272,562 of record NC_086353.1, read on the forward strand.
ATAGAACCCATTCTTAAAACTTAAAGTTGCGTGACCACACAACTTAACATAACAGTATTTATTTAACTCTTCATTTACATGTCTATTAGCCTGTTTGATTTGGAAGCAGTCTTGATATACATGTTTGCTCCTTATGCAAATATAACTGGTTGATATTGCTGGTTATGTATGTGGGCGTTTGTCCTGTGTGCATTGCAAAGTGAAGACTTTGCCAGCTTTTATATCTAAGATAATATCACAAGACTCAAGCAAATGAACAACGTAAAAGACAAGTAAATCAATACTCAGAGAGAATGCGTTGATCATTTAACACGCGTGAGTGTAATGGACCCCACTGTGTCTGTTGATGAGATCACCTGGTTATATAAAACAAACACATTTCTATCCATCCTCTTTCTTAAACTAACTTTTTCTACACTTAACACAAAAATGTGTGTTCACAAAGTAATTCCACCCAGCAGCAGCTCTGTATAAAATCAATAAAAGGGAACACACCTGGTTTTCAGCTGCAGGCACTATAGGTGAGCTCTTTGTGCGTGTTTGTGTCCGTGTTGCAGCGACACTCTCTCCTGTAAACCAGAAGCCTCTTCTGTCTGCGCCGCGTCTCTGCTCTGTCATGCGGCCCAGCTGCTGCTCAGACGTGCCTCTGCGGCGAGGGGAGGGAAAGGGGGGGCGGCCTGCACCTTTAATCCGCCCTGTTGCAGCTTCCGCAGGTACAACCAAACACTCCGCCCCCGTGCTGCGTTCAAGAGCTCCTCGTAAAAACCTGGATTGTTAAATCGTCGTCAAAGATATGACCCTAAAATACGAAGGGGTTGTTTTCTTGACTCAAATTGTTAAAGTTCAAACGACACAAGTTAACAGTTTGTCATAAATGGTCATATAGTCATTGTACACATTTTAGATTATTTATTATATTCAAATGTGGTGTATTTTTTAATGTATATTTTATTTTTATAATCGTTATATTTTTGATTTGAAAAGTATTTTCTTTTGTTGTTTGTGTTTGGACCAACACACAACACCACTATACATTATTTCAACTGGAACAAATCAATCAAAAGAATAAATCAGAAACAAAGTACTTTATTAATCCCCTGTGTTTCATGACAACAAAACATCAATCATCATCAAACATCCTCTGTATACCAGGCGCCTCATGTCACGTAAAATTAATTATTTATAGATTTTCGAGGTTTGTCTGTTGAAAACCAACAGTCTGAAGATTCACCTTGAGCTTTAGGAACATGCAGTTATTCAATTTATTAACTAAACTAATAATTGATTCACTCAAAAAATGATTTGTCAACAGCAACAATCTGCAATACGGTGCAGAACCAGTTTGAAAGGACATAAACAGTTTTGTAATTGAGTCAGTGATAAGCTGTCTCTGTGTGTGTGTGTGTGTGTGTGTGTGTGTGTGTGTGTGTGTGTGTGTGTGTGTGTGTGTGTGTGTGGTGTTAGAAGGAATGCAGAGCCTCGTCTGTACCTGCAACAGGAGCAGGGGTGTGGCCCTGTGTCTGAGGGGGAAATTTGACACAAAACTGTTGGCAGAAACAAGGAACAAAAACACAAAGAAGCCAGAACAACATTAAAGCATTATTACCAATAATTGCTCTAATTTATGTTTTAATTGTTTTAGAGAAAAGTCAGTAGGTAAATGTTATTGCAAGGATGGAAATAGTGCATTATGTTACAGTACTGTTCTTCTGCAAATAACACATTTAAGAGTCCATTTTATTTACTTGTCAACAAAACATAACATTACATGTCACAAACAAGCGGTAAATGTCTACCTGCATGTTATTTCTTTTCCACCAATGAGCTTTTGGTTTAATTTCCTACCATATATGGTAAGAGAGAGGAGCCAGCGAAAGACACAGATCTCCAGAAAGAGCAGAGGGGTGGAGGGAGGGAGGCGGGCTCTATTGTTGTTTTTCCTCCGTGGTGTAAAGTTTCTTTTGAAACCCCGTCATTACCCACAGCCCCATCCTCCTCCTGCCGTCTCAAATCAGTCACACATCAAAGTTGAGCTGATATAGAAATGTGGGGGGAGCATGTCATAGCATGAATGAAACAGAGCAAGGACACACACACACAACGAGTGTTACAAGGTATGCACAAACACTATGTTTTATGACTTTAGGCAGTGAAATACCATAGTAATATGTATGCACCTTATTATTGTTCATTCAGTCAAAGCACTGTTGCAGTTCTGTTTCAGGAATATATAAAAACATACATAAAACCCTCAAAAAAAGATGAACATATCAGACTGTCCTACTCGCTTGGCCACAGGTATATTATACTAACATGTTGGTTATAGAGATAATTACACAACATTTTCATTAGAACTTTGTATGAAGAGGAGGAATCATTTTGGGGGGGGGAAATGCAGACAACAGGGTAAATATGTGTTTTATTTCTATTACAAGTTATCTGAAATTGAATGTTAAATTATTTGTATGATGCAGTGTCTCATTAAATAAATTAAAAAGAAATTAAGAAAGAAATTAAATAAGATGTCAGTGTATATTTGTCTGCTGTTAGCTAACAGTATTATAATGAAAAGGTGGCAAAAAGCGTCAGTTCAGAGCTGAGTCATTTCATTCTTCCTGTTGGTTCATTTCTGTTGTTACACCACTTCACATTTAAGGAGCTCCCTGCAGCTCGCTGCAGGACAGGGAAACTCTTAAACACCTCATAATGTCCTCAGTGTAAGCAATTTCTGCATAATACACACACATCATCAGTGGGAAAAGAGAAAGCGTGTTTTAAGTTGGTTAGAATATGCTTCACATGTTGTGTAAGTTTTCAAAGGAGCGACAGCAGAATCAGGTCATGTCATGTCATGTAGATAGTTGTGGTAAATGTCAGTCAGGGGGAAAAGTGCAGAAGTCGTGATGCAGGGAAGGTTATTTCAACGTGTTTGAACACACCAGCCTCCATGGGTTTGGTGGATTGAAGGAGGATTACAGTTAGGAGGAGTTCAAAGACACTCACAAACCTAGACTGGCCGTCCAAATCCTCTCCATCAATCACACCTGCTGCAAAAAACGACAAGATTTATTAGTGACAGCAGATTTAAACAGCCTGTAATGCAGGGATTAGTTTTTCAGATATGCTTTTTCTATGTGACACCAACCTTAATGAGAAGGGCAGCCTGCTGTGGACGAAACTGTGAATTACAAGCTGAAATGTGTCTATGTTTGGAGCAATTCTGAGCTGCATGGTAAGTGTTAAATAATGAAATAAATCTTGAGAAAATAGAAACGTCTGAAGTTTATATGTGAAAGGTCTTTGTTTGTTACTAGTAGGGCTATTAAAAACAATTACAGGTCTATTAAACATATTGTAAAATAAATGTAAATAGTCAGTGTTCCGTAATAACACCATCATTTGCATTGCTTTTTTTTGACAGACCACCAGATAACCAATTTCAGGGTCTATTTATCTATCAATCGGCCTATCTATCTATTTATTTCTCTTTCTGTTTGTCAATAGACTAATGCTTCCAGCCCTTCTTGAAGCCCTCTTGCTTGGGAAGACAAAAAAAATAATGAAACCATATGACACATCAGATTTTTATGAGTTTTTATTTATTTATGTATTTGATTTTTAGGTGTTTTGTTGTTTTTTTTCTCCAAAAAAATCCTGAGGTATTCACAATATAATGGCATTTATTCTGTTTGAAATGAGACTGGGGGGACGGGGGGATAAAATACAGCCAAAAAACAAAACAAAAATGGAAATGGGCAGTTGAGTCGATTGACTCAACTGTAAATAAATCCACGGTGTCCTACAGACAAGAAGCCTTTGAAGTCAATCCTCCCCCAGCCCTGCAAACTAGCAAGTCATGCTATTTAGACTGCATTTAGAAAAACACCAAGCACCAAACCTCAATGATGTTTCAAAGCAGGGAGTACAGGTTAATAAAAAGCCCTCCCGTCCACTATCATAGCCGTTATCATCAGCTGGAATACCTTAAACTGAAAAAAACCTAAATCTAGTCTGCTTTGTATCTGGCATTCGGATTAAAAACCATCAATGTTTCAAACAATACAAACTTTAACTGTGAGTTATTAGCAAAGCAATACAGTTCAAATACACCATGCTGTGGCTTCTTTAAACCAGTTTGTTTGTTTGGGCCTTCTGAGAGGGTAAACAGTAAACAAAATGAGTCTGACAGTCACAGTAAAGCCAGCAACAGAAGCACCTCACTGTGCTGCAGGTTTCTACTTTACCTGGTGATCTGTTACTCTATAGACTGTACGTTAGTGTGAATACAATATTTAGCTTTCTGTACACAATGGAAAACTCCTCTACCTTGTGTCCTGTTTGCCCTCCACAAAAAAGCAATACACATTAAAATAAAACAAACCCAAAAAAAAACGTACAAATGACCAATAAATAAATATCAGTGAGAAAAATACACTGTTGAATCATTTCCTTGCTCTGTGTCACAGATCTATGATTGATAAAATAACTGCTGTGACTTAAAGAAAATAAGGAAAACACCCGATATTCTCCTGCACAACAATCCCAAAATCTGCAACGCAAAACAAAACAACAACAAAATAAAACCCATCACAAGTGCAACATCAGTCACGAGTCTCAGCATTAGGAAAAAAAACAAAGCTCTGGTGTTCGACCAATCAGCTCAACACTACAGCATCAAACCAGGAAGAATACAAAACTCATGAAATAGAATTAAAAAAATCAAAAAGCAGTGGGCAGGGGTGAGTGGAAAAAAAGGAAGAAATTAAATAACAGCACACAATTTATGACCCAAACTGGGGTAACAAGAAATAAAACGATCATGATATCTGATCAAAGGAAAACAATATATATAATAATAATAAAAAAATACTATTAGACGTTTCAGCTCAGAGGTTAACTTTACGTGGCGGGTTCAATAAGGTGGCAGACACTACAGCGTAACGGGGAGAATTGCTCCACCTCGCCAGTAAAAGAAGCTCTGCACTGTCTGGGATCACCCATTTATTTCTTTGCTCAATTTGGTGTCATCTTTGCCCTGAATAATAATAATAATAATAACAAAAACAATAATAATAAAACAGTAATCATAATAAAAAACAACAAAAATAAAAGCTAATAATAATCACCATCGATAAAGACTTTTGGTAGACGAATAAACTCCCACACACACTCTGCTTGCACACGGATAACTGAAAGAAACACACACGGCACAGGATGAGGGGAAACAGGACGTTTTCTAACACACACTTTCTGCTAATAATGACACAGCTCCTCCTCGTCGACGGGTCCAAAGTGAAAAAAATAAAATATTGCAAACATTTCTTTTAAAAAGGCAAACAAAAGTGTGTCTTTTTCTAAGTACAATAATTCAACATTTTAAAAACAGACATACAGACTATATGCGTAAAAATTATAAATAAGGATAAAGTTTGTGCATCCCCGCCCCGACCCACCGTTGTCGTAGAAAGAAAACAAAAACAAAAACAATGGCAGTTACAACGGTGACAATAACATGCAATTAATATACTTTACAGCATTGATCTGTATCTCCCCCAAAACTACAAACCCCGGTCTAACCCCCGTCCCTCCCCGACCCAAATACAATCCTTAAATATTTGTCAGCTCATTCAAAACACATATCTCGCGCTCTCTCTATTCTCTAGCTGAAGGCGCTGTTTAATCACACTGGGATGGGGGGGGGCTCAAAAACAAAAACACACCGTAGCTAACTCCAGTTTGTTCGTAAATCGGTGAATGACTGCATAGTGAAAATGATATTTGGTTTACTTACAGATGGTTTCACAACAAACACACACGCTGTTTTTATACACCTCTGGCAAACTAATATACACATAAAGCCACTATTGGAGAGAATGGGATGACTTTATACAGTGGATGTGTGTGTGTGTGTGTGTGTGTAGTTACAGATGTTTCATCACACACACACACATACACACACACATACACACACACACACGCCTGCCTTGACTGGTTACACAGAGGTGTTTCAATGGTGTTTGCAGGGAAATGTACATAAACTGAATTGAAGAGTGTGTGTGTGTTTGCAAAAATAAACATCAGCTTAATAACAGAGCACAGCGGGAGACTGGGTGCGGCTTCGTGTTCAGACACACGTACAGAGATTATGATCTATACTCAGGAGTTTTAGACAAAAGGCAAGATAGATAAGATCCACGTTGTAGCCGTAATGAAGTCAAAAACTATGTGCATCTAGAAGCGACATGAGCTCAACACGGGTTAACTGCTATTACGAAAACGGTTCATGTTAAACTACAATACTAACCAGTACAGTCTGGAAAAACGTGTGGAACGGGAATAACATACATATATATATTAAATCATAGACACACGTAAAAATGAACTAAATGTGGATAGACACCTTAAAATAGGTTGTTTTTCTAGAGATATGTGAAATGAAAATAGTGGTACAGAATGATTAACAACTAAATCAGCTCATAAGCATAATCAGCAGCCCTAATGTTTTAGGGACAGAAAGCGTTAAGCACCATCCTGGACAGCGGTAACGGACAAAAACAATCTTAACCTGAGTAAAAATCAATCCTTTTAAAGTGTGTGATTATAACGCAGTAAGTGTGTTTAATCATGATACGTATATTAACGGGTCTGGTCAGGGTTTAACTTGGAGATAATGCGGTCAACGGATCTGTTCTGCTACTGACCTTTGGGATGCAAGACGCAATACTGAACCTGTGCAGGATTATGACTTGTCTGATCTGAAAAAAACACCTTTAAAATCAGGGCGGTTGAACCGATTAAAGATTACCCCTCTAACAGCCTAGTGAATTATATTGCACATTAATGACATTTTTACACAAGCTGTAATTTCAAATAGGGACACATGCGTTAAGTGTACTCATCAGTAGTATTATGTGTTCTCTGGAACTGGATGGAGCTTTTCTAAATTAGAAAAGTATCCCTCATGATCATCATTAAACATATAGAAAGCTATAATTGATCCGGTTGATATGAGCTTTTAGCAGATGGGTCAGTTTCGTGTTTCACCTGAATGCATGTTCAAAATCTAGATTAAAAGTGAGCCTCATATGAGCTTGGCCTCTGTTTTAAATAAGTGCACCAGTCTCCCTCTGTACAGTATAACACACACACACACATCACTACTACAGTACAGCCCCCCTCCCCTCGCCCTCTCCCACTAGCTACAGAGAGATTACTTATATATCATAGCAGAGAGTAATCAATTATAAGGTCAATAACAATAGTCATAACAATTACACGCTTTTGTATTTACGTTGAGTTGTGGACACCTTTGGTGTGAACTGTCATGTTGTCAAGCTTGCAGGAGACCTGTGGACAGACGGAGGGACGGATGGATGCGACACAAAGCATCTGGACAGACAGACCTCCCCTCTAATAATAAACTGTACAGTTTAGTGTGACGTCAGGATATAAAGGATTAACTACTTCCATTACACACAGAGACACATTTAATATTTTGTGTTAGTACTTTTTTATAAATCCACCCTCCCGCACTTCCTCTTCTACTCCCTCTCCCACTTGCTTTCTCTCTCCTCAGACTTTCTCTGTATTTGGTAACACGTGTTGACATTGCATTATTTTACTTATTTGGCTTCAAAAAAAGAATAAAGTATTTGTCCTTTGGGGAAAAGAAGTGACAGCAGCGTCTAAAGCAATAAAAAGTAGCAGCAGTAGCAATGTAAATAAATAACAGTTTGAACGGTAAACATCATAAACACAACACGCTAACTCACTCGCTAAAATCAGAATTGGTACGTTGGTGTAACACCATGAAAGCTTTTTACAATAACCAGCTAAACTCAAAGCTCGGCAGCACTGTGAATCTCTGGCTGATGTTTTCCATCATGTTTCTCTCTCCTTATTCACACATTTACTTCCTGTCCTTCACCTCCAGTTTGTCTCCGACTATTCCAAACTTCCAATTCCACTTCCTTAGAACTCCGTGTCTTCCTTCTCTCCACACACTTTCGCCTCCTCTCGTTTTCCTGACGTTTAACTTTCACTCTCCTTTTCTTACATCTTGACAACATCTCTCTCTCTCTCTCTTACTTTACATACCGTTTCCTCTCTATATCATCGCAGTTTCGCACTTCTGTGTCTAGCAATGATTTGGTTTCCTGTGTGACAGGGCTTAGGAGTCTGTAACTAGCAAGTTTTGGCTGTTGCCCGTCAAAAGGACTCTAGTCAGACAGTCTCTGAAGACCTGCACTCATAAATGTGTACATCTACACATCTCCGTTTCAAATGCATGGACCAGTTCCAGTGTGCTGGACAGTTTTATCTTTACAATCCTCTAGTTCAGGGGTCTCAAAGTTCCATTTCCCACTGGCAGGGTCGCTTCTCCAAGTGTTCTGCATAAATGCTAACAGCAGTGCTACGCTGTACGTCTGCGTGCCATCGGTCTTAGCCTATGATTGGCGTTTTGGGATCACTTGATTAATCAATTCAAATATTCTGCAACCATTTTCATAATTTATTTTTCAGGTTTACTGGTTTCAGTGTTGCCAGAATTAAAGATGAGCTGCTTTCTTTATCTTAAAAGATAGCATTGAATATAAGGTTTTGGAAATAAATGTACCTGTCTGAATTGTGATTATTAATCGAGTAGTAATTGAGAGATGAATAGAGATTCAGAAATACTGAAATCCTTCTTAAATAATCATTAAAAAAAACAAAACATGTGGGCACCTTTATTGGCTCTGACCCTGAGACTTTGAGACCCCCGCTCTAGGTTCTACAAACAGCACACACATGCTTCATAAAGGCGTGTCTCTGTGGTTTCTGTAAGTCTGAAATGTTCGCAGGAGCAGGTCTAAATCTTTTGGCCTCCACCAACAACAACCTACATGCAGCCTTTGGTCTGGTCACCCTGTGGAGCACTACGTCACACTAAACAGCAGAGGCCGACAGAGAGGCGGACAAAGAGGAAGAGGTAGACAAACTGAGAGTAAGAAAATGCTCCACAGGTAAAAACATCTACCTCTTTGTACAAGATAAGCTCCTGTTCTTTACCCTCACAATGAATTATTACTCTGCTCACATTTCCCCTCGAACCCCTCCCTCGCTTCTCTAACTTAATCTAAGTTATTCAAAAAAAACAAGAGTACAACTCCCTTCCATTTCCACTTTCTCTCCCACACTACTCGAAAGAATCCCTTTCTAACTTGTTGTTTCTCTGCTTAGCATCCCTCCATCTCTTTTAGTTAAGCTATGTTATTCTAAACACAAAAACAGAACAATAAACAACTCCTTCTCTACAAAGCTAGAATGCAACACTAATTTTTTTGTAAGTCTTTTTCATCGTGTTTTTCCCAATTGTGCGGCTGCTAAATACATGACACGGGTAATCTAAACGTTACTCATATCAAAATAAATGAAGGGTACTATACTTCACATGTTAAAAATAAGCACCGCTAACAGCTAAACTTATGATGGTGAGAGTGTAACAGCTGTGAATGTGAATAAATGGCTAGTAGATAAAATCTCACTTTTGAAAACAACCAGTGACTGTGTCTTGATATCCATCCATACATACACACCCGTACACACACACAGATTTAGCCTGAGAATGTGTGATAATAGAAACACCTGAAGAATCATAATTGCACCGGACATTTATGTGTCCTCGGAAAGGTTTTTGTACAAGAAAGATTCATGTTTGCTAATGTAGCAGATGCTTTGTTCCAGTGTGTGGTGACTACTCTGTTCCAACGGCTTGGATCAATGCTGAAGACATGTAGGTGAAAAACTAAATGACACGTGAAGGACATGACCGTGAAAAACACGTATACAAGTGTGTGGCTGTAACACACACTATGCTGTGACGTTAGGATAGTGTGACGAGACAGTGTGTAAACAAATGAAGCTAACTACAGTGTGCACATCATTTTCTCTTCCCCCCCTTCCCATGTCTGCCTGTCCAGATTCAACACACTGAGAAACAGAACACCTGTATCATCCATCCGTCCATCCCTCCATCGAGTCTCCGTCTCGCCCTCCTCTGTGGGCTCTTCAGGGTCTCTGGTGGACAGATGGACAGGCTGGGTCTAACGCTAGGCTTAGCTGCTAACGCTGGGCTAGACTAGGGCAGACTGAGTCTGAGCTTGGCAAAGCTTATGCTAGGCAAGACTAGCATCTGGCTAAGCTAGCGCCGGGCTGGGCTAGGCTACCTACTGAAGAGCGAGTGGAGCTGGTGCTGATGGCTGTAACACTGGCTGCTGCGGGGCGACTCGGTGCGATCCATCACCGCCTGGAACCAACCGGCCACGTCCACGTCCACCACCTCGTAACGGTGGATGAAACTATGCTCCTGGAGGAAGAAGACGGACGAGGAGTTAGAGGGGGCAGGGAGTTTAGTCACATTCTACCATTGTGTTATTCTGGTGAATCTCAGCTAAATGTTTTCCTTGCTTATTACGAAGAATGTCTTACCAGCAGCTGGTGGTATTTTGGCCTTTTTCTGTGATCCTTTGTGAGGCTGTGGAAAGACACACAAATAAAGTGAAGCTTCAATAAGAGACAAAGAACATATTTGAAAGAAAAGGCGCTACAAGATGTCTGTGGTCTCTTAAGTCTCTTTACAGAACCTGTTCAAGGCAGGACTGTTTTGTTGTTGCTCTGTTCTGTATAAAGGGTGACAGATCTCCTCAAGCAGCTTATTTCAGAGAACAAGATCAAATAATCTACAAGCACCTTCTCCAGTTCTGGATGTAATTATGTGTCCCGTTAGGAAAGCACCACCTGATGACCTGAGAGCTCAGATGACTTAAAGAGTGAGATCTGTACTCACCAGTCTTTGACGAAGGACTGGAAGTCGAGGGAGAAGCCCATGCCGAGAGGCAGCAGAGGAGGGTCTTCCTGCAGCACTTTGGTCAGAACCTCAAAGTCTGTCTTACAGTTCTTGTAGGGAAACTGTCCCGTGGCCAGCTCCACCTACAGGACACAGACCCATTAACATCCACAATAAAGCAGCACCACCCACGGATATATTGATCCCTGAACATAATAAAAAGGTAACACTGATAACTCTCCCCAACCAATAATAAGGTAAAGTAACTCACCATTAATTCAATATGCATGATTTTGCTTATTCCTCATGTTGACACGTTTAAATGTTTTTTAAAAATGTAAATAAATGTCATTTGAATCCAATAAGCTGTAGGAAAAAGTCCCAGACCTAGCGCCAATCGTAAGAGCAAGTATTTTTCTTTTATTGTAATACAAGGATCAAATAATTACCAGAGAGATGCCAAGGCTCCACACGTCTGCTCGAATGTCATAGTCAGGTTTGGTGGGGTCTGGAGGGTCTATTCTCTCAGGCTGCAAGAACACGAGAACAGGCGACATCATATTTCTGTTTTGTGTTTGATAGGGTGTGATACATTTAATGTCAGAGATACTTGTTGTGTCTCAAGAGAAGTGTGTGTGAGTTTTGACTCACCGCCATGTAGGCAGCACAGCCGGCGCTGCGGGTCTTGGCTTTGGAGTCGACGAGGCGTCCGCTGATGCCGAAGTCACACAGTTTGATCTGACCTTTATCGTCCAGGAGGATGTTGGAGGGCTTCACGTCCCGGTGGATGACACCGTGTTTCTCTTTCAGGTACAGCAACGCCTTGACTATCTGGAGAAGAAACGCACAGCACAAAAAAACGTGAGCAGTTTTGCACTGCAGTGTTCATAGAGAGGTTACAAAATGAATCCAAAAGGCAAGATGTTTTTCAAATATGATCAAGCTAACCCTAGCTTTGGACAGACACAGAAACTCATAGAATTCATCTAACCAAGCAAAGGTCTCAAAAGTACACAACGAGTCAAGTGTCTTCATTTAGTAGCAGGTACTATGTGAACAAGCCCCTGCAACAGCTCAATTAATAACATCAAACTTGCTCAAAATATAAGACAATGTTTTGTGGTTGTATGTTTTTTTTGGATTGGGAAATACATCGTAAAATGTGTGCGTTTGTTTTCCCACTTACTGCTACTGTCATCTTCCCGAGGATGCGCTCTGGGATGGGGCCCTGGATTCTCTTCTTCAGCTTCTCAGCACACGTTCCCATCAGCTCCATGGCAATAAAGACATCCGTCTGTACATAAACATATTTCAAACACATCCAGCTTTTAGTGGTTCAGTTTAGGAGGGGGCACAGGGTTAAAAGGAGTCGGATGGCATGCAAATTTAAAAATAAACCAGAGGCTGCAGTTTGTTTTGGGTGACTGAATTTAGCAGTGGAAGTGCTCCAATTACTCCTGTCCTACTATTTGTTGTTAAGAATAAACACTGAAATGTATTTTGGGGACACCCACGTTGGTAACTATGGCGCCATAGCACTGGATGATGTAAGGGCAGTCATGACTCTTCAGCACCACGTCCAGGTCCATCAGGATCCTCTTGTTCTCATCTTTGTTTCCCGTACGACGCATTTGCTGGTGACACACACAGAAACAAGCCATTAGGAAATTACCAAACAAAGACTCCTCTGGTGAGCTGATGGACTGCGTGGTTGTTAAACAGCTCAGTGGGCTATAATTAAGACATCTCTTAATTAAGAGGGTTGTTATGTGAGGTTATTACTGCCACCGTGTTGGGAAATTAGCCATAATTAAAGCACAACGGGAAGTCAGACAGCTAGGCCGGGGTTAGCTATTGAATATTATTCACGTTCACTGCCGTTTGAGAATTCAAGTCTTTATGATCCTCAGCCTTTGGGGACCTTTTTTGTAGCACTTTGAAAATAGGCCTTAAGCTCAGACCTAACCAGTGACACATATTACAGTTTGTTTTCTCATTCTGTTAATTTGACATCATTAATAAAGCATAAGCAACTACAATAACTACACATTGCTCATTTAAAGAAGACAGTATGGCACCTTAAATGACCCTGGCTACCTGTCGGAAATAAAATTGTGCTATGGCTGCTGATATTTATTAGGAAATACACCTTTCAACGTGTTTTTCATAGCTTGAATACAATAGTAACACAGCAGCGTACAAGATGCTAAACATCAATAGTGTGAATGAATAAAGTAGGTCACCTTTGTGTACAGTCTCCTCTGACTGTAAGCGGTTACCAACCCCATCAAATTCAACACTAAATAGAAAGAGCTTTTTCTTGTTAGCATTTCCTGTCTAGATTTTGACACGTAGATTTGTACATCCCAAAATGACAATCAATCTCAACAGCTGAAGCTAATGGGACCCTATAGTCAAAACATTTTTGTCATGGGGAAATAAAACATTAAATTGATTTAATTTCACAGAAAACTGTTGGAATAAAATCACCATTCAGTACATTACTTCAGTTTAAACAAATAAGCCGATGAATGTGTTGTGTGAACAGGTGAGCGCAGGGTCTTACTTTCACAGCGATGACGTGGCCGGTCTTCTTGAATCGTACTTTGAAGACTTGTCCGCAGGTCCCACTGCCTATCTCCCCCTCACTTATCAGGTCTGTCACCTCTGCTGGGTACCTCTGTGGAAGGTAAACAGAGAAAAACAACTCTTGAAATCCTGCTTCATTTTATTTTACTAGTTAAAATGTTAATGTTGTCTCTTTGCAATATCCCCGAGCTGAAAACAGATGAGGCCAATTCTGATTTGCAACAGCAAACCCGTCTGGGCAATTTAGTCACAAATATTTGGATGTGTGTAATTAAGCTGCTCCACGATTGGCCCCGCCTAAGAATACCAGCACACAGCGGGGCGATGAATCATTTTCTGTTTTGTTCAAATAAATGATTTGTGACTGAAATGAGAGTGACGACTGGTCCATGGTTTGACGAAGAAACCCCTTTGGGCTAACGAGAAACAGTAACAACAATCAGGAGTGCACTCAAATCATTTTCTCAGGCATCTTCAAACCCTGAATATCACCAACTGTGATAATGGACCTGAAGGCTAGAAGAGGGGGAAAACAAACATTAAAAATGAGGCCCCCATAGCTAATCTCAATTTTCTCTTGGTAGACATAAACACATACCCATCCATCCTGTTATCATAATATTCAGATTATTGTGTAGGAAAAGCATAATGCCATGGGGGGGTTGTAGACCTTCATGGAGATGCTGACTCTTCAGTAGTCTGGTATGGATGTTTGCTTGTATAGGGCTTTAACCTTGACTTGGTTTGACAATGGTCTCGGTTCTCAAGGAACATGTTCCCCAGTGTGGCACATTTATGTGTTTTTAATTGTTATTGGACAACAAAATATGTGGATGGCACAGAAAAATAAGATGCAACAGATGTACCAGGGGTGTGGTCGTGGGGTCAGATAGTATAACCTGCTTGATGATCTTTCACCCTGGTTTTCAGTTATATATTTAACGACATGATGGGGATTAACTTTCCCAGAGTAGAGAAAGTCAGCTTGTGTCACATCTCACCTGGCCGTCGATCTTCAGGTAGCCCGTCTGTTTCATGATCTCCTGCAATTTCTGATCTATCTCTGCACTGTGGGGACAAAAACACACCATGTGAGAGGGTGCAGCTGCTACATTCAGTATGTTTCATTGTAGAAACTTCCATAGCAACATGAGTGGCTTCTGACTCACAAATGGATGCTGTACTGTATGTATTTCTGTACACCCTTTAAACCACCACAAGTCTAGATGCCATATTTGTAACACAACCTGCTTTTCTTTAGATGACCTTTGGTCCCACTCACTTTCCACTTTTAGTGTTGTTCATGGGACGGTCTTGTTTGTATTATGTGAGAACACTGTAACTCTGTGGTTTGTCTCTTTATGTTTATAATTCCTCTGTTCTTGAAAATATTTCTTCATAGTTATTTCCAGCCAGCTACTTGTAACTCCACAGTAAGACTGGCTGAGATTCCTTTATTCATTGCTGATAATAATTGTACTTTCCCAGTAAAGAATTCTATTCAAAAATGAAATAAAATATTATAATATTAGTTGAAAATAAAACATTAGTTATAACTCACTCACAACAGCGGTGAGTCATTGAATTGTAAACAAAAAAAAGCATTTACCGATGCTGCAGAAACAGAGAGCTTTTGAACTTCAAGAGAAAGATCTCCAGTGTTTAAGTAGTAATTCATAAGATGAACATCATCATGTGTGCACTTACTTCTCTAAGCTCTTCTGCAGGCCGTACGGAGGCGTGGGCAGCGTGAGCATGTGTCGCGGGCGGCTGGGGTATGGGTGGTGCTGAGGCGAGCTCTCTGAAGACGATGAGCGGCTGCCTCCATCGTTGGCCAGTGGCAGCTGGAGCGCTGGGGTGGGGTGGACATGACACATTAGGAACAGACAGGAAAATGGAGCGAGTGGTATTGCGTTTTGCACCCGAGGCCAGCATGCCAGAAGGTGTAAAACAACTTCATTCATGCATTTACTGACTGCATCATTTTAGTGGTTTAAAGAGGTTGTGCACAAATAGAGAAGGAGGCTAGGTGTTATTATTTGAGCTGGATTTGCTTTGTTGTACACATTTCAGTGTTTTAATTTACTTTGCATTTCCTTTCTGGAAATCTGGGCTTCAGGTGGTTTTTTTACACAAATGGAAGTGACAGAGAAATCATTGTGATCTATGATATCCTGTGTAGTATCAAGTGAAAACGGCTTCCCATGAGACAGCCAGGGAAACTGGCCTTTGTAGGGTCAAAGTGTTCTTTCACTGCAGCCCTATCTACACCCTGGGTAGTATTTAACCAGCATATGGACTTGACTTGTTTTCATTTCCCCGAGGTTACAGCTTTGTTTTTGTTTCGCTGATGGCCCGACCTAATGTTAAAACAAACAGGACGGTTATCTCACAGCAAAAGCAACACCATTCTCAGGCAGGGGAGAGAGCACAGGGTTAGCCCACAGCTTGGGAGGTACAGTTTGGGGATGTGGATACCGACCAGTTTGCTTTTAAAGGAAAACTATGGTTTATTAATACTTGGGTATTTTTTCATTCGCTGCAGCCTTGGCTTACGTCAGTTATTTTATGTACACACGAAAAGGAAAACTGAGATCAAAATACAAAGAATGGAGCCCAAAAAAACGGACAGGGCATGAGTTTGAAGTTTATCATTTGGATTTGAAATCTAAAGTGAGCACAACCGTGATATTTATAATTATCTATCACTGTACAAAAGAAAGGGTGTGTGTCAAAGAATTCGTCAAAGTTAACCCAGCTAATTTACAACCGACAGTTCGGGCAATCATTTCAAATAGATTCAAATAGACTCACCAATAGATCGTTGGTGAGTATAATGAAATGCAACCCAAGTTTTAATAAATTGCAGTTTGACAATAACATCAACATTGAATGATTCTCCTAAATTATTTGATAATAAGATGCCAAATTGACTGGCTGTTGCAACATGCTTCTAACCCTGTAGGTCTGAATTGTTCATTCAAGGACAAGTTGAAACTCAGCTGACCTTGTGTTTCAGGTGTACGTGCAAGCACAGACTCATCCAAATTGGGACGTTAAAGAATTTTGTGAAAACAATCCAAAGTGATGATAGCAAAGAGCTCTCATGCAACCAAATGAACAGACTATGTGTGCATTCCAAAGCCCATAGTAGCATACTATTTAGTATCCTAGAATTATGTCCCAATAAATAGTCTGTTAAATCTAAGAAGCAAAAAATACCAGGATGCCATCTTGCATCATTTTGCAGTATGGAAGCTGGGGTGCTTTTCTAGCTATTCTGACCCACAATCCTTTGTGAAGGGGATGTATTAGAAAGACAATGTTATGAAGAAATAGTATGTCCAAACTGTCAACATACTAAATGCAACAGTACATACTCTGTCAGGGAAGCTGTGATACATTAGGAAAGAAAAACAGAAAAGGACGCCATTTAGAAAAACAGTCTATGACTATGCATTTAAGGAGTGGGATTAAAATGTTTAGTTTTCATTAATTATCATCAATTTCACACCAGCAACTTTTTAAAAAGTAAAAAGGATTTTGCACATCATAGGAAGACCATGCAGCCATTATTAATACTAATATCATTAACAGTTTGTAGTAGAAGGCTGGCAGCTCTTCAGAGAGTACCAGCAGGTGTTTATATCCACGGGTCACCTGTGGATGGATACGCCTGTGAGGGGAGAATCAGTGAGTGAAAGGGGAGGACGGGTTAGTATGGAGAGGAAGAAGGACCCAGGCAGTCTTTGGCATAGATTGCATGTCCATAGTTTGGCTGTCTCCAGATGAACGGATGTGAAGACAGACGGGCAGACAGACAAGGAGATGAACAAACACACAAATACTCGCAGGCACTGCTGCACCGCCTCCAGCTCACACAGTGCCGCTGCAAAAAGGGAGGAGGCGCAAGGGGGGATGCCAGAGGATGAATAAGAGTCAAACAACATCGAACAGAGAGAGAGAGGAGAAATTCGGCCAAAACTGCATAGCACAGACTAAGCTGGAAGTCAGGCAGTCAGTCAGACTCGGACAGAAGTCTTCAGTCTCCACACAGAGAAAACAGAGAGAGAAAGAGCAGCCAGAGTGTTCACAGCACTCCTGTGGACGGACCAGTGGGGATGCTGGATTAGAGACTGTATCGGACAAAACACAACCCAAAACATCGTGTCGTGCAGAAAAGCTACATGCACCGTGATCTCTGCCTCCAGCAAAACAAAGGTTAATCATCTGACGCACGTCCACACAAACACACACTGTGGACATCAACACACACCAACACTGCCCTGCCACTGGCACAGACACACACTGACAGAGAGAGGAGTCAGAATGGAAAGATGGAGAGAGGATGTGATTAGAGGGGAGGTGTAAATAACTGCTCGGCCAGAATATCAGAACTGGTTTCACAGACATGGATTTAGCTTAGACCTTTAGCAGAAGGTCTTATTCAAATGTAAACTTTTCAGACACTATTGTCAATGTATTTCTACCTATTTAACAATCAAGAAATGTAACATAATACAACTAATCTGGAAGATGGGCCTTGGTAATCCACTTATTTATCTTGGCTGTATGTCTACATACATTTTTACACTGTATGCGCCTAGATTTGCTGGAGAGAGTCAACTGACTTTTATATTAATTTTAGGAGATTTACCGACAGTGTTATTCAGCATTTGTAATACGACTGAATGTAAAAGCGTACATTAAAGCGTATAAAAAGACCAACATGAGTAATTACACTAACTGAAAAGCAGAATTGTGAACCTTTTACAGGCAGGAGTTGAAATATGGAGCAACACTTAACTAGGCAAAATGTAACGAGCTGCCAGGTCTGTGTTTGTCTCTGATAGGTTTAAAAAATGAGAAAGGTATGATAGGAGGGGTTGGGAGGTGAAATGGGGGAGAGACGGGTTGGGGGAGAGAGAGAGGTGCAGTGGCAGAGAGAGCGATGGATTGAATGATACCTGCACGCTGGGAAGGGGCTGGAGCAGGACTGAGCTGGATCACGATGACTAGACAGAGGAAAGAAAATATACACACACACGCAAATTACTGCACTGTACGACACGATCAGACACACTGAAGCATACACAGCAATCTCTCGAAAAATAATACACTTACACAGAAAAATACATTCTGACTTGTAGGAGTCCTGCGGTCTCTCCACACAAACAAAAACACACATCTGAGCATTGTATTCAAGAGGACATGGCTGCAGTTATTCTATCTTTTTTCATATTGTTCATAAATCATAAGACCAAAATCAACAATGCACTAGTCCGTATTTCAATATTTTCCCACTTCCTAACCCTTTTCGAGGCACTTACCCCCAAGCCCACTGGTGAGTGTGTTTTTATTGAGGATGGACTTCAACTCAACAAGAGTTTCTCCTGATACAGATTAGTGACCAGATACCAGAGTTCTTTTTTCCAAATAATTTATTTGATGTGGTTTGGTAATATAATGGCTGTTATCCGATTAACTAAGTCAGATTGTATTGGAGCATTAGTAGTTGTTGGCACAGAAGAATAATTCTATGGTTTGGATTAAAAGCCAATACTTGCTTTTCATCTCTTTGAGAGGTTTGTTGACGATAGGTTTAAGTGGGAGGAAAACCTAAAGTAACCTCTAAAAAACCCATTTCAACAAAAACAAAAAGGCACAAAAGCAGGTTTGTGGTCAATATCTCTTCAACCTCATATGAATTGATAAGAAGTGACCTGTAGGAAAGAATGATCCTGAAGCAGTCAGTGAGTAAACAGGGTTTCTGATATCGGAGACAAGCAGTTTCTTGAAGTCCAACATGTTGCCACAGAGTTTATTTTGCTGTAACATGTCAGTCAGTGCAGGCATGATGTTGCAGCACTGAATCAGCCGGGCTGTCTTATTGAGTGTTTTATTGTTTTTTTTAAGGGTCTTTGTGGTCTAGCAATTTATAAGATTGCTATTACCCTCTGAGCCCTCTAGAACCCTCAGGTCTCCTGGTACTGGCCGTTTAATCATATCTAAAGTAACAAAAGAAAGACCCACAGTGAGGCGTCTTTCTATTTTTACGGGCAATTATTGTGGAACAGCCTCTCAGAAGTGTGTCATACTTTTAAGAGCAAAGTCAAGACCCCCCTTTTTAATTTGGCTTTAACTGAATTGTATGTTATCCTTTTTAATATTTCATTCCTTTTTATTCAGGGCTGCATTGATATTACTTGTGCTTTTTAATCCCAAAGCTGTTACTCTGGTTATACCTGGGAAGGGGGTGGTAGTATTATTTATATTTTTTGTCAATTGTCTATGTTTTTGAGTTGTGAAACACTTTGAGTTATGAAAAGTGTTGAAAAGTGTGTAATAAAAAGTGTTATATAAATAAAGTTTGATTTGATGATTTTATTCTCTGGGCCCAACATTACATTCACCATGTCTTCTAAAACTCATATAAACTGACAACTGTAAAGGGTTTTAAGAAAATAAGTCTGCAGCAGACTAAAATGGTACCACTATATGTGAGCAGTAGTTTATATAGCATAAAGACATAACCAACGTCTGGTAACGTCTATAGAACGTTAGCTTACAGATCTGATAGCTTCCACACATTAGCGTCTGTTTCGTCATGGGTCAAAACTGCCACTGAGAACTGACTTTGCCGCAGGAGTCACAAGCGAACCCGCTGCTTAATAATAATGTGAAATTTCAGATACAATACAGATAAATGGCATCCCCATTATATTTCACAAGGAGGCTGAACACTACATCAGATTTGAAGGTGGGCCCTGCCACCGACTATCACTCATATTGCTAGCTAGTTAGCCTAGCTTGTTTGACAGGACAGTCAGAGCAGATTTCGGGACGTGACTGCCAGCGAGACCTTTGATGACACCGCGTTATTTGTGATTGTATTTTGCCTCACTCACTATAGAAATGGTCCCACTTGTTAAGTTACTGATTTGATGTTAAAATCTAACGAACGAACTGAATCGGTGTTTGTTTATGTAGCTAGCCTGTTAGCATATAGCAGCATAACACCCCCTCTCCCTCCCTCCTTCCTCCTCCCTCCGCCTCTCCGATCTTTCCCCTGCTATTCTGCCCGTTACCGACTCCCCGGTGCTCTAGGTGGACACTCACTCGGCCTTGGACGTGATCGCTGCGGACTCATCTCGATGTTAAGGTCGATTCTCCGGCGGGCATCTTCATTTTCAAGCTTTAGTTTCTCCTCGATTCGCGACAGCCTCTTTTCCAGCGACGACATCTTGAAAAATTGAGCACCATGTAGTTCCCAACAGCGCTCTCGACTCCCCTCTCTGGCAGGCAGGCAGGCAGACTGGACAAGCGCGCGCGCGCACACACACACGCCTCTGCATTTACCATTTTCTTTCATACAGATGTTAATATCAAAAAATCTTCAACTACATCAAATAGTATTCAACGTAAAATTGAGTTTGCTTAGTTACCAAGGAACTGTAAACTATTAAAACCTACTTTTCTCAATAATGTCGATCTTATGGTTGAGCTTTATAACGTTTGAGCTTGGGCTGCAGGCGTCAGACATGCATTTATATCATATCTGGGAATGACAATGTCTTTGACATTCATTATTTTCTTAAAAAACTGACATTTTATAAACTCAGAAATATCGTTGATTAAAATAAATAAATAACATAAAATAAAACTGTTGGTGGCAGTCAATATCTTGCCATTACAGCCCAAGCTCCAGTCAAAAACTTGTAATAATAGCTATCCAGTAGCCGAGAGAATATCTGCGCACGCTTATATACTCAAGTGTCTGTAGATACACTAAAAACAACACAGAGAGATTATTCACTCCAGGTTTTCTTTATAAAATAAGTCATCTCATACTCTCACATGGTTTTTGTTTTGACATAAACACAAGATAAGTAAAATCCACACCAACATACATACAGCTACACAACAAAACTCGCCTGTACTCAGTAATGAATATACCACTGGCTCATATTTTCAACATGTATCATTTTGTTTCAAATGATATTGTTTCTTTAGAAATGTATTGCCAAGATATCTTGTTCGCTGGGACGTAATATGGCTAACAATATTTATTTTGATTGTGTCACCACACAGATTTCCCAAATATTCACCAAGATCTCAATTGGGTTCATCTGAAACAAAGATCACTTCATCAGCAATAACCACCACGGGTAGTTTTGGAATGTTGGAGCCATGGTTTGTTGAGTTTAAAGTCACATACAAATGTCTTCAGGGGAACTTACTTACTTCATGTACACAAAACTCTGGTAGCATGTAGATAACTGCATCAATGCGTCTTAAACCCAAAATGAACAGACAAAATAAGGTTGATTGCGCATCAAGTCTTAGTGTTCAGTTCTTTTTTTTCTCATAAAAAAAAAGTGAAATACTATGTGGCAAACTTTTGCCACACAGTATTTATGCTGACGGTTGTGATACGTTATATACAATTTCCAATTAAAAAGTATGTGGTGGGTACTGAATAATGGATGAGGATTCAACGGTCATAAAATATGATTACTTAAAACATTACTGTTGTAACATTTGTGGCATTCATTAAAATCGCAGCAGCACAATTTGTAAAAGTGGTTGGTAGAAATAATCCAAATAATTAGGAAAGTGATTCTTTACCCCGTAGCTATATTTCATAATTCGCCCAAGCTGGGAAAAGCTACAAATTCAAATTCACTCTGAACGAGATGTCACAATTCCCACTCCACGAGCAAGTTCTCCACTTCCTGCTGCTGTATACAACGGGCAACAAAATAAAACATAATGCTTTTCTGTTGATCAAATACAAATGTAAGGCATTGGTATGAGAGCAGCTCCTCCTCACAGCTGCACAGGTGACTACACCGACACATAAGAGGATAGGAGGAGGTATTTTTAAAGGCTAATGTTTGTAAAGATACACAAGTCACTGGTGTGTTGTACGAGGAATGGAGAGGGGGGGGGGGTGTTGGTCTTCGTTTGTACAACCCCACCAGCTGTCCTTCCTGGCTTTTATTTTCTCGGCTTTCTATCTTTATAGATTGTAGACACAAAAAACACAGACCGGTTGGCTCCGGTCTCTCCGCATTCATTCACAGTGTAATTAACGGCAGACAAACAGTCAGCTGAAAGTCAGTTGAGACCTGTGGTCCGCTCAGATAAAACCGTCGTGAAGCCTTTAAAGTCAAACATTCTTCGTCGTCTTTAAGGCCCACTAGCAGAGGTCAGAGACGTAGTCAAAGTCCCGGAAGCTCTCCTGGTCTTTGCGGGAGAGCACACGAGGTTCGCGAGGTGGCGTGAGAGCCGGAGGTTCGGTGGTGAACTCCTCGTCGAAGTTGCTGACATCTTCCCTCCCGACAATGGAGGGGACGAAGGGAGGTGGAACCTTCCTTTGTAGCAACATCTCCCAGTCTACATTCTGGAGGCAGAGGGAGAGAAACAAGACAAGAAATAATTAGAGAAAGGTGAATACAAACAAAAGAAAGAAGAAAAAAACGTTTCACTTACTCTGAAGAATGGCTGCTTCTTCACTTCCTCTGCATCCTTCTCACCAGAGCCCAGTCTTCTCTCCGGGTTCCTCCTTAACAGCTGATCATGAAAACACACACAAGAATCAGAAATGGCCCATAACATGAAAGAGTATCTTTCAGTATTTATGTTTGTTTGTTTTCTTACCCTTCTCATGATGCCAATAGCTTCAGTGGATAGAAAGCGTGGATAGCGGACTTCATCATTCACTATGCTGTCAAACACCTCCTCTTCATCGTCCCCTGGGAATGGAGACTACAGACACACACACACACACACACAGATAACAAACGCAATTAATTCAATAAAATCAATTCGACAGATTTCACAAATCAATGTGCTTATAACTGTTTATATGTTGTTAGTAATTGTAAACATCCAGTTCTCTTTGTAAAAGGTGAGCAGCAACATAAATAGCACATCTAAGACTGAAGTTATTCGGCGCACTTGCAATATGATTAGTTGTCATAATTAAAGAGTTTAGGAACACATTTTCATACACATTTATCAATATGAAATCTATATACTCTTGGATAGTCTTGGCTATGATAGTGTTTTATATAGTATTGGATGGTTTTCAGGGCAGTGTAACAGGAAACATAAATAAACAGTGGGATCAATAACACTAAAGGTCCTAGTTAAGTGCAGTTAAATAAATGTATGATGCATGAATTTGAAGTCCCTTAAACCAACAAATAGGTAATGTGTGTTCATGCAAAGCTTATTTCAGCTATCCTCCCATACACCATGTAACAGCTCTGTGTATGTGCGTAGTTCTCACCTCTCCCACCAACATTTCATAGATGAGGACCCCCAGCCCCCACCAGTCTACCGCTCTGGTGTACGATGTATCCGTCAGTACCTCGGGGGCTAAAAACTCTGGAGTCCCACAGAACGTGCTGGTCCTGTCCCCGAAGCCCATTCCTGCAGGCAGAGACAGAAGGACAGGTTTTTAGAGAAATTTTGCAGATGGCAAAAAATGCAAAAGAAAAGCCCATCTGTCAGCAACATCAATATCCACCTTCTTTACACAGCCCAAAGTCTGCGATCTTCACATAACCATCTGTGTCGAGCAGCAGGTTGTCAAGCTTGAGGTCTCTGGAAGAGAGGGAAGATAGAAACATGTAGCTGAGAGTCTTAACACAATGATGCAGCTGAGAGGACACAAGGAGCTTAAAAGAGATCGAACCGGAATGGAAATGTCAACAGTTGTGCTAATTAATCTGTGAGACTGTACCGAGGCCCGGCAGATATCCAGCGAGTGTTATGTTTCCACTGAGAGCTTCTCCAGTAGACTCAACAAATATGAGAAGTCCTGTCACAATACCTAATTCTATTGTCATTTAAGAACATATAATGCAACTGTTATAATGATAGTATATTAGTATTATAATAATGCAAGTACAGTCTTTGGAATTACAATTGGAACATTTAAATGAACTCAATAAATACAAATAAAACCATTCCCAAAACAGTCAATAAAAATGAACCTCAAATGGTATGCTAAATGTCTTGCACAGTGCCCAAGGAAAATCATGCTGTTATTTCTGGCATTAAGTTTACTAAAATGTTGGTGACATTTGAATGTGAATAAACACACAAGTTAATAGACAGGAAAATATCAAAGTAAGCAAAAAGGATCAAAATCGTGTCCATGTACTGTATCCTATGCTAACTTGATTACTACTGTAACAGGCCTAGATTTGAATGCATATATGTTTTAGTCTGTTTTTTCTGAAGACGACATGTCTTTTTCACATCCCCAACGTCACAGGTTTGTGTGGGTTCCTCTTACCTGTACACAATCTTATGGTCGTGGAGGAACTGAAGTCCAAGAACTACGCAGGCTGAATAAAACCTAGAGAGAAACCAAAGAAATGTTATCAATAACCTGAAATAAAAAAGGGAGTAAAATGCAAACACTTTGACTTTTAGTACTCATAAGACAGTGAATGCATGTGTTTAATGGCAAAGTTGCAGGCTTTTGGTTTTGGTCAAGTTCACTGGAAATTACAATTAATTCACTAAGAATTCTATTTTTGGATTCCAAAATGGTTTGAAAACAAGGTTTTTCACCACCAGCTACATTTTGAGTCTGTCTTAAAACAACCACGAAATTCTCTTATGAATACTGAAACAGCTTTTGGTCTCGATAATTGGTCCCTCCTGGCCACAAATACATTGCTTCCAAATGAGTTTCTAAAATAAGAGATGTGGGATAAAATATATTGTTGTCATATTCTTAAATTCAGAAGTCTGAGTTAGACAAATGAACAGAATCGTACTTTTCAGTATCAAATGGAGCCTTTCCTTACCAAATTGCAGTGGATGAACTATAAAAAAAACATTGAATTAAGTACTAAAAAACGATTGTTCCCTTTCTCAAAAACACGCAGAGTCTTTACATACACGGCTCGCGGCTCTGTGAAGACGTCTGTGTGGATGTGCATCATCAGGTCGCCTCCTGCTGTGTACTCCATGACAAAACACACATGCTCCGGAGTCTGGAAGCACGCAAACAGGTTGACGAGGAAGGGATGGTGCGATAGGTTCACAACCTCAAAGATGCGCTTCTCGCACATTAGACTGATGAGGGAAGGAGAGAAAAGGTGGAGAGGAGAGGAAAAAATGAAGGATTATTGGGAGGAAAGGATAAATATTAGAGAGAATAATTTGACGATTTAACAAATAATTAGAAAGGCTTTTTTTTGGTCGATGACACACCCACACTCATCCCACAAATGAGCTGTAATCACGGTGAGTCAAGGCACAGCCGCACAGATTAAACACAGCGAAATGTATTATTTATTACAAAAAAGCACGTAGATCCCGTCTTAAGAAAAATATCCCAGTAACACGCAAGGTAATAGACTTATCAACACGCACCTTTCCACTTCATCCCGAGCTACGATATCTCCCTTCTTCAGGGCTTTGATGGCGTACATTGTGCCTGTCTTCTTGTATTCTGACAACAACACCTGGAGACAAACACATGCAGAAACAACTTTGTTTTATTCTGTGTTTTTATTATAAATCTACAAACCCTGTAAAGTGTGAACTGAGCGCTTCTAGATAAGTTGTTCATTATTTTATGAGGAAAAAAATCGAGACACTTAAGGTCTGAATTGCTGGGCTTTTATTAAGTATCAATGACTTTTCCTTTTCACATTAATGCTATTTCAAACAGCTTCTTTTTGAATGAAATGATCAATTTATATAAAACAAGGGTTTCAGAGAAGATTTTGAAATGTAATACAGCCATGCCATTGCCATGTGACAACATTATTAACAAAGTAAAGAGTGCCATTAAACGCAAATAAGGAAGGCACTTGATGGCATAAACAGGAAGACTTTTCACATATTCTCTTGAATATATGGTTTGTTGTTGTTTTGTTTTTCAGTATTTCCAGAAATAAGTAAGCATAAACCTCTTGATACTGCCTGATGAACACACAGCAATCCATATGAGCCACAATTCAAACCCATTTTAAGCTTTGAAACCATGAAGTGTGTACATTTGTGCACATATTGAGCTGATAAAAATCAAGAACTCCCTTCTTTTGTTCTTTGTGTTTTCTAACGGACCTGTTTTGAGAAACCTTTCCCGCTAGTATTTTTGTGTTCCAAGTTAAAAGTAACCAACAAAAGTGTACCTTTCCAAAGTGTCCCCTTCCCAACACAGCGATCAGCCTGAAGTCCTGCAGAGACAGAGGGCCTTTCCTCTGCTTACTGGGGAGACAAACACAGTCAGCAGAAACATTTAGGGCGGAAAACAAAACAGTAAAAACCAGATTGAAGGTTATTTACACTGCCTAGAATACATGGCAGCTTTGAAGAGACTTACTTGCATTCAAAAAAGAAAAGAAGAGGCTGCTTGCTCTTGAAGCCTCTATGAGGTGTTTTTGGAAACTCATATCATTTTGAAAAAACTTGAAACCAAAAACTACGTTGTTTAGGTGGAACAGTAAAACAGTAAAAGTCAGTAGACAGTAAAAGTCCAGTTTCACAGAAATATTGAAAAAAAAATCTAACATGGATGAGGTAAAAACCCATGTGCACAAGGATGGAGTGTTCATGTGTGTGTACCTGCCAACAGATGGGGTTCGGACAGGGCACTCGGGGGTGAGGTCTGGGGGAGAGAAGGGCTCGATGACGGGCAGTCGGTCCTGATGGGGGACATGCGAGGAAAGAGACACAGAGGAAAAGACACAGAGAGAGGGACATGCAGAGACAGAGACATAATGGAAGTCAAGAGACGCATGATTTCATGATGGACGTGACATACAGACAGCAGGATTCACTTTTTGTCCCTGCTCTGTTGCTTCTGTTGGAGACACTGTGACAAAGCGCACCCCTGCAAGAGAATCCACATGGCTATTTTTTGTATCATTTAAGATGAAATCAGCATCTCAAAGAACAAAAAATTGCAGTCTATGGGATTTTTTTAACCTACAATGGCCCTAAAACGCCATTGTCTGCACTCAGTTGGGCCCCTGATGTTATTTTGTATTTGATATCTATATTTTGTAATCATATTAACTATATTTAGTGTTCCGTATAATGATTAAGGGCCCATTTTCAGTAAGAGCTTTCTGGATTCAATAGTGACTTCTCCAAATACATTTAAACCTTGTTCTCAAAAAATGTATTGGGAAATAAAACATTGTCTTCTGTGGTTTGTTTAGCTTCAAATAAAGTCAACATTTGAACCAAATTGTATTTTTTATGGCCTGACATTATCAACTAATATGTGATGATTTATCCCATCTTTTAGGGTTTAGTCTTTACTTGACTGGATCAAACCTTGGGGCCTTATTTCCATGATAGATAGTGAAACTCACCCCACAGTAAATACAGAGACCTTACTACAGCAGGCCTAACCATACACACACCTCCCCCATTTCCAGGGCTTCCTCTCTCTCTGTGTCCCTCACCGGGGTTTGTCCGTCCGTGTCTCTCTTGTAATCGATTCTTATCGGAGAGTCGCTGTCCAGACTCAACTTCTCCACTGAGACCTCCCTGAAATTCACGCAGACAACAGACCAACACGGCGATGCAGACAGACAAACACAAGAGGGTTGTTAGACGTGGGGCAGAGAAAGCATCAGGTGCTTTATACTTTGCCAGGAAACACAAGGATAAAGGTTTGAGGAACGCTGCTGCGTTTGACGGATGGCTATGAAACATCCCAGTACAATGAAGTGGAGTGTGTGCATCTATGTGGCTTTTGCATTGTTGTGTGTCTTACCCAGAGTTGAGTGTGAGGCTTTGTGCGTTGGGACTGTAGGTTCCTGAGTTGTTGACCGTGGGAATGGCGTTTCGAAGCAGCCTCACCCACGTCCCGATATCGACGTTCATTTGACGAGCCCGAAGGAATGCTTTGCCTTGCACACACACACACACACACACACACACACACACACACACACACACACACACACACACACACACACACACACACACACACACACACACACACACACACACACACACACACACACACACACACACACACACACACACACACACACACACACACACACACACACACACACACACACACACACACACACACACACACACGTTATGTCTTCAGAACTATTCATCACACTTAGAATGAAAATGTCTTCTTTAGCAGATATTTGGTTTCCATTTTCAGCTCTGGTTTTTGAGTTTACTCTGACTTAAATGTAAAATGTTAATTTGACTTTTGGACTATTATTTCTGTATATTGTTCTCTATACACATTTGTTCAGCTTTATTTTGGGCACAGTTTTAATATCTCCGGTTTACATCTTGTTTAACTGTAGTACTTCCTATATTTGTTCCAGCAAGTGCTGCAGAAATAAAACTGTCATCATGACCAGGAAACATGAGGAAATTATTTATTCACCACTAGATGGTGCTGTGGTCTGAATTAAAAGGGTGTATTGTGAATCCATCACTGTTTCTACCTTCGGGTTATTTTTATTTTCGCATTTAATTAAAAAATCACTGCTGTTTGTTAATTCCAAAAGGTCACCTTCCAAACTGTATTAAAACTGCAGAGCAGAAAAACTGTAGTTATTTCCAAGATTAGCAAATTTTTCTGTGTTTCTGCTCTCTGCTCCGTCTCTTGCTCACCTTGCTGCTTAGAAAAGACCTTCTTCTGCCTCCGCAGGCGAGGAACTCTCTCAATGACCGGGTTGAAGAAGGTCACCTGCCAAACACACACACATGAAACATAGAAATCACACATCAACATTTCAGTTCATACATAACAGATGATAAAGCCTTTCCAGTGAGATATATCAAAGCATTTTCCGCACAGGTGCA
Source organism: Eleginops maclovinus (assembly GCF_036324505.1). Classification (NCBI taxonomy): domain Eukaryota; kingdom Metazoa; phylum Chordata; class Actinopteri; order Perciformes; family Eleginopidae; genus Eleginops; species Eleginops maclovinus. Next base: position 10,301,810 of record NC_086353.1, read on the forward strand.
TGTGACAGCTTGTGTGTGTGTGGGGGGCAAATTTGAATATATTTGTGTGTATTTATAGCACATGCATACACAGGTGTCATGTATGCAAGGACATCTGTGTTCACACGTATGTGTTGCTTTCCCTTTTCCAATTGTTGGTTGCCATGTGTGTGCATTTGTGTGAGTGTGTGTACCTCTGCCAGCAGCAGGCCCTGAGGCTCCAACTCCAGCTGAACTCTGTGTTTCTGGTTGTCCAGGAACTCCTCCAGCTTCAGGTACTTCAGGGCGGCCAACGAGCGGTAGTCCTTCCAGTAGACTGCGATCTCCATCTCCCTCGACTAAAACACACACAGCAGCTCTAAATAGTGGTAATAGCAGCTGCAGATTTACTAAAAAGGACAGTTCACGAGGCAATAGACACCATGTTTGCTTAAACGTATCATTATGAACTATATATGGCTGCATAATGTGATGGCTGTACACAACATCTGTGGAAAAAATGCAATGCTCACTGCCTCTGGGTCACAACTCCCCTAAACAATAAAATATACACAGTACATATGCATCAGTGCAAACAACCGGAGTCATGTCCCCGTTAAAAGAGGAAGCAAAGAAGAGGAGAGACATTTATAAATATTGTGTGTTCTTTGCTTTTGACAGTATTGTTAGCCAAGTTGTTAACGATCTATGAACAAGTAGATCCATCTCATTATGTGTACAAATGTGTGTGTGTGCGTGGGTGTTTCTCTGTGTGTGTGTGTGTACTGACCCGTTCCAGCTCCACAGTGAAGGTCTGGTCCCAGGCCTGATCTCCCACAGTCTTCCAGGGGGTCTGGCCCACAACGTTGTTCTCTAGCTTCAGCACAGCACTCACCTCGGCTGCACACACACAACATTTTATTTCCTCTATAAGTTACATTAGTATACAGAGACTGCCACCCTAGTGCTGAACACTATGAAGAAAGGAAAGCTACTGTACACTCACACTACAACAATACCGTATGGTTATTGATTAATGATCGTTATTAATTTACTTTAAGACATAAAGTGCTAGACCTTAAGAAAAGCTGGCTGTGAATGGTGTGGTCAGGGTGTTGAGGCAATTTCGCTAAATCTGCTGATGCTGCTGTGCAATTATGTGCGAGCACTCACAATCCCTGACCGTACCAACGTAAAGTGACAGTAATTGAATTTAGTCAGTATAGATCTGCTATGGCTTCATTGCCATTTTGTGCTGAGAGTGACAGTATATGTTACACCACACTTTGTGAGGAAAAATGTCCAAGGGCAACAAAGGATGTTCTTTTATAAACCTTTGGAACTACATTTAATATTAATGTTGAAGAAGTGAATGATCTCAAAGAAGAAATTCTTATTTTTCTAATTGTTTTGTTTATGTTATTTTAAAAATAAAATAAAAATATAATGAGAAACACACTTACAGGAGAGGTCGTCCGTCTTGCTGGGCGTCTTCCCGCTCACTGAGCCGCTGCGTCCGTAGAGTCCTTTGCTTCCTCTCATGAAGGAGCGGGTGTCTCCGGGGCTGTAGCAGGGCAGCATGACGGCTGTCCCTTTATTGCGACCTGGGACCACCTCCAGCAGCCCAACACAGCCCAGCAGCTGCACCTGTAAGGTACCTGAAGACAAGAGGGAAACAATTCAGGTACAACAAACCCCTGAAGACCAAAAACAGCAAAGGCCCACTACAATTAAATAAATAAATCGTGGCCTTGTCGTGTCATCTTGGACGTTAATATTTGCAACTACTTTTGTACTGCATTTGACTCAAATAACCCTAACTAAACCAGTGGCTACATAAGTAAATCTGCTTTTATTTAAGACAAATAATCTCTGTGAAGACAACCAAAATCTATATTTTTCTTTACAATGATTTGCACTGGGAGAGAAATAATGCTCCGTTCCATAAATATAGACATAATTAGCTGGCAATCCTCTGCCTGTAGATCAATGAAAAGCCATTACCCTCCATCACTCATGGGCTCATAGAACATACTATAATTCTTACTCAAGAGTGAACATAGAAAATCATATTCACTCATGTTAGAATAAAATGGCCTCAAGAATGTCTTGGTCTTATTTTAGTTTGCCACATGGATGATTAATCCTCACTTAAATTAAATGTCAGTGTACAGGCATTACGACTCTTCTACTGTTCAGAGCTGTGTGTGAAAAGATGCATAAAACCAATCAAAGGCGTAATGTGGGTGTTTCAACACAGGATAACCACAAGGCCACAACAAGCCGCAATATACTAAATGATGACTGTATTCATCTTTTCAGGTTAAAATGATCCGTTCTTGCTGGTGCCATGTTTTGCGACTACAATTTATTAGTTTGCCAGTCTATAAAAACCCCTTTCATATGTAAACTATAAACACAATATGCTGCACCAAATGAACAGCATATTGTGTGAAATGCTTTTTTATGCCTTTGTCTGGGGATGTGTGCCACTTTAGTAAAGCACATGCCACTGAGCACCGGCATTTCAATGTAATTTAATAAATATTATAATAAAAACCTCATCATCCCGATCTGAAGTCATAAAAAGGCTTTAAATTGAGCGTGTCAGTATGTCTGTATATCTTTAATGTTTACAGTGGGCTCTTGTGCTTATCTTAACCATTGTATACACACACTATTTTGTCATTGTGTATCACTGATTCTTTTTGTGTGAGCATGCGTGACTGTGTCCCACGTAGCTTTGTTCTTATATCTGACGTACCAGTGAGAGGGGAGGGCTTGTTGAGGGTGCTGTACTGGTTGTGGAGGTAGGGGGCGCTGTGGCGGGAGCTGAAAACCGGGGAGGAGGCCTGGACCAGCTCCTCTTTGATGACGCTGGCCTTGGGATGGTCCTCCGGCAGCTCTGAAAGGCGATGGTCCAGAGAGTGCCTCAGCAGGTCCAAGCGCAGAGACGCCTCGCTCAGACGAGACTGCGCCTACAGATCATCAAGCAGAGCAGCTTTAAAAAACACAGTTACATTCACTTTGCATTAAGTAAACTTTAAGTTCTCAATGCAATCTAAAAAAAACCCACATAAAGCCAGCCCTCCTGTCATATTTTGGTCAAATTTTAAGAATAACAAACAGTATTATCGATGTATAAGTTTCAAATAAAAATTCCAACACCATCACAGATGCATTACATATGATGGAAGATTATTCTGAGTGGTTGGAATAGTTGTGGCTGCTGTGTGATGATACGATATACAGCCCCGGAAACTTAGAGACCACTCCATATGTTTCTTAAATCTTTATCTCTACAAGTATGGCAGCCATTCCAGTGTCTGTTGAATTCCAACACAAATAAGTGTCAGTAGTTTATAGACATACATATTTAAATACTAACACCAGAGAAACTGATAATGCTGGAGTAGTCTCTTAATTTTTCGGAGCTGTATATATTTTTTAAAGAGAGTACAGTACACTCAGGAGATGTAGAAAATTGCATTATGGTGAGACATCTCTTAATATCTTCTGTCTATGTTGAACCCCAAGAGAGAAAGCCTATCATATTCACTTTATAATGTAAGGATGCTGTGAAAACAGTTAAACATAAGTATGCTGGAGTACAGGAAGGATAAAATAAAAATGGAGAAGTTTGAATGCGTTTGTCTAGGAGTAGAGCGAAACATATCAAGTGTCTCACAGATTTGCATTAAGTGCATTTGAGATGGATGAAGGGTTTGCAGTTGCAGGGTGTGTGTGTGTGTGTGTGTGTGTGTGTGTGTGTGTGTGTGTGTGTGTGTGTGTGTGTGTGTGTGTGTGTGTGTTTCCAGTCTTACCTCAGACAGGGCTTTCTTGTCCTGGACCTTGCTAGCCCCCAGGAGCCTGAGGACATTTTTGGCGCCCTCAGCGACAGCATGCTCCACCCTGTAGTGATGCCTCAGCTCTTCAATGCGCAGCTCCATCCCACAGAGGTCCTGGTTACCTGCAAGGTGAGACGGAAACATTACATTACTGAGCATTAGACCAGAAGAATTTTACACTTTGCAACTGAGATTGGATGCCATAAATATGACACGGCTTAAATCCACCTGCAAACTTTATTCAGTTATACTCGGTTTAATCTTGGCAGGGGCACTTGAGGACTCTAGTCTTGTTTTGGCAGCAGTGTGTTAGAGGGAACTCTCCTGGGCATACTAAGTAAGGTTAATACCTTAATGCATGTCATGCATTACACAAGAGTCTGACAAAGAAAACATTAGCAGGGCCCAGAGGGAAGTGAGCAATCTGAATTCACTCAGTAAACAACATTAACTTCAGTTCCAACCTCTGCTTCCACATGCCTTACTCACTCTTATCTTTAGAAGCAAACAGAAAAATCTAAAACCCTCCTAAAAATGTTTTTTGTTAGATTTGATGTTGATGTTAAAATAAATCATCAGTTTGTCGAGCCACAGAGAAACAAATGAGTGATTTCTCAGTTACTTAAATGAGATGTCATGGGATGTTATGGTAATACCAGCCTGTTGTTACCACAGATTACACCTAACCCCCAATTAGATAGATGATATTTTGCAATTTGCTATGCAAGAAAAAGGCATTCATCTAATCATGATGAAGATACATGTTTTCAATACCCCTACAAATGGTTTAATAAATCAAGACCTGCCAACATACGCAATGTGAGACATTAATTATGGAAGGTTGGTGCAGAAATGATATGAATAACATTTTCACAGTCACTGTCCAATGAGACAGCCACTGGAACGCGCCACCAATGACACTGATAAAACACTAACAATTGTTTGTTTCACCCCTTAAATGGAAAGGCCTGGTGACGGTAGCTTGATCCAAAACATTGAATAGAGTGCAAAACTATCAGTCAAAAAGGGAAAAACATACTCGAGCCCCTTCACTCAGAAAAACACACATGGGGTCAAACTCTGAGCAACACCCGTAACGCACAATTACAGCTAAGTGGTTAGCTTAGCGACACACAGTAGCAACCTCTAACAAAAACATTGAAGCACACAGATACGGGAGGGGAAGAGGAGGGGTGAGATAAGGAGAAGGACAATAGGATACATTTAATTTATTCAAGGTGTATTTGTCCTTCAAATGTCAGGCTAGTTCAGAAGATGGACAAAGGACACAGAGGATTGCTTTAAAATTATTTTTACGGCTTTTGAGTTTTTCAAAGTGCAGCATGAGAAAGGAGAAAGAAAGGGAGAGGGGGAGGTAGGGGTTAGGATGGATATGGATGCTTTTATTTCCTAATAAGGTGTTCTGCCTGGAACCCAGACCCTGTGAGATGACCCCTCCACCGGGTGTGGTGCCTGGAGACTGTCTCTCTGTGTACACTACACACACAACCCCTGCAAGTGTGTGTGTGGTTTAAAGGGAGCTGGCTAGAGAAATATTTTTTCACATATGCATTATTACTCTGCACAACCTCTTAACAGGTAAACTCTAAGCTTTAAAGTGTAAAATCAATGTTCCTTAACATCGATAATTCTATTTTTATCATGCAACAGTAGTGCATTCAACTTCAGATCATTAAACCCAGTAAGTTTACCACAAAGAGGACACAGAGGAGTACAGTCCTTAAAAGTCCACTTCCACTTTGCCATTATACTCTCTGCCTTAAAAGCCCATTCTCTTAATAGCCATTGGCTGCCTCCGTCTGACATGAATAAAAACATATATAGCCCCAAAGGAATACAGCATCCTTAAAATCTTTATTTTACTTTTACCCCTTCACGCTGCTCTCTCCCTGCTCCCCTTCAGCATTTTACCAAACCACCCACCTCTCGTGACCGCAATCAATCAGCCCATTTTCCCAGCAAGGAGGCCATAATGGTCCACAGCACTCCCTGCCCGACAGACACCCATTCACCTGCCCCGGCTACTGAAATGGTAGCGTACGCCCAGCCATAACATTTAATATGAGTGTGTGTGTGTGTGTGTGTGTGTGTGTGTGTGTGTGTGTGTGTGTGTGTGTGTGTGTGTGTGTGTGTGTGTCAGAAAGGAACCAGGACATCATATTCATTGTTTAATTGTAACTTGAGGTGCATGACCATGCTTCAGCACATTTCATATGCAATCATCAGCCCTGAGTGTTTTAGCTCTGCTTCTGCACACAGCACAATACCATTGTGAGTGTGTGTGTGTGTGTGTGTGTGTGTGTGTGTGTGTGTGTGAGCGAGCGTTTGAGTGTGAAAGGGACTTTTCATCTGCCGGTCCTTTTGTAGGAGGGCTGGATTTCTTTTTTTGATTGCATCTGTGAGTGAATGTGATTGATTGTGATAATACGCCAGGTGGGTTATTTCACAGGATTTGTATTATTCACTGCATGTGTTTGTCCACCCCCCCACACACACTCTAAATTCTAACTAACCTATTCATCTTTTTCCCCGGAAAACTAAGGCGGAGAGAAAACACCGAGCCGTCTCTTTATTGATCTGTGTTTGCTGCAGTGTGTCTGCTGTCTGGAGCTGCTGCTCAGCGTTCAACAAGCAGAGAAAAAGAAAGCATGACAGACACATGACAAGCATCCTGTCAGTGCCAGCTGATCATAAACCGCAGAGTTATATTTTCAGAGCACAACACACTGCCAAAATAGTTCCTTTTCCTCTGACAGCTGAACTCCAATGTTCAGGCTTAGAATAATTGCTACATGTTGCTCAAAACAATTTTAATTGGTGTTTTCTGTAGATATATCACTCCAAGTCAGCTCCATGGTTTTAAGTACAGTACACAGTTTATAAAGGATTTGAAAAAAAGGGACCCATTTACCCTGGCTTTGCATCTGATACTACTTTTTAACAGACCTACATCTAAGAGAGTGCCAACCTTTTACAGTGCACAAACATAGACCAAATATTATAACATTTAAATGTCATCTTACACATTTACCAGCCAACCAAGGTGAGTTCCTCTTATTGATTTATACATCTAAACCCAATTTTACTAGGCAATTAGCCAGCCAATCAAACGTACCCTGTGTGTCTTCATTGTGCTCCGTGGCCTGCACAGCCTTGCGGATCTGCATGCGGATGATGTCAATTTTGGTCTTACTGTCCTGTAGCATCTGCTGGGCCGTCTGCAGCATCTTCTTATCCTGGCAGGATGCAAGACAAAAGGGCAAATCACATGACCGAAGCGGGAAGCTAAGTATTTAAATACAAGTAGTCTTGTTTTCTTTCTGTTGATTGGTTGTTACGGGCGATACATCTGTGTGTTTTAAAGCAGTAAAAGAAAGGGAACCGGAGGTATGAGGGCAAGGTCAGACAGCAAGGGTGAAACAGATGCTGAATAAAAGAGGGGGGAGGGGATTTTTAAAGTAATCAAGTGATGAGGTATGTGCACGAGGGAAGGAATTTTGTGTGTCACAGGTTTAACAGATTTAAAAATCATCATCTGAGTCAGCAGTTTGCAAGGTCACACACACGCTGTCAGCTATCAGCCAGCGGGGGGGAGGGGGTTTAATACCCTACAACAGTCTGTATCAATACAATTCTGCGCCATAGGCCTCTATTCTAAACACTCTTGTGTTCAGGTGTTTGTTTGTGTATGGATTAAGCCATCGTCCTGTACCTTGGTGGATCCATTGGCGTAGATGGGGATCATGTTTTCAACTCCCTGCTTGACTTTGAGCTCGATGTTGAGCTGTCTCTCCAGAGCGGCGATGCGTTCCTTATGGGCTGACGTACGAGACTCCGCCCCGGGAGATTGAGGACACTCATCTGTAGAGGGAAGGAAAAGGTTGCAGATGGTATAAAAAGAAACAAGATGAGGGTTCACACAGAGCAACTAAAAGTGAATTACGCTCAGGGGAATTTCATGTAATGTCATGACTTTTGGATGATTCTCGATGCCATGGACACACATGAGTCTGATCTGGGAGTTTTCCCAAATAAAATATTAGATATCAACTACATTTTGTGTGCTCCCGCAAATAATCCCATCTCACTAATCTAACACGTTCTTATTAATGTTATAGGCAAAGGAAACAAAGGGTAGGTTTGACAACAGGGGTGACAGCTTTTCAGATACACACCTTTGTTCTCCTCTCCTCCCTTGACCACAATGTGAGCATCCAGTTCTTGCAGCTGGTCATGCAGGTTGTCCAGCTTACGGTTAGAAGAACGTAGCTGGCTGTCCACCTGCAGGCGTCAGCAAATACAGTAGAGCATTATTACAACACCAGCAACAATGTATTGAGACGCTAGAGAGAAGATTTATTTTGGCTTTGAACCAGTTACAGGGTTTACCATTGTCTAACCCTTTATACATTACACCTGAAGCCTCAGTATACCTGTCCAGTTTAAACTAATTGAACCCTTGTGAGTAGAGGGAAAATATTTTACTACAAACGTTTACTCAATATAATCAAATAAGTGTAATTACTGCTTGAACTTTTTCTGTGGCCTGCATTTAGGAAGCCAAGTGAATGAGTTTGGTCTCACCCCTACACTTTCTTGTGAGCAAAGCATTTAACTCTTTGACTGCTAGTGTATTATTCCTGATTTCTATTTCCACACAGAGATGCTGGATCTGCATTTGGCAGCTCCAGGATGTCAATGTGTGAGCTTGTGTTGCGTCCCTGCCTCGCAAAGAAGAAATATGAACTCGGTGAATCTATTACTGAATAAAAAAAGATCAAAACATTTATCACATTAAGCTTTCAGACAGGTCTGAAGTGTATCAAACACAGACAGGATAACAACCGAACATACCAGCAAAAATACCCAGTTCCTGTGTGACTGACTCACCAGACACCGTTCCAGTCATTAAAACTGGTTTCCTGCTGTTGTACTGATGTAAAAATGAAACACTTTCCAACTGAACAAAGCTCATCCATGATCAAACTACTAATTTCTTTCTTGTCACTGACGTTGTGTCAATTATGCGTTGTCATATTGAGTGTTCTTGAAAGTTCCCTATTGACCATTTTTTAACCGTCTTGCTTTTTCCAATCATTCATTAGAGGAAGTAATCGGTAACCAGTTTTCTCTCGCAAAAATGAGGACATTTGACCAGTATGACCAGAAAAAAATTCCGGAGACATGTGCACTTCATCAGGTCCCTGGCTTCGAGAGGATGGTAGCTGTGGCTAACCTGCTGTGCGTTCCTCCTTTCAGTCGTCGCCCTCCGTAGGTTCTCAGCTCCTTCCTTGATTTTCAGCTCTTTACGAATCTCCCTGCGGATCCTTTCTCGCTGTTCGTCCAGGAGCTGCTGCACACTGGAATCAGAGAAATCCGAGTTCTGGTCCAGGCCGAGCTGCTCCAGAACAGACAGCCCACCTGGGTCACTCTGGAAAGAGAGGGAAGGAAAATGATAAAGAAGTTAGGCTATGCGGTTATATGAACAAAACAAAAGATTGTGGTAACATAGTCGGCCTGGGAAGAGGAGGTGTTGAGAGTGTGGTGGACAGAGGGGACAAGATGGTGAACAGGATAAGGAGTAATGGGAGGAAAGAGATAGAGTGATAGGGATGATAGTGGTGGGGGCTGGGGAAAATGGGAAACGTTGTGGAAAATGCTAGTAAAAAAGGAAGCAAGAGGGGCAGTAAGGAAAGACACAAATCTTGTTCAGTCAGTTATAAAAATAGAAACACAAATGTCCAGTGTCAAACCTGCTTACAACAAGAGCTTAAGGGTCAGGAACACCATTAGAAATCCCATTTTCAAGATAGTCTGCCTAAAAAAAACGGGCTTAAACATCAAATCACAAATCTGTACCTTGATCTGTGTCGTCAGTAGCTCTTTATTATCCTGATCCAGTTCTACTCTAATGCTTGATAAATATCATGAAAATCTTAACCTGAATGAAAAGCACACTGTGGTACAAGAATATAATTGGACTCCACTCCTACTATTTTAGTTTCTACTCACTTCCTGTGTTTTTTGAAAATGAATCCTAGCAAAATCTGGAGACTCAACTAGCGAGAGACACAATCAGGAACTCAGCAGGAGAGAGAGTTAATCACGTGAAATCACAGCCACACAGCCAATATTACAGGAACACAAAAATCAAACAAACAAGCCAACAACACTTAACCTCCGAGCTGTCGTCATCCTCCTCGTCACCATGCCAACACATAGTCCACTCAGATATTATGACCCCGAAAACGGGAAGATGAACAGCAAATGCTCCCGAGCTCGGACAAACGGCTAATGCCACACCGTGAGCGAAAAGGAGAATAAACAATAAAAAGAGATAAAGAGAGGGAGAGTTAAGTGAGGGAGGGGGAACGCCCCCGAAAGAGGATATCCGTCCTAACACCAAGCTGCTCAGGCCTTTCCTGTTTCCTCTGCGATTTTGCTGCTGTCAGAGGAGAGTGAGACCCAGAGAAAAGGGGGACAGAAACTCTATACATCAAGGACATCCTCCAATCCCAGAGTTTTTGGAAAGCATTCCTAGATCTGTGGCAGTACGCTTGTACATTGTTAAGTCTTTCTCTAATGCTTATCAATTACTCAGATCGGGCTCTAAGGAAATTGTGACAGCTTTTTAATAATTTTTGTGCTCGTGATGAGATATGATCTTGAGGGCGGAAACATAGGAAGTATTTGTTTTCTAAGTTTTGGGTTAAAGCCAGAGAGCAAAGATTAGGATGCATTTCTTGACCGCTTGTTCCCTCATATTCCTGAAATACAAACCAAGAGAGACAGCCTACAATATCATCCAAATCAGAAAATGAGCACACAGTTTAAGACCCGTCAACACGGCACAATAAAAATGATCTCACAGGTTGCATGCAACACGGGGCCAGATGGGTGTAATCAAATATGGGTGGCAATCTGTGTTTATGTGATCAGAATGAATGCCTGATGATTTATAAAGATATGGACTGTGCAGATAGAGATGGATCATACATTTTCAAAAAACTAAACTTGTGTTTTGAAAATGAGCTCCAGGGATGGGACTGCTGAGGGTCTTTTACTTTCATTCAAACAATTCCACTGAGAATCCAGCATTTTTATCCACATGTATTAAATGTTGTATTGTAATTTTAGATTATTTATCTTCATAGTCAACTGTATATATATTATTTCTCTAATGCCAGTTTTTTTAAATTTCTTCTTTGAGATGTCTACACTTCAGCATAGTTTATATATTATAGTTTATACTCCTTTATTTCTAATTATTTTCTATGCCATGATTGTATTATGCTGCTGCACAAACATTTCCCAGTTTGGGATTAAAAAAGTAGTTCTTATCTTCTTATCTTATCTTATTGCAGACCCATCTACAAAACAACCTGCAAATGGTGAGTTTTTTCCCAAAATGTAGGAACAGTCAGACTTTTGAAACCAGCAATACCAGTGCCATCAGACACTGTTCTAAATTGAGGATGACTAAAGATATTAAATCGCTACTTCACACGTTTGTTAATGGTCCTCTGTGAGAGCCTGAAATCTCAGTGTGAAGAGGGCTATTCTCTGTCTATCTTTAATAATATTGAAATGATCTCCTCCCTCTATAAGAGATCAGCAGGAAGAGGATGACAGCTAACAGCTAGCACTGAGCTACAGCTCCATATGAATACAGCTATAATACGATGTCATAGGGCAGCAACATTAGCAGTGAGCTGGCAGCTTGCCTGATGGCTGCCCAAACATGGATGTGTTGTAAGAACTACATACCGGAGTCCTTTAATGAAAACCCCTCGCCCAGCACATAAGCCACAACAGATGTTCCCACTTCCTGGTTTGCTTCCACATGGTTCAGTACATGCTAAAAGATGACATCATGCACATAAATATAGCTTTCTGATGCTTTGGGAAAGGTTTGGAAATATTTAACCTCCATGATTGGACATTTATAATATACATAATTGTCTGAAGTTCTGAGGGCCCCGTCAACATTTCTACAGATGCCTTTTTTATAAGGACTGTCAACTGTATAGAGAAATAGTTATTTACATTTCAGCACTTCCTCCATCTGTATGTGTGTGTGTGTGTGTGTTTTTCGGAGTCCTTAACGGCAGTCTCGGTTCAAATCTGACCCTGTGCCCTTTTGTTGCTTATCGCCCCCCTTTCATCAACCTTATCTTTCTAATAAATAAGGCACAATTGCCAACAAAAGCATTCAAAAAAACTACTTTTATAAAGATTAGACTGGCTTAAGGCCCTATTTTGGCTACAATGCTAGTATTCATTCTTGAAAGGAGGAAATTGAATGCACTCTTCTAACATCAATATATAAAAAGAACATAACCTTTCAAGATAATGAAAGATAAATTCAACTTGTTCAGATATTTATCAGTTCAACCCTTTCTCTCTAAGGCTTTGGCTGCAACCTTGATCTATTCAATCAGTATTGGTATGTGTCAAGCAATTTAATAAATAGGTTTAATTTAATAGTATTTACTCATGGATTAAACCAGAAAAGAACACCATCTCTGGTCCAGTGGTCCAGTCACACTCTCCCTTTAATGTGTCATTTGATCATCTGGTGGGAACTTGACTCCTGTCACTTCCAACACAACATGTGTTGAAGACGTGTAACAGCAGCAGATGTTGACAGGATGTGTTTTGACACACATATGTACGTAGCATACAACAGCAACACTAGATGAGACGTCACAAACCAGTCATAAAGAGACTGACACCTATCCAATGAGCTGAGCTCAGCAGTTACACAGAGAAAAGCTGATACAATTAAAAACCCTCCAATCCATCTTTCGGTTGTTGACCCGGTGTAACACTACAAAAATGGCAACAGCTATCGGGCATGATTGACTCATCCCATTCAGCTCGTTAGTGAACTAGCCCAGGGAGAATCATTCATCGGCAGCGTCAAGGCAAGTAATGACGAGGCTAATTTAGTAGATAAGTCACAGCGCCAAGTGAGGATAATTCAATCAGACTGTGTGAGCAGCGTAGATGAGCCTAGGGCTGGATGGAGAGGGGCGAGAAAGTGCATAGGAAACATGCAATTCCGTGTGTTGGAGTGTATTAGCATGTCCTTCACTGTGTGGACAAAGCCTGGAGTTCTGTGCTAACGACCACTCGGTACAGATAGTGTCCACACACAGGTCATGGGAGGTCATTGTCGTGCAAGCATATATTACATGGCTAAAAATAGGAGGAGATGTATTCACTTTTAATTAACGCACACACATTAGAACTGCAACCAGAAGTACATCAGTGTATTGATAATCGTTTGGTTATTTTTTATGCATAAGTAACAGGAATGATGTTTTTATATGAAGATTTCCTGCTTTTATTAAATTGTATTTAATATTTAAGCTTGGGTAGTCAATATTAGAAGTCAGCAGGAGTCGGCTGCATATAAAGAAAATGTCCAACCAAAAAACGTGGCCCCCAACTCTTGTCGAATGAAGGTAGCAGCACGAGTTTCATAAGTTTGGTAAGTCTCATGAGAAAGTTGACAACTTGGTAACACTGACTGACTGTTCCTTCAGGCCTTTTACCAAAGCCACTCCTAAATTATCATTACGAACTTAAACAATGAACATATCCACGGTTAGCACTCATTGCTGCCAAGCTAGGAGCTTTTGGAAGGCTCTGGTGAAAATACATTGCAAGCTTTCTACCGAATATCTTTTGGACTCACAAAGACATTTGAAAGACATCACCTTTGACTTTTATTAACAAGGATGGACGTTTTTCACAGATTTTTGAAAGTGTATATATACGAAACTGTTAATCGAGAATGAATCAGCAGCATAAATGAATACACAAACACACACTCCCACTTCGCAATGAAACATGAGGACATGTCTTTTGGGGAATGAGGACATAGGGTTCAGCCCATTTCTGACTGCAGCCTGTGTTATTTTAAAGGGTGTGATCTGTGTGCTCTCACAGCTCCAGTACATTCACTCCAAACTCGCTGTTGAATTTGACACTAGTTGAAAATGCCATTACATAACTGACTGTTTCTATCATGACAGGAGGAAGGACCAGCAAGATGTGCTCAAAAGTCACAGATCACAATAGAAGATGAAGAAACAAAAGCTTTTTTTTTAATATAGCAACAATGACACACAATTCTGAATCTTCTTTATTCCCCAAAAGAAGACAGGAAGAAAGAGTTACTGTTTCCCAGTTAGAGCTGAGGAGGGGCGAATGACTTCCTGCTGCTTTGATGATCTTCCAAAATGACCACTTTCATTAGAAATCCTTTCCCATCATCAAGGTTATACTGTAATTTAGATTTAGCTGAATGACAGATTAATAAATGTTACATTTGGGTGTATTTTGCACATTATATGATATATGTGATTCATAAATAAATTGACCACTACTTTTAACAGAATCTAGGACACCTTAAACGTACTAAAGACAGGAACTTTCTGAAAAGTTTTAGTTAGCCTATTTTGCTCAAGTCTATTTCCTAAATCTCTGCAACAGAGTTGGATTGATTTAACGCAGCATTTGTAAAGCATTCTGCCTCAACTGATGCCAACTCAAGTGAGGCAATACATCGCACTTCACACAAAATCCTTTATAGACTTTTTTTCACAAAGGTGGGGATTCAACTTTTCGGTGGAATTCCCCTTTCACTTCAACCTATCATTTTAACACATGCATGTCAGAATCAAACTACATGCTGCAGGAAGAGCTAGAGGACTAAATACACGGTGTGATTTGTAAGAAGTCATTTTAGCCCGGCTGACCAGTTTGTGGCAACAGAGCACATGTGGTGCTTAGTTTAACACATGTGCATACTTATGTCATGTAAAAACGGCATGAATGTGTAGAAAGCTGAAGCTACCAGGTTTCTCTTTCAAACACACACTGGCACGTACAGTATGTATGACAGAGGCTTGAGTCTGCAAAGTTTTTACAGCAACTTGCACACCACTTCCTTTAGATGTCTTCCTCTGCCACACGGGCCGTATAATTCTACTGAAAAGACGAACCTTCAGGGAAATACCATGTCCTATGTTTGTCAAATTGACTGACAGCATGGCACAGAGAGAGGAAACAGGGCAACTTAAGACAGGAACAGAGTGGATAATGAAGAGAAGAGAAAACAAACTGAACACTTTTTATTTTAAAAGGAGAGGATGATTAAACCCAGCCAATCATTTGTTGGTACAAGTCCATGGATAAAAATCTATCACTGTTAAATTGAAGGACACTTTTGAGGGTAAATCACAAGTCTGTTTCTAGAAGCACAGTTTTAGAGACATACAAATGGGCCTTCACCAGCAACTGGACCATTAGTAATGAAGACTAGAAAAAAATACACAGGCAAGAGCAAAAGCCAGTTTGTCCTGTCACGCTCATGAAAAAGACAGAGAGCGAAGTGAAGGGCTGGAAGAGAGCGAGAGAGACACATGAGGCAAACAAAGAGAGAGCAGCAAGGGGACAGGAAGAGAGGGAGAGGAGAGACGGTTGAGGCACAGCAGAGCGGATCACAGGGTTACAGCAGACAAACAAGCAGAGGAAAAATTAAAGAAGGGGATGTAAAACAGGCCAAAGAACAGCAATAGCACTGCAACTATAACATGCAACAACTTTCAAACAAGATGCATTCAAAGTGTTTGATTTTACTCAAACCAACAGCTACTTGACAAAGTAAAGCAGTAAAAGACGCCTGGTTTGCTGGCTGTGTCTGGAGCCCCCATTACACCGAAGATGCTCATGAAAGTGCACGGGGGTGGGATTCAAACACTGCTGTTGGTTTAACCCTCTTTTGTTGATTGACAGCTGGCGGTTTTTAGTCCATGAAACAAAGCATTGCACCAAAAAAGAAGAAACGTGATGTCTTTAACAGGGACAAGGTGACCTGACCCTTTACAAAACTACACCCAAATACACAAGAATGAGAACAGGCAGTTGACATTTAACCCCTTTGGTCACATTATACACCTCCAGGTCTACTTACTTCCTCAATAACCACCAATGAAAACAGGTGGCTCTTTTGAAATAACACCACATTTAAAAAAGCTTGCATAAGTTTATGTCGGATTTAATAGAAAGCTCGTCAAGCATTTGGCTCAACCTGGCAGCTATTGTCTTCATCATCTATTGGCCACTTAACTTCTTTGATTCAGGTCCTGTGAGCTTGACAGCTTGGCAGATGTGGAGGAAACCATATTCTTTGAGCTGCACCCAACTCTTTAGTGACAGGACAGAGATGATTGCCAAACTCATTCAGCCAGCGCAAACTGAGCTGGAGTGCAAGACACACCGGCTGTGTCCAATCGTGCCGTTTCAAATGACAAGCTGAGGTGTACTGAAATTGAAGGAGGATCTCAAGGGAGGATTTCAAGGGAGACAGGACAGTAGCATAAACCTGTATTAAGACAAATACAGGTTCTGTGTTTATGTGCATCTTTCCTTCTGGCCTGAGGGGAGAAAATAGCTTTGCTTCAAAATGCTGTCCCTCCCTCCCCTGACATGTGTTGAACCGCATGTCAGGAAACTGCCGTGTTGTAATGCAAACCTTGGGCGGAGTGCTTGAGGCTCACCTGGATATGGCTCACACGCGGCAATAAACACGAACAACGTCACTACAGTATTTATCACAGCAGCATCAGGAGCAAATCATTCTAGAAGAAATATCAATTACATTTCTCAACTTTAGTACAACTACACTGGTAAAAATACATTAAAACAAGTGGGGAATCTGCTGCCTGTGTGTCCGTCTTCAAGGTGAACAGTGGAAAATGTTTTTGTTCTTAAGCACACGACAGTTTCCCCGTAGCATTAAATCACCATCAGAGGATATGGAGGATCTTAGACCATGTTAGAATCCATCTCCAATCATTACCAGACTTTATATTTTCTTTAACAGTAGGCTTCCCACTGTGCTAAATTACATGGTGGCCATTCATTTCATTGTGTTTTACTTTTGATTATCAAACCTTTTACTGCCGTGTCTCCTAAAGTGATAAACTGTTATATGATGTTTAAAATAGTGATGTGTGCCTTGTTAAAGCACTTTGAGCATCACCTGATGCACGAAAAGTGCTATACAAATAAAGCTCATTATTGTTATAATTTTTAAGGAAAAAAGAACCTCCAACAGGGAGATCATGGATCCCAGGTAATGAAATTGGTTGGGGAATACGTCTACATTACATCACTTGGCCCCCAAACCTGTTTTAAATTAAAAAAATCAAAGTTGATTACATTTATCTTCACGTTGGCTATCAGACCGTGCCTTCATCAAATAAAAAAGGAGATCATTTGTGAAAAAAGCAGTTGTTAACAAGTTGTTTATTGACATGAACACTACTCCATCACGTTAGCTTGCAACTTCTGCCGATTGCAACATCATTCCCCATGGGCTCTGGGACCAAAAACTGTTTAGAGTGTAAGAGCAAGGGATGAATCAATCATAAAGACACCCCAGTGGCCAGAGGTAGATGTTTAAATGACAAACATCCTCCTGTGGGAATGTAAACAGTTCTGCAGGGTGAAGTGGCTACTAAACCTTTCCTGGAATAGAGAAAGGAAAGGAAGCAGAGGAGAGGAACAAACAGCTCCTCTGCTGGACTATTCTCCGAAGAACAAACACACTGGGGCATTCATCTTCCTCATCAGCAGGGGGAGGACCCTCAGCTCGGCAGGCGAACTGTCAATCACCATGTTCTCAAACCGGGCCCAGCGAGCGGTCCAGACCCCTATCAATCATTGTCCACTCCCTGCCCCGCCAATTCTGTGGCGATGTCCCTATGGCTGTCATTCATCCTGCGGCTAGCACACAAAGTGGTGTGTTTAGAGACCCTGCAGATGTAGCCTTTTAAGTGATAGTTGGAAATTATTCCAGGTGGGAATGTAAACACACACGGGCCTGAAGTGGAATATTTGGCTGTACAACATGGCTACATTTTTGAAGTTCTATTTATAAAAGGGAGGATGCTGTTCCTCAATAACTCCCTCTTTCTCATAGCGCTGGTTCTTAACAAACACCAGAAGAGCAAAGATAAAAGAAAAGCACACGTAAGCTCCAGTCAAATTGTGAAGGTGAAAACTGGAACATTATGTATAGTATCAATGTGGAGGAAGAAGAGCATGAAGACACACATCTGAAGCATGGATCCCAAGTGGAAAAAACACATAAAATGATATTACTTCTCCTCACTCCACTGATATAAAACATACATTGAAGATCATTTCACATGCCTCATCTCATGTGACACTATACAAGACACATTTTTCTGACCCGAAAAACTTTTACATGCCATAGATGAAACTCAAACCCCTCTAAAGATAAACATCAGATGATCTGTGTCACATGTTTGCACTGTACACTGGATACAGCGGTGGAGGCGGGGCCTGGTTCATTACTTTGAAAGTTGCTCAGTGAAGCAACAACTAGTTCTTTAAATGTCTGATCTATAACAAACACTGGCAATGGGAGTTTATAGCCATTGACAAACACTACAATACAATTGATTTGCATCAGATTCAGAGTAGTGCGTATTTTTCTCTTTGCAGACGAACACAGAGACCAACAAGGAGGAGACATTTACAGAGTGATTTACAAGTGCATGCAACCTGAACATGTTTTAATATACTGTATAGTACAAGTGTTTTTAGCTTTACGGTTACCACAAATATATTGCTAGGTACGTTTACACATACAAGGAATTTGATTTGGTGGTGTCAAAATAAACAATCTACGAAAATAAGTTGTAAAAGTAGGTAAAAAATACCAAGATAATAAAAATAAGTATTTTTACAAAACTATTTAGCATTAAATGGGTTTGACTTGGGTCTCAATTTGTCAGTCAGGGTCATTATTTTTCTGATTCAGTCACATTACTGAAACAAAGTCTAAAATAAATGCAAATGTTTCAGATTTTCGGATAGTAAAAAAACAACACAGACCTACAATGATGATGCAAATGTAAAAACAGAAGTTATTTACATCTTAAGATCAGGAAGTGAAACAACACACTCTTCCACAACCACATTAGCCGGTGTGTTTTGCTGAAGATTGCAGCATACAATCACTAGTCTTCAGAATTTAGAAGTTCAGTGGTTAAAAAACTGAGTTCAATGACAATATTAGAAAAGATCAATGTTAGCCACGATGGGAAAGATCAAAGTTAGAGATAAATAAAGTAATCAAGCTTGTTGGTGCTCTACTTGTTTCTGTGAGCAGTCTGAAGCGTGTTATTAGACTATATATACGTGCGAGTAGAGATGTCTGGGTAATTGTTCTGACAGGTCTGGGGTATCTGCCTAGATGAACTCCATGAAAGACAGTCCTGCAGAGCTGCACTTTGTTTTACTAGTAGTGTGTTAACTCTAAAGTAAAGAGATAGAAATAGGTCTGCATGGCTGAACGCCAGTGAAGCACTGATCTGATGTCAGTTTGGGTGTGTCTCTCCTTGTCAAACGCATAAAAACATAGAAGGAGACGTGAGCTGATACTGGACGGGTTCACTATGAAAGGATCTGAGTGCTAAGGTTAGAAACAGACTTTGACCCTAAGCCAAACAAGAACTGCTTCCCTCCGTTTCTGTGCACAAGAAAGGAAATGTGTCTGAGAGAATGTGTGTGTGTGTGTGTGTGTGTGTGTGTGTGTGTGTGTGTGTGTGTGTGTTTGAGTCATATAAAGAAAACATCTGGAGGCATTCCTGAGACGCCTGAGTGGTGACAACAGCCAACCTGGCAGGAAAGACAGGAAGGAGAGAGGGAGGGATGAAGGGTGAGGTAAACTAAGAGCGGGGAGAGCCGTGGAGAGGCAGTACAGCGACTGCACTCCCTACAGAATGTCTCCTCCACTGATCTGTATTCTGTTAAATAACACAGGGCTGAGACCAAAGCTATTTAAAACAAGAGAGTTGTCAGGTGGAAACCTCATATCTTTACAGATGAATGTGTTTTAGAGAGAGGTTGTACATGGACCCAAACAGGTTTGAATACTCTAAAGGGAATAACCTAAGAAGTTTCTTCTTAACATAATTTCATAACAAAATAATATTCCATTCACTTTGACATAAGAGAGTAAAAGGCAAAACCCTCACAAGAAAAGAAAGGTCTTATTGAAAAGTAAGACAGGAATTGATTGATTTTTTACTAACTTAAATACAAACATTCATATGATTTTGTAGAAGTAACTGTTACAGTTCACGGATAATTAACTGTTTTAACTCAATTTTACCTTGAATATTTGTCAAGATAATATAGCATATTATGATAATTTAGCAAAATGATCACTTTATAAGTCAGCTTAACACAAAACCCACTTTCCCTACAGCGCACTCTCTGTGCTCCTCCCACCTATGATTCTGAAACTGCCGTTGGGAGGGAGATTTTTCCCACTTGGTTTCATTTGATCTCAGTTCCCTTGCTGAAACTCCTCTTCTTCATTTCTTTCTCTACAAGCAGAGGGAGGGATGAGACTGCAGGGAAGAGCAGAAGAGAGACAGACACCAAACCTCCCAAAGAGATGGACAAAGGCCATATGTCTGAAAAAGAGAGAGGAGGGAGGAGAAGAGAGGGACGGTCAGCCAAAAAGGGATAAAGAAGCAGGTGGAGGAGAAAGGGAGGTGGTCGACCCTCACTGCCAGAGGCGGCTGACAGATAAAAGAGCATCTGAGAGCATGCTGGTTAGGCCAGACATGCTGCCAAACACACAGACATCAGACACATGAGGGGGCGATGAGAGAGAGAGCTAGTGTTCAGGGTGGAGAGGAGTTCATTGAGAGCACATTTGGGTACTCCGGTGACTTAACATACACATAACATTAAATCCCCAAAAACTAAATCAATTTCAAATACAACAAAAAATGGGAGTTCAATTTACTCATCTAGCATTTGTTTTTGACCAATATTGAAAGACATTTTGTTGTCGCAATGTTGAGTTTTTAGGAACAAACTTCCGACATGTGCTTCCAGACACCGGCATCTTTAGAAGACAAAGGCAAGCCGTACGAGGGAGGGGAGAGACCGAGCCCCCAGGATGAGCGCCAGGCTTTGAAACCAATTTTCATAGTTCATTCCAAACTTTGTAAATAGTATAAATACTGTTGGCAAGCGGAGTATGGGCGCTTGCTTTTTGGACCCAAAGTTGCGAAATAATTGAATCCTTGATAGTTGAAACATTATAGTATCATGCACCACTTTGCAACTTTCAACTACATCTTTGATCCAGATACACGGGGTATGATCACTTCCTAACAAACACCGCAAGCTTAAGATATAGATCAGATGATCTGTATCTTTGGAGGATATGTTTCTTTGAGCAGCTTGTGGCAGGTTCTGTGGACATGTGTAATTTCTTGATAAATAAATGCTAACATGCTCAACATTTCCAAATTACCGCTGCATGTTACGGCTTAGGTCAGCTCGCTTTTGATACCATGTTCTTTGCCCTGCAGATTGTACTATCTGGCGGGATACTTTGCTGAACATCAAGGTGACACCGACAGGATTTGAACCAAAAGAAAGTCTTTATTTTTTCATTTTAAGCATGACTAGACAAACTGAGCTTTAATTCTTTAAGACACCAATTTTCAGGTATAAGTGGATAGCGGAAATATGACTAAAAGCTGACTGCAAGCTAGATATATTTAAAGAAAGTAAGATGTCTGTGTTTGAGAAAAAAACACGTGTGTAAACATGTGGGGAGAGAGATACAGAAACTGGCTATGAGTTTGTCACAGTAATGTACCGAGAGCACCGAGGGAGGCTTGCATTACACTGTAAAACTAACAGAGAGAGGCAGCGCGTGGAAGTGAACACGAATGTCCCTCAGGAGCACCCCAGGGATTCACTGGCCTTGATGTGTGTGTCACAGCGTTAACAGTTATGACAGTTAGGTTCAGGTGTGGCAGCAGCAGAGACCCGTGCAGCAGGTCCGTGGCTGTAGCTGTGTGTGTGTGTGTTTAAAAGGACCTGCAGAAACAAGTTCAGCCAACCAACAGCGATAATGTGGTTGCAGTTGAAGGGATATTACTGACAAGTTGGTTGATACACGCTGTTCAACACCTTTGTATTGATTTATAAATCGAATCTGTTTTCATTGGAATAATTGTTAGACGTTTGTCCTTAGATTAGTTATAATTATTGTAATAGGTGTATAATAAAAGATATTAAATCTAGGAAGGTGGCAAAAAGATACTGGCCTGGTTATGTCCCTGAGGGGAAAATAAATACCGACTTTTTCAAACTGTCCAATTTGTTAGCTACCGTTATTCAGCATCTATCACTAAGGTTGTGCAAGAGTGGGTCTGGGTACAATAAACGAGCAGCAGCTGTTTTTATATTAAAACTGACCTGTTGCATCATTTTTGTTTGATCTGTTCAGTCCATCAACATTCCCATGCAGTACTTGGACTCGCAAAAAAACTAGCACTTACGTATATTCTCCTTTTTATTCTAAACCATCTAAAACCTTCCATAGATCGAGAAATTTGCGCTGAGAAAAGACGAAAAGCATCGTGTCGGCTTCTGATATGGCGGCCATTACTGAACCAAGTCTTGCAAAATTTCGCAACTGCTTGCGAGATCTGTGTGACGTCGAGGGAAGCTAGCGATGTGATTGGCTTAGACATAGTGGACAGCGTGGGCTGCTGTGGTCGCCATATTGGATATTTGGTAGTGTCGCTAACTCCTTTGTTTGGTGTACGGCGTCACGGGTCATGTAAACACAATGCCGCAGGGCTTGAAACCCAGTAAGGTGTGGGATCATGTGACGAAACTGCCGCTAGATACTGCGAAGAGTAACCTGTGTGGGAAAGTGATCAAGTGCGCTGGGGTAACATCGAACATAGCGAGGCACTTGAGGCGAAACCACAAAATAGAAACTACTCCATATGCAGCCTCAGCTACATTAGTTTGAATTTGAGTTGATTATCAGTTTATTTTCAATTGATAATTAGCTTACAATAAGTTCACTGTAGTTACTCACACAAGCCATGGGTTCAGGTCCGGACTTATAAGTCCGGACCTGAACCTGATCCTCTGGACTTGAGTCCGGACCTGAACCTGAATGTGAGTCCAGGTACGCAGCACTACGCGGAACTGTAGTGGGGAGGGGGGCGCATGAGGAGATCAACATCTGTATGGTTCCTTTGAATAACAGCGAGCCTTTACTTTTAAAAGATCGATAAATGGATGTTTGTGGAGAACAGTGTACTTAATTCCCACTATTGACATATTTACAGTTGATAATGTCCTTTATAATATTTGATTGATTTGA
Organism: Eleginops maclovinus; assembly: GCF_036324505.1. Classification (NCBI taxonomy): domain Eukaryota; kingdom Metazoa; phylum Chordata; class Actinopteri; order Perciformes; family Eleginopidae; genus Eleginops; species Eleginops maclovinus. Next base: position 10,324,901 of record NC_086353.1, read on the forward strand.
TTTGATATGAAGGCTAAATGAAAAATAAGGCTTAATGAAAATTCTTTCTTCAAGTTACTGTGAAAGATGAGGAAAAGAGGAATAACACAGACAACGAAATCCAGCTTCTTCCAGCAGAGTATTCATGTAAGAATTGTTTTCTTGTGTGAATGTTCAAAGGTGTGAAAGGTCAGAAAACCATCACAGACACATAGCTAATAAAACTGTATGCTAAGTGTCTTGCATAAATATATGATATACATTAACAAAATTGAATAAGTAGACATACAAGATGTATGTGACAATTAAGATGTACCTTTTAGTTTCAGTTACACTCACTGTTCTTTGTATTAACTTATGAAACATATTATATTGTCTATCAATCAGTGTAATTATAATATTACCAAAAAATTATCTGGTCTTCCCCACCGACACACACACACACACACACACACCTCCTCCCAGTCTCAGCACAAAAATAATGTTGTAACAAAGACAAAAACATGGCTGTATTCCACAAAAGTTGCACCTCAAAATGCAGGAAATAGTGTTTCAGAGAGTTATGAATTTTCAAAATGTTTCGGGGGGGGGGGGGGGTGCCCCCGGGCCCCCCTACAATACTCGCACCTGCAGATAAAACGGATACGATGAAATGAAACAGTAAAGTCAAAGCCATCCAAAAAAATTGAAAGAGGGGGAGGTTTGTTTGGATTTGAATCAGCTTATATAAAGTATTTAGGGATAAGGGACCTGATTGAGTAACTACAGCCTAATGTAAGCAACCGTTTCATCAAGTGGGAGGGGAGAAAGCATTTCAATCCAATCTCTAATTACATACCCAAATATAATTTTAGAGATTACGCTAAATTAATTGTCCTCAGAGAGTCCACTCTCATTAAAGCTTCCCAAAAAAAAGGGGTGATGTGTAAACGGTGTTACGAAGAGAACACTCCGTCTCAAAAACATAACGGGCATGAATACAAGATCGACTCTTAATTGAGGCAAATTCCTAAATAAGACAACCTTACAGCTGGGAATAGCCAGGTGTGTGTATATCATTAGGCAGAAAAACGATGACCTCATTCTGTTGCCAGCTGTTCCTATGACAGCACCGCCTCAGGTAGTTCACCAGGAAACACCTGTCCCGTCTCTTCCTCAGTTGTCCATTTGTCTAACGATCTCTCTGCGTTCAGGCTTGCCGACATTCAAATCAGCAGAAACTGAACGAAGGCAAAGCCGGGTGTCGTCCTGACTGAGTGTTAAATAACTCAAGTGATCCGTGCCATGGGAGCTTTGTCTGGAGAGAGACTGACAGTCCGCAGGGCGACTCAAAAGAAAACTTAAGCAGAGGAAAAGTACTAACTAAGTGTGTTGGTTCTTGCTATGGCTTTGCATTGTTCATTTATTTACACTGCAAGCCAGCAGGAGAGCACATGAGGAAAGCATGACATGGCACATTGTTGCATCTGCAAACATGTACTGTGGAAGGGAGCCTGACTAAATATATTTTTCCAGAACCACCTCAATTTGCCAAAATTGTTTTACATTTTGAACTGACTGCCACCGCACCCCGCAGCTTCCCCAACCATACATCCAGACCTGAGCCTGTGAGCCTCCCAATGGGCCGAGTGATCTCACTGTAACTCGATCTCCAAGCCTTTCTAATGAGAGGGATTGTTTGTGGGGAGACCTTAATAACTCCCATAGCCTATTTATATCCTGTCACACCCTCAGTGTATGACGCACAAAAAACACACACAAACCCCACACACATCAAATTTGACACAGAATTTCTATCCAACAATAGAAGATCTTATTAGACCATGCTGGCAAATATGTTTAACTCAGTCTAAACAAATATGAAATGCATTTTTAATTTTATAGGTTTACTTACGAAATCCTACAGTAATCTAATGGGTTTATTATTGATAAATGGTAACCTCCAACATTGTTCTCACTAGGAAAACACACGGGACCACCAAGAGTTTCTTCAGTCACGGTCCAAGTTTCTGCATTAAAACATTTGCATAAAGACAGTTATAACTTATTCGGTGTGGTGATTATATTTGGCCTTCAAGTGTTTACTGCAGGCTAACAGAACAACAATTAAAAGCATAAATCCTTTCCTTCCAAGTATCCCGAGGGGAAGACAGCTCTCGAGGTGGGACCCTGCCCAAACAGGAAAACAAGAGGAGGACTGTAGAGAGAGGAGAGGAAGAAGAGGAGGAGGAGAGCAGCTGGTGCGTAGCATGGACAAGGGGGAGGGAGAGATAGCAGGAGAGGGGAGAAGAGAGAGGAACGGAGGAGGGAGTAAGATAACAGAAGGGTAATATGGTGGATCAATTTACGACTCATACAGAATCATTCATTAGAGAGAGTTTGGTCGGACTGGAGAGGCAAGAAAATGTTCCCCAAACATAACAGTGGAAGTAAGAAGGTGCAGAGCGTCAAGTATTTGGCAGAATGCTAAGCCAAGCACTGACAAACAGAATTTGTGGCAAGGAGTTTTTCCAACATCAAACAAGGAACTTTATATTGCAGTTACACACTAAACTCATTTGATGAGTGTGGTTCTCCTAAAATTTGGTTCTGTGGATATCTTTAACTACAACATGTTTGGCATAAGATCTTTGGGTCAAATTTTACAAGCAAACGACTTTTATGCAACCACTGAAGTATTGGACCTAGTTCACTGTTAATGTACCACATGACTAGAACTTTCTGCCAAGTGTAAACGTAAAGCTCCCCTCGACACATCATCACAGCTGGGTTGCTCATACTGTAAGCTCAGCCAGCAAAGAACTGCCCATCATTCAAGGACTGCCATGTGTGAGGATGGCTGAGTAGCTCTTACATGAGTGGGTTTTATTACTGCAGGGCTTGTCAGGGGAAACTGCCCTGATGCCCCAGGTAACTAGACTTGAACCATTTAAACCACTTCCCTCCAAGCAAAGCAACCAATTTCCTGTTGGAAACATTGCCTGCCTTTTCCTTGCTGTAACATCTTATACTCGAGAGATCTACGGTCTTTAGAAAGTTTAAGCTTTAGTAGTACACACATAAAAGGCCACAATGTAGAAGAGCTCTGGACTAGGGATACATCAATATCAAGTTATTGCAGATACATCGGTATTGGTGTTTTTGTTGGACAATATTTAGGAGAAACTGCAGTACAAAAAACACAAAAATGTCAATATCTGCATCAGATTGAAAAACAATCCAGTATCGATCGGGCTTTACTGTGCTGAAAATGAACACAGCAAACCTAGCTTTCATTGAAGCGCTGAAGATTTTCACACAATATTCCCTAAAACAAAGCCCCCTACGTTCTGACATGTTGATATAGTGTCCTAGTGGATATATCGTATAGTTAGGAATCTTGTGATTTACAGCTTTAATACAGTATGCGTCGATGTTTTCATTTTGCATCAATATTTGATTGTTGATTGTTGAATTGATTGTACCAGTACAACTCATGAGGACCATTATTACTTCAGTACTTAACATAGAAAAAAAATGGCAGCCACCCTGCCTACCTTAGCAAACAAAGCTAAAAGCCGGTTTTAAGTCTTTGCGCTCTGTAATTACTGGCTTAACAGGCGTGACTTAAGCCTGCTACAGATTGTTGGACTTTAAAGATTATGTGTGATGCAGCATTTTGCTGACACGTATTCATCTTGTTATCTGCCATAGCCAAGTTCCTTTTGTTACTGTTTGTTCACACCAGTTAGTTTCGTTATATGCACCAATTCCTATTTTAACTGGTCTCCACATCCCACAACACAACATGGTTAAGCCACAAATTCTTTCTCAAGACAGATTCTTTTAAACCCACATGACATATAGAAACGCCACCAAAGGTTTGTCATGGTTGAACATCTCGAGTCACTGTTGACAGTAAAGAATCATTTCACAATACAGAATTTTCCTACAACTACACTTACTGTATGTCAATTCATGCCAAGTCAGCCAGGGGCTTTCTGTGGTTGAATTGAAAGTGAGGTTGGGCTAACCTCAAAACAGACGGTAAGCATTTTATTTAGGTGCTTTTGGCAACCGACCTCTTTCCCTGCAAGAAAACTGCATTTAACCATTCCCTCCATGGCGACATATTAATCAAGTTCAACTTTTCCCTTCTGGCAACAATAGCGGAATCATATTAAAAGCTTTAAACTCGTTTTTAGAACCCTGAAATGATGTCTCATTACCAGTTAAATGAAATGGTAAAGTAATGATGCTTAACAATAATTTAACCGGTCAAATTTTCGAGTACAAAATCCTTATCCCTTTAAGTTTATTATGGAGGGATTCCCCGACTGTCTAATGAGGAGTCCACATATCGGTGCTTGTGCTTTTTACTTTTAGTGTGAGCTCTTGGGAACCATGCATGGTTTATCCAATTAGCTTGACCGATATTGCTTTGTTCCTGAACTGTTTACCAGCCGACCCCCTGCGATGGGGGAGATCACCATGCGTGAATCACCATTATGTGTGCAAAGGATGAGAACATTCGGCACTTAAGGGGTGGCAGGGCAGGAGGTAAATTAAGAAATACTCTTAAGCATCACAGTTTATTCCAAGTCATGCACAATGTGTGTCATCAAAAAGCTATGTAGATCAACATACTGATACAATCGCTTTCAAAACACGCAGCCTCCTTTGTGGTTTGGCTAGTAAACTTCTCCCCTTAGCTTTACTGTTGCATCAGCTTATGTGGCTTTACATTTTTCGTCTTATTCTGTGACCAACACATTTCCCTAAAGTGAAATACTTCCAGAGATTACAACATAATGCTCTCTGTTGATTTCCTTCCTGATAAGAAAAACCATACCCAGAATGAAAGCATGGGACAGCTCAAAGTTGGGGTTTATATTGACATTATTTCTCGGCAGAATGAAGAATTCTGTTTATTTGCTGGGAGGTTCAGCAGTACAACAACAATTCATTTAGGAATGCTTCATCCCGTTTGTCTAATATTCTAGTTAAAGGAAAGACACTAAAAATATGCTTTCAAATCGTTCAGTTAATAACCGAGCCGAGTGCCTGTTTATCAGCAGCACAGCGCTAAGCCATAGGGCTGAGATCGATACATGTGGCCTGGGGGCCCTGTCATAATGAGTAGGGGTCTAGGGTCAAAGTATGTTAGAGTGCAAGGCTGCTGGTGTAGGCAAGCCCTGCGAGAGGGAAAGTGAGGAATTACTGCTGTTGTATAGTGAAAGTTCAAAGACTTAAAGCTAAAAAAAGTAACGCACTTTTACTGATACAGACATGAAGACACTTTAGACCCTGTAAATCGTTCAGTGGAAGAAAAACAGAGAAGTAAAATGTCTGTTACTTTTTTGCAAAGGACTCCCTATGACCTACTTGCTCCGGTACATCCGACTGCTTTTTGTAGGCCTCAGAGTGCTCGCACAAAAGTTGTTTATCGGTGATATCATGACAGTGTGTGAGCTCAGTGTGCACTGTAAAAAAAAAAACGGTTGACAGAACACAGATTTTCTAGGCAACGTGATGCATTTGGTTTTTTGAGTTTTCTTAACTTAAATTCACTGTGGTTGAGTGTACAAACATTTTTAAGTTCTGCCAACTCAAGTTTTTGGAGTGTTGCATAGAAATTTTGAGTTCTACAAACAAAGGCTTTTGAGTTTCACATGTTAATATTGAGTTCTACCAACACAGTTTTTTGAGTTTCACCTTTAAGCTCTGAGTTCTACCAACTCAGTTTTTTGAGTTTCACCTTTAAGCTCCGAGTTCTACCAACTCAGTTTTTTGAGTTTCACCTTTAAGCTCTGAGTTCTACCAACTCAGTTTTTTGAGTTTCACCTTTAAGCTCCGAGTTCTACCAACTCAGTTTTTTGAGTTTCACCTTTAAGCTCTGAGTTCTACCAACACAGTTTTATGAGTTTTACATATAGATTCCAGGAGTTCTACCAACTCAGTTTTTTTAGTTCTACCAATCCCCCTCACCACTCCCCATCATTCAACACACAACAAATTAATTGAATACAATTTGTTTTTATTTTTCCAACATCAATGGGCTACTGGTGTGTGTGTGTGTGTGTGTGTGTGTGTGTGTGTGTGTGTGTGTGTGTGTGTGTGTGTGTGTGTGAAAGAGCTGGTGTAGGCTTGTTCATGGAGGAGTGATGACAGAGCTGGGCGTGCGTGCGTTCGTGTGTATGTGTGTGTGAGTGTAAATCATACACAGGCTTCACAGCAAAAGCTTCTCTTTCAAGGATCGCGTGCGCTGCGAGCATCTTGAACCAAGCTCGGAAAAGATAGTCTGGATGGCCTCAAAGGTGTACCTCATCTTCTCTGGATAGCTTATGTCCATTGCATACATTAGGCCAAACAGGTAGGCGAAGGCAGCAGCGAGGTCAGGTAGGTCGTGTTTTATAACTGCCCCTTCCAAGATGACATTGATTTCAGTCACTGGTGGGGATTCGGTGCCATCATCATCGTCATAGACAGTCAGTATGGCAACTGCCACTCCTCCAACCACCTCTTCCTCAGGGTCTGTGTTCTGTGGGAAAAAACAGACACAGCAAATGTTTTAGTGATACCAACACCCCATTACAATTGCGGTCAACACATAAGCTAATTTAGTTGTTTACAGTCACATTTAGGACAAGACTACCAGTCAATATGTATCCAGCTTCTGGGGAGATATGAAAGAGGCACTGCAAATCTATTAATCACACCGAAATGCTCTGGACTGACTTACCATGCACTTCAGAAAGAACTCTGATGCATCCTCTCTAACAAAAATGGGAAGGCCTCTCAATGCTGTCGTCCTTCTATGGCGCGCAATGTCTGCCGTCTGTGAACACGTGCATACAACCATGGACAGACACACACACAGACAGACACACACTGTAATGCAGCAAGATAACTCTCAAATTAAGAATCTCTGTTTATAAACATCGAATGTCATGTGATTTTGATTATTTAAGGTTATTTTTCTTTTTTACATACAGTTTAGTTTGAGGAACATTACCCACCTCTTCATTAAGTGAATTCAGTAACTTTTCCAAATCTTGACCAAAAGCTGTCTTCCTGGCTTGGTAAAGTTTTATCAGGCGGGACGTATACTTGTCAAGAGATGCATTCCAAGTTTCATGGAGGTTTTTGCTGGTGACTCTATAAAATTCTTTAGATATCTGGACACAAAAAAAAAAACAGTTTATAATTATAATATCCATACCAGGACTTAATGTGGTATAGTCATGCCAGTCTAAAGCTGCCAATGCATTACAAGACTTTCATCTCATCATTTGAATGAAAAGACTACATTTTCAAATGATAGTGTATCAGAAGATTAACCATATAGCCTAGTACACAGGAATGAGTGTTTCAGTACACAAATACACATGGGAAAACCATACACACAAAACATAAAGGAAAACATTACCTCCTCAGGAAAAAACAGTGCAGGCCATCTTTCTTGCACTGTTGACACCATAAATTATTCAAGTGCAGATTATGTTTAGATATTCATTTTCCATAAATGACTGAACAGTCCAATTAAAAGTAAACCAGTACATTCAAAACCACAGCAGAGAAAAAATATATCAGTCAATATATAAGTCTATATATTAGTACTGAATGCCCTGTATGTAGGTTACCCCACAACCTAGCCCTTGCCTATCCTCGTGCTACTGCTCCCTCCACAACCAATGTTAGCGCTACTGTCGCTATCACTAGCTACTACTGCTTGATTGTTAAGCAGACATCACATGGTTCTTTCTGCAACACACGCGGTCCTTATGCAACATGTGTATGGAGTACATTCAATTAAGTTGAATATTTTAGCAATTTTAAGTTTAGATATTTATTTTCCATGAATTACTGAACAGTCAAATTAAAAGTAAACCAGTAAATTCAAAACCACAGCAGCATTCATTAATGCGAGAGAAAAAATATATCAGTCAATATATAAGTCTATGGGTGCGTTCGTAAATTGCCACTCCGAGCACACTCTGAAACGTTTTAACCGATATATACAGTCTATGGATTTGACAGTATCATGAGACTGGTGAAATACTGTCTTTCTGGGAAGTGTTTCGAACGGTTAAAAAGTTTCAGAATGTGCTCGGAGTGACAATTTACGAATGCCCTGTATGTAGGTTACCCCACAAACTAGCCTCGCCTAGCCTCGCGCTACTTCTCCCTCTACTTCAGTTAAGACACAAGGGCACAAACTCTAACTCTCCCTCTACAACCAATGTTAGCGCTACTGTCGCTATCGCTAGCTACTACTGCTTGATTGTTAAGCAGACAGTTCTTTCTGCAACACACGCGGTCCTTATACAACATGTGTATAGAGTACATACAATTAAGTTGAATATTTTAGCAATTTGCTGCTACTGACTGTGCATAGAACATCACGTTCAAAAATTAGCATTAAGTTAGCAAACTAAAATCAGCTAATAACTTTGCTAATTTGGTTGAAATATAGGGCTGAACGATTATGGAAAATAATCTAATTGCGATTTTTCGCGCCAATATTGCGATTGCGATGCGATATGCGATTATTTTTTAAGGACTTTGTCTTCTGTATTATTGACAAGCAAAACATCATATAGTATGGCCAATACTATATTACATTAATTTTAAACTGTTCTTTCCTGGAAGACATACCTCTGTTATGATGACATGAGTTTGCATGAATGATGACTGACAACTAATTCAATCAAAACAGTATATTTGAACATACACAATAGTATATTTTGAGTAGTAACACCTCTGAGCATAGTATAGTAACATCTGAGCATAAAGTGCTGACAAGGAACCCTGGTGTAAACATTAAAATGAAAGTCAGTACAATGTGCAGAAATATATATATATATATATAAAAAAACAATCTGTGGCTTTACCACACTCGACTTTCGACATCTGTGAACTGCTAGAAAGTCATTAAATTAAAAAATAATATTAAATAAATAAAACTAGTCAGTAACATTACACATAAAGTGCAAACATAATATAGCAATTGTATACACACACAAACACACCTTTAAATTAAAACTGGCTGAACATCTTGATTATCTGCAGTAACAGTAACACAGCACAAACTAAAGTGCACAATGAGTATGGCTCTGCCAGCCATAATCATCATAGCTCAAGGTTTTTTGCTAGGAAGACCAGCATATCAACTTTTGCTGGCTTTAAGGATGAGCGAGTGCAAGTCACTATATTCCCTCCAGTGCTGAACAAACGCTCTGAGGGGGCACTTGTGGCTGGCACACATAGATATTTGCGGGCCATCTTGCACAGTCGTGGAAAGTGAATGTTGTGCACCTTCCACCAGGCTAAGGGATCATCCTCTCCGTCAATGACAGGGCTCAACAGGTAACTATTCAACTCTGCCTCCACGACATCTTCAAGTGGCAGAGGCAAAGCTGAAGAGGCCACACTGGTTTTAAAAAGACTACCAAGAGACTTCTTTGCCTTTCCCCCAGAGGCCTGTGCACTTGGAGAATTTTGAGCGGTTTCAGTGCGAGACCTCTTCTCCTGCCAGATGGGAAAAGGACCAGGACCTTGGTTTTAACTGATCTAGTCAGATCAGTGTCCTCAGCATCTTCAGCCAAGACTGATGTTGCCAGAAGATGGAGAACTGGCTTGAGGTAGGAGATGCTCACATACTCCTCTCCAGAAAGAGCATCAGTAAATTCGGAGAGAGGATGCAGTGCCTTATGAATGGACTTCAACACGGCAGCATCCTGCCAGGTTGGGATGAGGGGGCGTGCATGTCGGTCACCTGACAATACCTTTGATATGGCTGTCATCTGTTCCAGCACTCTGGCAATCATTTTCTCTTTGGACCCCCATCTTGTAGGGCACTCAGTAATGAGAGAGTGCTCAGGAAGCTTAAGCTCCTTCTGTGCCTCAGTGAGCGCTGCCTTTTTCTTCCAACTGTGGGAGAAGTGCCCCACCAACTTCCTGCACTGCCCTATTGCTCTGGATACTCTATCATCTTTGATTGCATTTTCTGGAGGAAAAAAAAATTAAGTAAAAAAGTAAAATTAGTGTAACTCAAACAATTGCAGTTGTGTGATACAAGGTTTCACCATTTCTCTCTCTCTCTCAAATTTGCTTTATTAGCATGACTATGGGAACAGTGTTGCCAAAGCTATTGTTACATACATCATGACATACAAGAACATCAGACCATAAGACAAAAACAAAAAAGAAAATACATAAGGAGAGGTGGGTACATCAGCGTTGGGTTGACATAACATAACTAGAATTAACAGCATTAAAGAACAAGGGAAATAATAGTGTGGTGTGTGTTTGTGGGAGAGAGTGATACACAGGCGCGTGCATGCACACACACGCACACGCACACACACACACACACACACACACACACACACACACACACACACACACACACACACACACACACACACACACACACACACACACTCTCTCTCTCTCTCAGCAGAAACTTACCAATAGCAAGATGTAATCTGTGTCCGAAACACTGGAGTCTGGTCCATTCGTTCAGCTGTGCTGCTTTCACCATATTTGACGCGTTGTCCGTCGTTATGCAGACAAGGTTGTCTTCAGTGAGATCCCAGCACGCAAGCCCCTCTCTCAGGCCAGCAGCAATGTTTTCGCCTGTGTGGTCTTCGGGGAAGTAGGCCGTTTGAAGGCTGCGAGCTTCGAGGTGGAGGTCTTCAGAGATATAATGGACCGTAAGGCTTTGATAAGGCTCCGCTGTACGGCTTGACCACATGTCTGTTGTAGCCGCAAAAAACTCCACAGCCTTCAAGTCCGCTGCTACTTTCTGCCTACACTGCATATGTAGCTCCGGAAGGGCAGTCTGACTAAAATACGTGCGGGAGGGCATTTTGTACCTCTTATCCAGCGTAGTTACCAAATTATTGAACCCAAGCTTGGTCACCGTATTGACGGCCATCATGTCTTTCGCGATGCATTGGGTTACTGCTTTGGTAATTTCCGTGTGCCGCTTTGAACTGCGTTCATATGGCGTAACACCTTCAAACAGTTCGGTCAGTGATCCTTGCCGATTAACTTTACTAGGATTATTCTGCACACTGCTTGATTTTGTAGCCATACATCTATCATACACTGTTTTGTGCTGCGTTTTTAGGTGCTGGTACAAATTGGTAGTGTTGCCCCGTGATGTACCAACTCTGACCAGGCAGGTTTTACACAGTACCTGACACTGTGCAACATCTTCTTTCTTAAAACCGAAATAGTCCCACACGACTGATGTGTATTTCCTCTTTGAAACTAGCCCCGCAGGGTCTGGTTCTGTTGAGCCTGAGGCCATTGCGTAGGTTACAGCTAGCTTTGCTTGCGAGTTCTCTCCGGTAGACTGTTTCAAAACTTTGCTCCCTGTGTCACGTGACCAGAGTGCAGCCTCTGTGGTTAGACAATCTCGTTTTACTCCCGCATATCACGTGAACAGAGTATAATCGCAGCCTTTCTTTATAATGTTGATGTATTTTTATACGTGTGTACCCCTTGTACGTTTGTATGTTGATATGTACTGTATGATTTTTTAAATGATATAAAAAAAAAAAATTTAATTTTTTTTTTTAATTTAATTTTTTTTTTAAATCGCAGACTTTCGCGATTAGAACATCGCACTTGGTCATATCGCGATATTATCGCAAATGCGATATATCGTTCAGCCCTATTGAAATACATTAAATATACGACGCTGGTTAGTTCAGCGACCAAATCTATCTTCAATTATTTGCCTTACGCATTCTATTAAGTCATATTTTAGAGAAATAACAATAATTACCTGATATGAATCTCACGTCTGGCAATCCTCTCAACTTCGAGGGAAAATGGTAGAACGGTCGACTCGTGGAGACCTGTGTATGTCCATGGAGACAGGAAGGAAACCCCGTAGTAGGCGTGTCCATGAACATACAGTTGAGGAAACTTAATTTTTTGTGTTAGAATCTTTCTAATCTTGTTAGAAAGTTGAGGGAAACAAAAAATCTTGTTTTGGTGAATCAAATTTCCTTGTTGACCAAATTCTGAGAATATTGAGTTGGGCAAACATTAATTTATTTGTTAGATGACAAAATTGTATTTCTGAATTAGCTTACAATAAAATTGTGTGTAAGTACAACAACTGTAATTTCCTTTTTTTACAGTGTGTGTGTTGAGGGAGAAGGAGGGGTCCAGCTGAAGCAGGAATGCAGGGGTACATCGATATGAGGTCATGAGAATTATGGGATGTTTGCACAGAGGGAAGGGCGAGATGTGAATGAGAGATACAGCAAACGGGTAATAGCCATGAAGAGAAAACATCAGCTTAGAACAGCTGCTGGGACCAAACTATAAAACACAAGCGGTGTTTGAATACACAATGGATTTCAGTATTAGTGTACATTTGGGGTCAAAGCCAAACCATCAGCACTCAGCACACAAAAACAACCAACACGCCATTAACTTGGGCTACATGATAAGAAAATATAACGTGACCAAATTATTTGTGTGTACTAATTACTTCCTTTTTGGTTGCCTTCAATATCTTATAAATTGCTCATTGAAATTACAAATAATGTCAGGTATTCTTCTATTGAACAAATTAATCTTTTAACTGAACACAAAAGACATTGATGGGAAAACGTGTAGGAAAAGCCACTTTAAAATATAAGCTCAAAATTCAGGATTTTTGGACATTGCGATAGTAATTTAAAAAAAAGGTTCCAGCTCTATTATTTACCTATATTGAGCTTGAGTAGGCAGCATGGTGGGCAGCGTAGTGGGTTGCTAAGGGTGTGGTCACCAACATGCTGCAGCCAGGATGAGGAAAATGAACTCACAGTGAACTGAATGTGATCTGGGCTGCTGGTGTCAAACAATACAACCTATTGTGCCGCTGTGGCTGTAGAGCCTCATCATCAGCATAATGCCCTTTAGACCTCCCCTTCCCTCAGCCCTCAGCCCTCCACCCTCGGGCCCGAGCAAAGCCTTACCACATCTGACCTGCTCCCATCAGAGCAGCAGTAATCCAGCTACAGCCGTGCTTTCAAAGTAGCCAAGTTACACTGCGAACGCTTAGCAAACATTTATGAAGGCATTACAATCAGTTAAGTGGTTACAATGGTCAGCCCACATGTATTTCACCCATGAGAGGAGGAAAGAATCAGGGGAAGATTTGACATAACTAGCCTACAGGAAAGGGTAGCCTTCTTTAGACCAGGTCAGCAAACTTCCTCTTGAATATATAATAGTTCTCCAGACAAGGTTTCTATTTTTCCATCTTGATATGTTGCCATTTTTAAAACCTTCTTTAGCTCAGGATTTCCGTTTAGCTGAAAGGAAAATTAAACTTGAAACTAACATCCATAATACAAGAACTGTGCTGTCCTTTAGCATGTCAGCCACACACGGAAAACAGTTACTGACACAGAAACAGATGAGCTTCTGTAATGTGAACACCACATTGAGACACTGAATAGAGCCAATCAGAGGACAGAAGCCTAACTGTGCCCAACACTAAGATGCAACAGACAGTATTGGACATTTTGGTCAACATCACAAGTGAATTTAAAAGTGCAGATGGTTTTGATTCAAAATTGGTGGATAGAAGTCAGGGAATGCCTATCTTGGCTATATTCAGCATCAAATTGGTGTCAATAGCCAACTTAATTAGGAAGAATTGAAATTCCCATACTGATGATATTGCAACTAAAAAAAACCAATGATATACGGCCTTATCTTCCAAGAGACGTGCCATAGAAATAATTATCTATCTGTTTAAATTTTGATGCCTTTATTAAAGCCCAGATGTTTGAGGGTTGCTCAACATCTTAAGTGTTTTTTTCTGGCTTCTCTTTGTGAATGGAGTAGGTGGCAGCTTTGTACTGTAGGAATAAGTTCTGAGATCTTAGAGATTTGTGCTGCTGTTTTAAAATTACTCATCTTAGAAATCTCTTGTTCTTTGGCCCTGCTTTTTTTTGGTTGAAAGTCAAATAAAATCCATTTAGTTGCATTTGTATTCTCGTTGCTAAAAAGAGCAGACCTGTTTCTTGCTAGAGCTAGGTCTAAATTAGTTCATTAGCATGTCTTTATGGTTGACATGCTAAAATACTGGCGTAGCAAAGACAAAGCAAGAGAAAAGCGAGACACTGAATATATAGCGCAGAATGCATCACAAGCGTTGCATAATTGAATATTGATCTGTTATCGTGGATACGCGAGGGGCATTATCGTGACCAGCCACTATCGTGCTGAACAGTTATCTTCATATCCCACACGCCTACTTCACTGGTAAACGGAGGTATAGATCATTTTCTCTTTGATTCCTCTAAATGCTCGGTAGCTTAAACAATCCATAATACGCAGTGTTGGTAACTGCTTTATAAATGCTATACTGTCCTTGCGGGTCAACATAAAGCACACAGTCAGTAGAGCCAACATGAGGTTATGATCATGCGTTACAAGACTTAATATAGCCTTATTCATTTGAGAAATTATATGGTAGTTTCCTGTTAGACTACATTGTTTGAAGCGCCGCACATAACACGAGAGAGGATAATATCTCTCTCCAAAGTCTCCAGTTCCTCAACTGCTCCTTGGTGCATTATTGTGGATTCTGTCTGCCTACATGGCCCCAGGGCAGCACTGAGAAAAAGCCTACTTTGTGCACATAACTGTCTCCTTACATCATGGTTAGGCTTATGGGAAGTACTCCTATGCCTTCCCTGGAGAGTCTGCCTCTGGTTGTGTGTGTCAGCTGTTACATCTGTTTGTGAGTGAACATTTGTGCTCATGTACATTTAGGGAAACCACTCGGTTGTCTGGGATTTTCCAGTGAACCTGCAGACTGCAAAACATGTCAAACAAGCAGAAAGCGCCCCAGATCTCTCAGTGTACTGTACAGAGCAGCAACACCCCCCCCCCACCCACCATCCATTCCATTCCATTCTTGTCTCCCCTCTAACCTTTATCAGGAAGTGTGACGCAGTTGGGCCTGCATTGGGGCTGTTTGATATCGTCTTCCTGCAGGGGCAAACAAATGGCACACCATGGGAGGGGTGCAGAGCTCCCCTGCCTCCTCATATCGGCAAAAATGGAAGCTTTAAGGGGAACTCCGCTGACTCTGGAGATAAATATCTGTTTACAGTAGTTGGGGGTAAAACAAATGTATAAACCTGCCAGTCCAGAGGAAGTTGATGATAAATTGCCTCCAATTATAACTTATCCTTATATTGATCCTTATTTAAAAAGCTATTGACAGCCCACTTATGTAAGCATTAATGCTGTAGTCTTTAAAATCTTCAAAAAGGGAGGCCAACAGATGTCTGACTGTTGTTAATAGACACAATATTTCCAAAACACAGCTACATCTACATCAAATCTCATCCCAGGATCCACCTGTTGAGTCTATGATAACTCAGTCACAGGCACAACAAACATCAAAACATAACTCTAGAGAAATGTAATGAATACTGTGTTAGTGTGACAGCTTATTCCTTCCTTTTGTTTCTGGATTAGCAAGAAAGTTTCTGTGGACAAAGAGGAAAATAATGGTTTCCAGGGTTGTCAAAACAGAAGCCACTGAAAGCAGTCTCTCCCGAAGTCAAAGATCCAAAGGAGACCTTTAACTCAGTCCATTTCCATATTTCCTTCTAGGATTTCCTTCCTCACATTGACCATTTATTAAACCCCTTGAGAAACAGCACCGTTTCTTAGCCTCTTCGCTTGTGATTGCAACCCTGCAGTGTTTTAAGACAAAAACAACACCACCAGTTATTTTGGGCTGTGGCAGAATCAGCTGGCTTCATGATGTGAGCAGATTAACATTGTCCAGCTCTAGCCTCATCGGTTGCTGGATTGATCAATGATGTTTGTGACAAACTGATCACTGGAACATGCAAACTAATGAGGCATGGTCAAATGTATCTGTATTAGTTTGGCAGAGATTTTCCAACTCTGGTTGTTTTCCATATGAAGGTTTCTGATACAGAGCCAGTGAGAAGGCACGTTTAACTGTCTAGCCTGGTGACATTAAGGCACCACAGCTAGAATTAATCCTGGTTGAAGTTGGAAACTAAGCCAGTATAAAGCTTTTATTAGAAGTCAGATAACATGCTGCACTTAAACAGCATAATTACACACAGACAGTGGCTCATTTTACTACAGACACATGCTAAAGTTCAAGACTTCCTCAAGGTAATTAAAGAGCGAAAAGTCAGTGGAGACATTGTCCATGTGTACTAGTCAAAGATAAGTGTTATCAGGCTACACCTAATGATTTAAAAAAGACTTGTTAGCCAGTGGATTATTGCTTAATCAAACAATTGTTTGGCAATTCTGCTTGAAAAGCAATTAGTTCCTTTTCAAAATAACTGCAATTAGTTTTCTCTGTCAAATTATAGAATAAGTGATTGATTAATCAAGATATAAGATGTCACATTTCAAACTGGACCATTGGTCAAGATGTTTTTTTCCGAAATCAAGCTAACAAACCGAAATTAAACAGATATCAGAATACATAATCAGTATACAGTACAAACAGTATGCCCTGATGTTTATAAAAGGTCAAATATGGGTAAAATTCTTAATGAAAGGGAAGTTGGCAATCAAGAACTGTTAGGTGTTAAGTCAGCATTATATGACAGACAGAGACACAAACACAATAAGAGGAACATTGGTTGTAAACTGGAAATCTGCAGCCACCTATCATTGCAAACAGCACTTTTTAATGTGCACTTTCTTAGTAAACCAATTCAAGCATTTGTCACAGTTCTGCATGTTCATGCACCTGTCTCTCACTTAGCTTTTCTAAGTATATCAATGCTAACTTGCCTCATGTTTCACCGCTTTGCTTCACAACCGACGGACATTAGGGTTACTAAAGAGAGTTACTAATTACTGGCAAACAAAACTGCGTGGTTACCAAATAAACAGGTGAGGCCCAAACACCTGCAGGATGTGTGTTTCTAAACACCACACTTGCATGTCAAGTCAGCTGATACAAGACACTTGCACAGACTTAATGTCAGTGTGTCGAGCTCTGCTGGAACAATGGCTCACTAGGTTCAGTGGCATTTATGTTCATAATGCTTCTGTGCTTTGTGTCATAAACATTTCAAGATAAAAAAGGTAGCAATTTATTTCTGTCTCTTTAGGCTTAGGGACTCAGAAATGCAATGATCTAATAACAGATTGCCTACCTGCTTCTTAAGTTAAATTGTGTTAACTCAGCATACAACTATTACTAGTAAATGTAAAGCCAGGACCATCCTGCTTACTACTGTTTTCAATGAAGGAGAAAAGCCTCATGGTAGTTGGGAATGGTATGCGTTTTATGCGTTGTTTTTGTCATAAACACCATTATTGTGCCTGCATGCACCTTCCTTTACTCTCTGTACCTGCACGCACAACACTTTCAAGGCCAAAGCTCATGATAGACCCGCATTATGAGTACACAATACAACACAAGGTGATTTAACACTGCTGGAGCACTCTGCACGAGCCCTTTCCAAAACCAGAGAGTGCCCCATCATCCATTATTAACAATACACAAACTATCCATTTCCAATTCAATTGATGGGATGGTCATTCCTGAGGGTGGGGTCCCAGAGCCACCAAAGGACCTCAACAAGTCGCCTATGCAAATAGAGAATATTCCACCCATCTTCATATGCATTAGCAAGTAGCTCTGTTAATCCGTCTTGCTTTTTTGTATCTCTCCACTGAGGTTACTTTGCCATATAGTAATGTCATTGTTGTACAGTTATATTTCAGAGTATTCTCTTATGTCTTTAAATGTAAAACCTGGATCAGGACCCCAGAAGAATCTTAGGAACAAACATAGCCATTACTATTTTTTCTAATATTTCTCAGTTATTTTACCTCACCTATAAAATGTTGAATCTTAAGAGCAATATTTATTATATTAAAACTGCTCACAAGGCCATATGTTAGGGGTCAAAAGAAGGTATAGTTTCAATTCAATGGGTCACAAGCCCCCCCCCAAAACGTTAGGAACCACTGGTTTAAAGTATTTATGTGGAGAGTTAAGAGTCAGGAGACCACCAAAGATCTTGTCTACATTCAAAAGGTTGAAGGTCAGAATTTTAAATTACACCATGCTAGCAGGTTGCAGAACATCTCTTCCTCTTTAACTTACTTGTATGGAATCGTTCGCCATCGCTGTCCCTGTTGCTCTGTTGTCAGCCAGTTTGCCGTTTCACAGACAACCTGTGCACATGTGGGATTTGGACCTCGCGTGAGCGTATTGTCTCCACTCCGAGACAATAGAGCAAAATGAACCGGGTGTTCGTCCTGCTAAGTGTTATCTCAAACTTTATACAAACAGTGAGAATTGACACAAAGGCAAACAGTCAAGAGGTAATCCGCATTGTTGGCTTGCCTGGCCGCGCCTGAAATGGTCCTCCCTTTTGCTGTGTTTAACCAACGTTAGCTTTCACTTCACAAAAATAAAAAATGAAACCATCGCCTTCACGTTTAAAAAATGTTTCGCATAAAAGCATCCGGACAAAAACTGTTATAGCTCAACAGTCATTGTTCATCCTGCCATTCAACAGCTAGCAGGAGCCCCATAAAATCCATCCGCTGCTCCGTCATGTCCTGCTGAACCCAGGCGGAGACAAAGTCACATCCACAGGCAACAGGGAAATAAAAGAAAGCCTTTTCTTTCCTCTCCCCTTTTCCCGGTAACATCCGTGAACACGCCTCAGTCTCTTGTCCTTATCACATGCCACACAAAAAAGCCGCCTGTCAGTACTTCAAGAGCCCCTCGTACAGTCAAAACGACGGACAATAGAGATCTAATCTGTCCGTTAAAAATCCCGCTAGTTTAAGGGGAAAAAGCCCAAGCATGTATGAAAAAGCCTGTTTTCCGTCACGGTGCACCGGACGAGTGCAGACACCGTGTCATCACATTCAAACAGCGGGTAACTGACCGCAGAGAAGCACACACCACTTGTACGATAAACCCTGCAGCGCGTTACCGATGCTAGAGCAATGCCGCCAGGGCATTCATTGGTCCAGGGCTGGGCGACGGGAGCGCGCCCGGATGTGTCATGTGACCGTCGCGAGCCACCGTGGTCAACTGTAAACTTCTAATAAAACAAACTGTTGAACAACATATCATGTTAGGCACTCAACAAACTACACAACACAGTGCATTTATGGTAGTGAAGGACTTAGATCTTATGCTGTTAATACTTAATACTGTTTTACAAGTAGAAATCCTGTACCACGAAAGGTAAAACATATATTAGCACTAAAATGTACTGACAGTAGCCCAAGTAAAAGTAATCGTTATGCACATTGTCACATTTCACAAAATTATGTACATTTTGTTGTTAAACTATACATATTAATGTATCAATGTGTTATCTAATAGCATTATACACTTTTCATTGCTTTGAATAATATGAAGTAAATTGTTAATCACACATTGTCATTGCTTTAGAAATGTTGTATTAAATATATATATATTAATATAATATATTGCAAACCAATACCTGTATGGCACTATTCCTGCAATAATAAAACATGTATGTGTTAAAAAAATGTTTTAAAACTTGTTGGCCTTGTCTTTGGATCACTTTAAGTTAACTAAATTAATCATGACATGACATGAAGGTCTGTAAAAGAAGGGAAACCATCCCAAAGTTGTTGAAATATATATATATACTTTTAATATGGTTAGGTAATGTTATGGTCGTGATAGTGGGTGTCATTTGTATATAGCATAGAGAAGTTGAACTGGAAATATTTGCATACGTGGTTTGCATAATGAAAATGAGCCCGTAGAAAGGCATGTCAGACCAAGGAATAGGGAGAAACCCCAATGTTCCAGGATACAAACTATACATCCTTTTTATATACATGACATGTCTACTATCAGAAAATGAGTCACTTACAGTCAGCACTGAGTATGATTGACTTACTTTGAGTAGAAAAGAAAGTTACAAATGCATCCACACAACTTGATTCTTTGGATGTCGATAAGGTAGTCATTATTTATCATAGTGACCACATGTTCTGGTAACAAAACTCTTCAAAACAAGCAGATGAACTGTCTTTACAGCAAAAAGCGTATTATATTTTCTAATTCAAAAGGTAAATGATGCAAAATATAGTTATTTTAAAGTAATGAGCTATATGTTATACATGTTCACTTGATATTCAACAACAGAGTAATAAAAATCCTACATTATATGACATTAGCATGATTTCTTTGATAGGTAACTGAAGGACGACCAATACATTTTGATAACTTTTGAGATGTTTCACTTTGCAGTCATAACTTGGTTTGAGAGAAAAATGTTTATTTACAAGTTTAAAAAAAGATTATTTGCAGCAAAACCCCATATTTCACAGAAAGTAATATAGTTGTTGACTATTCAATTTATCTAGCTGAACAAATTAGTTTTCGTAATTTGTTAAAATGTTTGTATTGAACTGTTGTCCCCTAACAAAAGCAAACATTTGAAAAAAAGATATTTAGCTTTTGTTGTTATTGTTGTTGCAACACATTGACATTTGCCCTTTCACACCAGGATGCATTGACAATGGAAATAAGGTAACTTGTACTGTCCCTTCCCAATCTGTACCCAAAACCCGATCTGTTCTGCACATATTTGCAAATATTGATTTACGGCGTTGTTAAGAAAGTTTTAAAACATGTTATTGAACAACTGTTTGGGAATCTGTTCTATGTGGTCTATAGTCTTTTCTATGTTTCCCTTAATTTTCCTGTAAGGACACATGAGTCCGGGTTCTTATGTTAAGTAAAGGATCTGATTACTCCTTCCAACGCTGAATAATTAGAGTATACCTTCATATATATTTAATTATTCTTAGTTAAATGACTTTAACAAGCACTTAACTAGCTTTCCTTTGTTAATAAAAGACAAATAAGCTCCATATTTGAGACATTATTTACTAAAACATGAGAGAAAGCATTTATTTTAATATGGACCAATTTATGTCTTCTATTTTATAATTTATCAAAGCAAATACAATATTATTTTACGTCAATCCCAGAAAAGCGCCGTAAATTACTTCGACATACTTCACGGGAAGTAGCTAGGTATTCGCAGAAGCGAAGAAACGATCGGGTTTGGATCGGGTACATGACTGTTAGCTAACTAGCTACGTAGCTAAAGTTAATAGTTAAATTGTTTTTGAAGAGTTTATCGCCGGCCACTAGAGGGCAGTGTCACTGCTGTCGCTGCCCGGTTATGCCGTGCTCTGACCCGGTAGTGCCGAGCGGCCATTTTAGTTCAAACATTGTTCATTCACTCCGCCTCGAGTTGAGACGTTCGTCCACTCATTCATGTAAGACTGTTTCCACTATTATATTATACTATATATATATTATACTGTTATACTACTATACTCTGTTTCGTGGTATATATTTGTGTTGATTAAATTGCATGGATGTAATACTTTGTCAGCTTATCTTGCTGCATTACTCTGTTTCAGGGTGTCGTCATCCTTGTCAATAAATTACCGAAACTGACATTGAGGAGTGTGTTTCTTCATGACGACACCATGGTCGTTGTTGGATGCCCTGTCCCCGGCTGTGAGTTCGAATCCGATGACTTGTCTGAAGCACTCGTCATTGCTATATTGACGATTCATGGATGTAGCCACCAGCACGCAGCGCCTGTCATGGCCGCGCCAGCCCAGGCCGCGCCAGCCCAGGCCGCGCCAGCCCAGGCCCCAGCCCAGGCCCCAGCCCCTCATGGCCCGAGACTCGATCGGCCCAAAGTTGATGGGCGTGTCAATAGAGGAATGGAACGTGTTCATCCGCCGTTGGAACGTATTCCGTGCCGGCTCAGGCACCACAGGCCCCCTTCCAGCTGTTTCAGTGCGCTGGGCCTGTACATGGAGACAGCCTGTTGAAGCCGTCCCCGACGCCCCTTCCGGACCCTTGCCAGACCCTTGCCAGACCTGATCACCATCATGCGTTCCCTAGCTGTCATCCCAGTTGCTACATGCGTCCTGCGCACCGAACTACTTCAGTTACGCCAGGAACGCGACGAGGCATTCCGCGCATTCGCTGCCAGAGTGCGGGGTAAAGCAGAGACATGCGCATATAATGCGGTATGCGAGTGTGGTAAGGACGTGGACTATACTGACCACATTATCCGCGATGTGCTGCTCAATGGCATCTATGACTCGGACATACGCCGCGAGACGCTGGGGACAACTGACGTCCTGGTCATGCCAGTTAACGACGTGATTGCACTCGTCGAGAACAAAGAGATGGCCCGTAACGCTCTCCCGTCGTCCTCCCTATCAGCCATGTCGTCATTCCGGCGCCTGAAGACGACTCCACGGACGAGCCCCGCCCCGAGCCCTGCGGACGGGGCTAAACGTGCCTCGTGCCCGGAATGTAAGAGCGTCTTTAACGTCTTCACGGAGGGGCCTCGTGGGTGGAATCCTAAGCCTCACCAGGTGTGCATCGGCTGCTACAGGGCCCGCCGACGACAGAGGCGTCAACAGCCGTCATCCGACAGTCAACAGGCCGCCATGGGGTCGGAGCTGGTATCCCAGGCCTCGTCGGTGCAAGCTGGAGCCTGCCCTGGCCGACGTCGCGGGAGCCTTCGCCGACGCCGCGCCCTTACGTCGCACTGCTGTGTCGACAGGCCTGCACCTATCAGACTCGAGCACCACATCTTCTCCAAGGGCGAATGGAGGCGAGCCAGGCTGAGAGACCACCCCCGGGCATTAATCACCATCTCGATGGACATGCCAGTCGGGCTGAGGGATGGCACCAGCAACCGGGGCTCGGCCGACGGAGCTCGAATATCCGCCGTCGCGGACACTGGCGCGCAGTCGGACCTTTGGTCTCTGGAGGAGTTCCTGGCCTGCGGTTTCGCGCGGGACGACCTGCGACCCGTCAGCCTCAGCCTGTCGGCCGCCAACCGCTCCCCTGTAGCCATCGAGGGAGCGTTCTTCGCTAGGCTCTCGACGACCTGCAGCGGGGGGCGTACTACATCCTGCCGTTCCATGGTATACGTAAGCAGCTCAGTCCGGGCCATGTACCCCTCCTACGAGTCGTTGCTCAACCTCGGCCTCTTGCCCATTAACTTCCCGTCGGACGACGTTGCAGGGGGGCCCAAGGACAGGCGTAGCCCTGACACGGCTGACATGCCAGTACAGCCCCTGTCCATCAATGCGACGAGGTCAACCAACGGCGGCTGCGTGGGGCCAATTGACCCCCGGGACGCCCAGTGCTCATGTCCTCAGCGCACTGTCCCCCCGGCGCGCCCCGCAGTACTGCCGTTCCCTTGTACGCCAGAGAACAATAACCGGATGAAAGGTTGGCTACTCGGGAGATATGCCTCGTCGACATTCAATACTTGCCCCCATCGGGCACTACCATGCATGGAGGGGCCACCTATCGAGATGCACGTGGACCCCGCAGCTACGCCTAAGGCATGCCACACCGCGGCTACGGTGCCTCTACACTGGCAGCGGAGGGTTCACGATGACCTCCTGCGGGACGAAGCCCTTGGGGTCATTGAACGCGTGCCATACGGCGAGCCGGTGGCGTGCTGCAGTTGCGTAACACGCCTGACCCCGACTGCGACCTCTCGCCAGCACAGATCATCTTTGGCCGCCCCCTTCGTGGCTCGCTTTCCTTCGTGAACCACCTCGAGAAGTTCTCGAACCCGCATATCCGCCTGCTATGGCGCGAGGATTCGAGACCGCCCCGCCCATTGGCACTCGGCGAAAGGGTATTCCTCCAGAAACAGCAAGGCCCGAGCCCCCACAAATGGGACAGGTCAGGGATCGTGGTGGAGTCGCCGGGCCACGACCAGTATCGGGTCAGGGTTGACGGTTCGGGACGTCTGACACTGCGCAACCGGCGGTTCCTCCGTGCCTACACGCCGGCCACACCCTGCGCCCGTGAGCAGTTGGCTGCGCCGTCGCCGCCACCCGCTGCCCTGGGTCATCAGCCCCCACCTATCCACCCGGGCTGGGCGACGCCCCAGGGGATTGCTCAGCAGCCGGCTGTCGGGTCCCGCGACTCGGCTATTGGCGCTTCCCCACCGACGCCTGCTGATGAGGCGTCCTCTGACCTCACTGTTCCTACGGGTGCCTTCCTGCGTGCACCGCTCCCGGTGCCGCAGTCGCCGCCGACGCTGCCCCAGCCGATTCGGCCGGGCCGCGTGAGGAGGCCGCCTGCACGTTACGAGCCCGAGACTGGCAGCTGGATACGGGATCTAGACCGTTAACCTATTCCGGCCCATAGCTTTCCGGTCTGGGGGGGGATGAAGAGTTTATCGCCGGCCACTAGAGGGCAGTGTCACTGCTGTCGCTGCCCGGTTATGCCGTGCTCTGACCCGGTAGTGCCGAGCGGCCATTTTAGTTCAAACATTGTTCATTCACTCCGCCTCGAGTTGAGACGTTCGTCCACTCATTCATGTAAGACTGTTTCCACTATTATATTATACTATATATATATTATACTGTTTTACTACTATACTCTGTTTCGTGGTATATATTTGTGTTGATTAAATTGCATGGATGTAATACTTTGTCAGCTTATCTTGCTGCATTACTCTGTTTCAGTGTGTCGTCATCCTTGTCAATAAATAACCGTAACTGACATTGAGGAGTGTGTTTCTTCAGTTTTAATTAAGTGTCCAAGTCCAGGTCCAGGTCCCTATAGATTCACCGACAGGCGAACATGCGTCTGGCGGCCTGCAGGAGGACACGAGCAGCTAGAAGGAGTCAGACTGCATGGAGAGTCCTGAAAGCACTGGACAAGGAGGTCATAATACATTCCCATTAACTATTGCTATAAAACAGTGATGTGTAGGCAGAGGTGGGAGAAGAACTAAGATCTTGTACTTATGTAGAAGTACCATCGATTAATTGTAGTGGGATAGAAAACGTGCAAAGTAGCAAAACATATTAATACTCAAGTAAAGTACAACAACCTCGGCCTCTTGCCCATTAACTTCCCGTCGGACGACGTTGCAGGGGGGCCCAAGGACAGGCGTAGCCCTGACACGGCTGACACGCCAGTACAGCCCCTGTCCATCAATGTGACGAGGTCAACCAACGGCGACTGCGTGGGGCCAATTGACCCCCGGGACGCCCAGTGCTCATGTCCTCAGCGCACTGTCCCCCCGGCGCGCCCCGCAGTACTGCCGTTCCCTTGTACGCCAGAGAACAATAACCGGATGAAAGGTTGGCTACTCGGGAGATATGCCTCGTCGACATTCAATACTTGCCCCCATCGGGCACTACCATGCATGGAGGGGCCACCTATCGAGATGCACGTGGACCCCGCAGCTACGCCTAAGGCATGCCACACCGCGGCTACGGTGCCTCTACACTGGCAGCGGAGGGTTCACGATGACCTCCTGCAGGACGAAGCCCTTGGGGTCATTGAACGCGTGCCATACGGCGAGCCGGTGGCGTGGTGCCATCGTATGGTAGTCACTCGGAAGCACGACGGTTCCCCCCGCAGGACCGTGGACCTCTCCCCCCTCAACAAGTTCTGCCAACGTGAGACCTTCGCCACTGAGTCCCCGTTCCACCTCGCACGCCGCGTCCCGAAGGGCACCTGGAAGACCGTCACGGACGCCTGGAACGGCTACCACAGTGTTCCCCTGCGTGAGTCGGATCGCCACCTCATTACCTTCATCACGCCCTTCGGCCGTTGGCGCTACACCACGGCACCACAGGGTTTCCTGTCGTCAGGGGATGGCTACAACCGTCGGTTTGACGCCATCCTCTCGGACTATGAACGCAAGGAACGTTGTGTGGATGACACCATCCACTATGACACCGACCTGGAGCAACACTGGTGGAGGACCATCGACTTCCTGACGCGTGTCGGCCGGTTGGGCATCGTGTTGAATCCGGACAAGCTTCAGTTCGCGGAGAGGTGCGTCGACTTCACTGGCTTCAGGGTGTCGGAATCTACCATCGAACCACTCCCAAAATACTTGGACGCCATCCGGGACTTCCCCACCCCAGGCTCCACGACGGACATCAGGAGTTGGTTCGGCCTTGTCAACCAGGTGGCTAACTATGCCCAGTTGCGTGACACGATGGCTCCATTTAAGCCGTTCCTCAGCCCACGCTGTGTGTTCCTATGGTCCCGTTCTGGAGGAGGCCTTCCAGACGTCCAAGCAAGCCATAATGGAGGCCATCCGCGAGGGTGTGGAGATCTACGACATGCAGAAGCGTACCTGCCTCCGCCCTGACTGGTCCATGCGTGGCATTGGCTACTTCCTGCTCCAGCAACATTGTCACTGTGCCTCGGGCATACCGGACTGCTGTCCAGGAGGGTGGAGGATCACCCTCGCGGGTTCGCGTTTCCTGTCCCCTGCGGAGCAGCGCTATGCGGCCGTCGAGGGAGAGGCCCTAGCTGTGGCCTGGGGCCTGGAACAGACGCGGTACTTCACGCAGGGGTCCGACAACCTCGTCGTGGTCACCGACCATAAGCCGTTGGTGAAAATCTTTGGCGACCATACGCTGGATGAGATCACAAACTCGCGTCTGTTTAGACTCAAGCAGCGCACCCTCCCATGGCGCTTCGACATTGTGCATCTGCCTGGCAAGAGCAACTATGCCGCTGATGCCACGTTGAGGCATCCTTCCCCCTCGGGTTCAGCGAACGGCCTCTCATTGGGGCTGCCGAGCGGACCTGACGCCGTGGAGTCAGCACTCATGGCCTCCATCCGAGACGACGCACGGGAGCTCGGAGCCGTCTCTTGGCCCCTCCTCGCACAGGAAACAGCGGCTGATGGATGCCTTGGCCACCTCCTCCAACTCATCGAGCAGGAGGGTGGGATTGACGTTAACGACCCTGCCCTGGCGAGTCTGTCATCGGTCTGTGAGTCCGTCTATGCCCAGGACGGCGTCCTGCTCTATCGGGACCGCGTCGTGGTTCCCCCGTCCCTCCGTGAGAGGGTCCTTCGGCATCTCCATGCCGCTCACCAGGGGACCTCAGCTATGGGGCAGCATGCCCGAGCCATAGTTTACTGGCCCGGGATGTCCGGGGACATTCAGGCCACCAGGGACGGGTGTGCAGACTGCAACCGCAATGCTCCGTCACAGGCGGCTACACCCCCCCGGCCGTCCTCACCCCCGTCCACGCCATTCGAGGCGGTGTTTGCTGACTTCTTCGACTATGGGGGCCGTCACTACCTAGTTGTCGGGGATCGGCTCTCGGGCTGGGTAGAGGTCCTGAGCTCTACGGCGGGTACTGCCCTGGCAGGTTCAGCTGGCCTGGTCCAACACCTCCGGCCGTTCTTCGCCACCTTCGGCGTACCGGAGGAGCTCTCGAGCGACGGTGGTCCGGAATTCAAGGCGAGCCACACTGAGGACTTCCTCCGCTTATGGCACGTCAAACACCGTGTGTCTTCCGTTAGCTTTCCGCAGTCGAATGGGAGGGCGGAGGTTGCGGTGAAGACTGCTAAGTGCCTCTTGATGTCCAACACCGGCCCGTCGGGCAGCCTTGATCAGGACCGCTTCCTGCGCGCTATGTTGCAGTTGCGTAACACGCCTGACCCAGACTGCGACCTCTCACCAGCACAGATCATCTTTGCCTCGAGAAGTTCTCGAACCCGCATATCCGCCTGCTATGGCGCGAGGCATGGGCGGCGAAGGAGGACGCCCTTCGGACCCGTATGTCCCGTACCACCGAGTCTCTGGGGACTCACTCGAGACCGCCCCGCCCATTGGCACTCGGCGAAAGGGTATTCCTCCAGAAACAGCAAGGCCCGAGCCCCCACAAATGGGACAGGTCAGGGATCGTGGTGGAGTCGCCGGGCCACGACCAGTATCGGGTCAGGGTTGACGGTTCGGGACGTCTGACACTGCGCAACCGGCGGTTCCTCCATGCCTACACGCCGGCAACACCCTGCGCCCGTGAGCAGTTGGCTGCGCCGTCGCCGCCAACCGCTGCCCTGGGTCATCAGCCCCCACCTATCCACCCGGGCTGGGCGACGCCCCAGGGGATTGCTCAGCGGCCGGCTGTCGGGCCCCGCGACTCGGCTATTGGCGCTTCCCCACCGACGCCTGCTGATGAGGCGTCCTCTGACCTCACTATTCCTACGGGTGCCTTCCTGGGTGCACCGCTCCCGGTGCCGCAGTCGCCGCCGACGCTGCCCCAGCCGATTCGGCCGGGCCGCGTGAGGAGGCCGCCTGCACGTTACGAGCGCGAGTCTGGCAGCTGGATACGGGATCTAGACCGTTAACCTATTCCGGCCCATAGCTTTCCGGTCTGGGGGGGGGGATGAAGAGTTTATCGCCGGCCACTAGAGGGCAGTGTCACTGCTGTCGCTGCCCGGTTATGCCGTGCTCTGACCCGGTAGTGCCGAGCGGCCATTTTAGATCAAACATTGTTCATTCACTCCGCCTCGAGTTGAGACGTTCATCCACTCATTCATGTGAGACTGTTTCCACTATTATATTATACTATATATATATTATACTGTTTTACTACTATACTCTGTTTCGTGGTATATATTTGTGTTGATTAAATTGCATGGATGTAATACTTTGTCAGCTTATCTTGCTGCATTACTCTGTTTCAGGGTGTCGTCATCCTTGTCAATAAATTACCGGAGGAGTGTGTTTCTTCAGTTTTAATTAAGTGTCTAGCGCTATCAAATATCTATGATTTTCTAATTCGGTCAAAAACCCAGTTAGCCAGATGGAATGTCGATATATCTGATTGTTTCGGCGCTAAAAATAAAATAAAATACAGTTCAATATTTCGGATTAAATATTTGGTACAGTTAGCTAGTTAGCCAGTTAGCTTCAATGTGATTTATTTTAATTTCATCAGGTTTCCCAAGAAACACAATCTTACCAACTGCAGATATAATGGGAGATGTTGAAGTTCAAGTCCAGGTCCAGGTCACTATAGATTCACCGACAGGCGAACATGCGTCTGGCGGCCTGCAGGAGGACACGAGCGGCGAGAAGGAGTCAGACTGCACGGAGAGTCCTGAAAGCACTGGACAAGGAGGTCATAATACATTCCCATTAACTATTGCTATAAAACAGTGATGTGTAGGCAGAGGTGGGAGAAGAACTAAGATCTTGTACTTATGTAGAAGTACCATCGATTAATTGTAGTGGGATAGAAAACATGCAAAGTAGCAAAACATATTGATACTCAAGTAAAGTACAACAATCTCACAATTGCACTTAAGTACTAGTTAATTGTCCCCATTTTTTGTACGTTATTATTCAATCTCACCTGTCATTCACTGTCGATGTTTTTTTTTTCTTGTTACAGAAGCACTTAACCCCCTCTTTGGCTTAGTTTTGTAGTTATTAGTATTCTTGAAATTAAATTAGAATAAGAGAGTTTGTACATTTTTTATTTTTGCTGTGTCTGATACTGTGATGTGCATTCATTAGAGGATCAGGACCTACTCTGTTGGTTGCCTGTTGCTCTGGCGCCTCCCTGTGGTGAGCATACCGACTGCATCTGTGCAGAGGTCAAGTGGATGGAGAGAAGCCTCCAGGCCTTAGAGCTACAACTTCAGTTCTTCCTGAGCAAAGCAGATGACTTGCATGACTGCCTCGTCAATCGGTATTTAAATATGTTTTAGCGACAATGCAATTTTACATAGTTTCTTGTCTTTATCTGAGGCTAGAAATTGTGAAAACAAAACCATACTTTTATACATGATCTACCACAGAAGATCACTGAGGGTCCGGTCCAGGCTAGTGATAAATGCTCAATTGTAACTTTGTTGTTTTTATATATTTTTTATGTGTTTTACAGACAGGGTCAGCTAGGGACAGAGGCTCTTGCAGCTGCAGTGCCAAGTTTCCTGTACACCTGTCAGCCTTTCTTTAACAACCTGGAATCAACAATCACCATGTCGCAGCACACCCCTGTGCATTTTGAAATATACACGAGGGTATTTTTTTTTTCTGATGGCCTGATCACACAACAAAATAAAATACCTGTTTCCTCACCTGTGGCATTTAGCCATGCTGATTAATTTGTTCTCAATATTTGGAACTAACAATGGTACTAGTTTCTACAGATAAAATACCCTTTATGGAATCTGCAGTAAGGTCTGTCGATTATTCAAAGTAACAATGAAACCTTTCCTGATGTCGATTAAATCATTCCCAGGCTGAGTTTTTAGATTGATGTAATGTCTAAAAACAGGAAAGAAGTTATTTCCTTAAAGTTAGAAACCATTAAATGTCCATTATCAAAAGCATTGAACACTGTTTAAAATCTAAAGTATCCTGCATAATATTTTTGATTGTGTATGGATTTTATTTCATCCATATTCAATGTACATTTTGCGATATTTCACAGTTTTATATTTATGTATGTATGCACCAAAAACACTTCATTTAACCAATGTTCATAATTATTTAAAAACTCCTGCAGTTTATCAAAGGAGCTATCCTGTATCGTCAAATTTCTTCAAGTTGAGTCTCAACTTTGTGTGTGTGTGTGTGTGTGTGTGTGTGTGCATGCAGCTGTTGGACTTCTCTCAGCAGCTGTGTGACAGGTTGGAACAACTGGTGTTGACCTACGCCAGCAACAATCTCCTCTGTTTGGAGGAGTCTGAGCCTAACAGGTACACAAAAAAACACACACACACACACACACCCACTTTTCTACTAATCCGTCTTTGAGGATTTGAATAACATTTGTTGTGTGTTTGAGATCAAAAACATGAAACACAAGGTAACAAAGACTGTAATGATTACATTTGGTTTTCCTTGGGTTTCCCCCCACACTAGAGTATTGCGTAACATAAATATTGTTCATTCAATACAATGATCCACATTGGACTTACCAGCAGATTTTTTAAAAAAAGGAAGTCCTAGCATACCTGAAAACTCCTCCATAGTGGAGGCATTGCTAAATATTACAGATAAACCTTATATTTATCATGACTGATTGCTTCTTGCTGCAAGTGTTTCAGTATGCAATGGAAACGGTTGATCCTGACCTTCTGCTGGATCCTTTGACCCGTGGTTGCTGCTGTAAATATTACATATCCTCTCACCTTCTAACTCTTGTTTGCATTCCCAGTGTGTCTCACTTCTACATCGGCCAGAGTCAGGTCGGTCTGCTGAATGTTTCCACGTTTCGCTACTGTAGGCCAACACCATACCTGGCCCAGGTCGACACCGGCCTGTACAAACGCATGCGCTGGAATGTGGAGGGACTGCGAAATGAGCAGCAGCCAGATGAAGAGAGGGAAAAGGACACAGAGTAGTAAGTAATATAGTAATAGTAATATTCCCCCTCTGTTTGATAATATTATTTCCTTTGATAGATTGCGTCATGTAAGACAAACCCACCCCCCTTCAAATACACACATTCCTGTTATTAATCTATTATTCAGTTACTTCCTGTGCTACGAGGACATTCCCAACCCACACGCAGAAGCAGGCGGGGACATCCAACGTGTCTCTAATGGTGACGTGGTGAGGATGTGGTCCATCGGTCAGTGGGTTCAGGGGACCCCCGAAACAGACGACATCTACAACTGGTAAACTGATTCACATTTCTTTATTAATCGCTCTATAGATGCTTCTACAACAAAGGCAGTGTATGGATGTTTTGAAGTGGGGTTTTACGGGGTACTTACACATACTCAGTAGATGGTGGTCAGTAACCCCCCTGGCTTTTTCTGATTTGAGCGTTTTGAAGGGTTTGTCTGTATTCGTCAAAGCACCTCAGGTACCAAGTCAATGACATCTCATCTACAGTAATACAACCCCACTGAAAATTATCCAAACTATCTCTTTAGGACTTTTTTCATTGCTCAGTTCTTTCTTGGGAAGTAAAATGTATTGAAAAGATAAACACATTCCTCATGTCATGTCTGATATCTGATGTGTTTTCTTAGTTTGTGTCACTTATATACCATTCATATGTCCTGTTTGTTTTAGGATCATATGCCAGATCCCTACAGCCAGTTATCAGAGACTGCTGTTTTTGGGCAGCACTGAGCCTTCGAGCTGCAGTGCTACAGACTACCTGAAGCAGCTGCTGTTGTCCCACCAGACAACAGAGTGAAAACAGTGAGGTAAACCTGTCTGTCTCTGGGATACACCATGATGGTGGTTGATCAAATGATAAACAGCTTGTTAAATTGACATCACCAACTTAAATCCCACATTATAAAGCTTTCAGCCAGTCATTAAGCAAAAGTATTTCTGGTTCTAAGCTTCTAAGGTCAACATCTGGGTTTATATGCATCCGGATGTCTGAGCAGAAACACCAGCGTCGACATCACAAGCACATCACATGACTGCAAAATGTGATACTCTCAGCCAGAGGTTGTTCAACATTTAAAGCTGAAGAGACGCCTGTTGTCAAAAATGAGAAGTATTGTTTGAAAAGCAAAGTTTTATAGATTGCAAGTTAAAAATGGTTGTATTGTGTTTGTAAAAATGGTTATGCTGTGTGTTGTGATGAGCATGTTTAACTCTTATGTGTGTTGTACACTTTTTGTCACTTTATTTTGTACAGTGTGTTAATGTTGAAGATATTTTATAAGAGACTGCATATTTTCTTGCATTTTTAAGAACATGTTGTTGTTTTGTGTTGAAAAGAAGTTCAGAAATGTTATTTAAAAAAACATTTTATTTACATGAAACATTGCATTGAAATAATTACACACAATCACAGTTCTTAGACAAGCTGCCATGGTTTGGGCTTCACAAGCTGGAGAGCCCATTTACTACATTTCAATAGTTCTGCAAGCCATTTGAATTAGTTCTCAAGATCCAACTTCATCTTTAATAAATTAATATCTTAAAATGTGAGATTTAACATTTTGGAGCCCCTTATTTAGTCTACTGTGTTCAGTTTGACCTGGTCATCATTGGGCTCATTAGTTCTGTAGACTGGACATAAAGAAGGTCATTTGAAACAAAGAATAATATCTAACATTTACAACCAACATCCTTCATTCTCTATTCAATAAAAATCTATATAGGACTCTTAAAGGGCTACTATTCCTCTAAATCTCTAAAGTACAAAAGTAAAGTGGAGTTTCCCTTCATTACAGTGAGCAGTCTTTAAAACAATATACACATAGATGCTTACAAAAACACAACAGACAAGTTTAAGAAAGCACGTTTTAAAAGTCCAGCTTTGTCAAAAAAATGCAGCGAGCGCAACGCGTCTTCCCTGGAGGACGGCAGAGCATAAACACCTGCTCGCTTCTCAGCTGCTACACAGAGGCTTTCGTAAGAGAGTGGGAGATCAAGACGGTCATTTTCGTTGCTAATATCAATAACGGGACGGGCAATCATCCTTCTAAAGAGCCAATAAGTTTCAAGCACTGGATGTGGACTCATTATGGTTCACTGCTCTTAGTTAATAAACAAAAATCAGCCTTAATGCTATAACTGATTCAAATGGGCTTGAGTGTTAACAGTCAAATGTTCCAGAACATTTTTGTGCCCTTGAATTTCTAATTTTCAGTAGTCATAAAACTGCTGAAAGTGTCTTCAAAATGTCCTCATCTTTAAACCTGTGATTTTAAAGTGACGGCCTTAAACACTGCCTGACAAACGCACAGTATCCAGACAACAGGTTCACATCGACACAGATGAACATTAACATCACACCTCCAGACCATATCGCATCACAGTTTCAACAACAATATAGTTAATACTTCAAATGACCTGATATTGAACCTTTTGAATAGCCTTACTGATCTCACAATAAAGTGACCCCTGACCTTTACAGCAAAATTGGTTTTACCCAACGTAAGTCGTCGTCTTCTAATGTTAAACCTGCACCAGTGTCGAAGGCGTTACCGGCTATCGTCTGTCAGTGGTCTGTGACGGAACCATCGTTAAAACGTGAACATGAGAAAATAACTACACGTATGACAGAAATGATATGTGGATCCAGAACATTATCCAGAAAAGTCATCTCTGCAGTTACTAAATAAAACAATCCTCATCTGGACAAAAATACATGAACATATGCAAAACCTCATTGGTGCCTGACTCCAGTGTTTCATTAGAAAATGCGTACTAGTCACACTGACCTTTGGTGAAGAACTGTAAGATCTTAACATGTCTTTGACATCAGTTAAATAAATTATACCAAATTAAGTTCGGCTAACCAGCCAAAGTATCCAAGCCTGTATTATCAACGGTATACAATTGATTTAAATAAACTGTATTAGAGTAAGCGCGAATCAGTGTTCTTAATCACCTTTCATTAGCAAGACGTCTCCAGTGTATTCTCATATGAAAATAAGGTCATAAGGTATAAACAGTTATGGCTTTAATTAAAAAAACGGCTGCAAGTGAGCAACACAAAGTGAAACAACCACATCTATCCGCCAGTTTACCTTCCATTGATAGTGGCCGTTTGGCAGCGTCGGTGTCCTGTGTGCAGGGATTTCGCACAATGACAAGTGTCTTTTTCCAGTGATGCATCATGGGATCCCGTCAGTAATCACACCGTTTCAGGTGTGTGTTCCAAAGGATTGAAATGTAATTTTATAGTCAGTGTTTAGTTTGTGTTTTCAGTGGTGTTGAGTATCAAGTGTCAGGGGAGAGGGGTGCTGAGTTTCAGTGCAGTCTCCTGTTTGTCTACGTGAGGAGACGCAGCTTCTTCACCGGCAGGTCAGAGACTTTTTCCAAGAGTAAAGACTCGTCCTAGCTTACACCGAGGACTCGGAGGTCCTGTTCTTGGTATTTCTGTCGGATGTTTTTGCTCAAATTAAAATAACTTCAAAGGCTGATGAATGAAGACATTGAAAACTAGGTATGGGTGTGCATATCATTGCCTCTAGAATAAGGTCATTTGGAAAATACAAACTTTAGTAAAATGTATTAAACAATGTCATTCATCCGTGTTCAATAAAAAGTATTTTTAAAGTCAGGAAATATCTGACTCAACACTTTAAACTATGGACACACAGGGTTGGTAATGTTTCAAAGCTGCATATGAAGATCGTACAATTTTAGAAAAGGCTTTTTAGAAAAAACGGCATTTAGATGTGCATGTCGGGTATGTTTACCAACTGAATAAAATGGTGCATAGGGGAGAACTTTAATCATGAGGTCTGCATTTCTGACATCCAGACCCTTTTCTTGGTCTACATACAAATTGGACCGTTTTCACTGATTTGATAATCTTATCTTTAACTGTTGATGCTTTAAATCTAACTGTGTAGTAAGGTCGGCCGTAGGTAGCTCTGGGGTAAGCTCTATCAGAGAGTCTAGAACCAGAGCAACACCTTTTGCTTTGATCAATAAAATGCATACTTGCTGGAGAAACAACAAGAGGAACTGCAGCACCGCCGAGCATTAGGGTCTGTATTGTTTGTGCTTGTGTTTACAGTACGGTTAGAAATCCCTGACCATCGAGTGACTCGACCTTTTTGCCCTTTCAAAGATTAGCGCAGTCTATCAGTCTCACGTTGCACCCGTCTACAGGTTGTGACCACATCACAGTTATTATTCCTTCTAATACATTTATTTGGTTGTTTTGAAAGAAAATTAAAGCTTGAAACAAATACACCTTGTGTACTAGAAACATGCTTTCTATTGTGTGATCCAATGTTTGTTAGGAACCACTGATCAATAGCACAAATTACTGGGTCTTCCTGGCAGTTTATAAATGTAATTGTTTTCGTCCTTTTTAATCCTAACAATGATGTCATCAATTTCTCTCCGGTTATCTTTATTACATAATTGGGGAGGACTGTTTAAAACTAAATTTCGACCATTGAGTTCAATGTGATCAACAAAGTGATTTAGTTTATCCTACTTTAAAACAACGGTGATGTTTCTCGAGTTATTGCCTTTGTTCCCTCCCATTGTCCAGCCCATACATTTACGTATGTCATGTGTTCTCCTCAAGTGAACATTGATTTGCTTAATTGTGTTTACAGCAACAGTTGTAAATGTGTGCCGGTCCGCCTCTTCCAGTCTACAGTGTGTGTGTGTGTTTGTGTTTGTGTGTGTGTAAAAATAGAGAGCACTTGGGCCGTGTTCCCTGTCCTTACTGTGTAACAGTACTTAAAGTGTCCCTCAGTGATGCGTCTCGAGCTCTACCACTGTCCACTCTCCCTGAGGGGAGCTCCCAGTGGCCTCTGGTGAGAAACAACTGACGGAAGTGACTGTGGCCGAGGGAGGGGTGAGTGGGGGCAGCAAGCTGGGCCACAGGCTGCTCTCCAGGGGGCTCAGCGTGCCTCCCGCACCCCCTGGCAGCAGCAGCAGCGAGGAGCAGCCGTCTCTGTTCAGCAGCAGGGTCTGATTGATCAGCTGCTGCACTATGTCCACTTTTTTCTTCCAGTCCAGCTCCAGGGGCTGAGGTCGCTCTGGAGACTCAGGAGGAAATGGGGATGAGCTGTCTCCGTCCTGGGAGGGGTCGCTGGACATCTGCGGGGAGTCTCGTAGAGGAGGAGGGCTCTCTGTGGACGGCGAGGAGTCCCCCCGTTCCTCCGACGCCCTCTCACTGTCGTTCATGTCTTCGTTTGGCGTCTCTTCTTTGGGCTCGTTCCCCTCTTTGAGCTCTTCCTCACCCTCCTCTTCATCACTGTTCTCCCGGGCTTCGTAGATGGTGCAGAGGACGGAGGAAGACAGCAGCAGCTCCGCCTGCTCTTTATTAGCCTGTTGCAGCTCTTGTTGCCACTGCATGATCTGCTGGCGCTCCTTCAGCTCCTGCTGCTGCTGCTGCAGCTGCAGCTCCAGGTCTCTCCTCTGCTTCAGCTCCTCTTCCTCTTTCTTCTTCGCCACCTCCGCCTGCTCTTGTATCTTAATCTCCAGCTCCTCCTTATTTCTCTTGATCTCTTCTTCGGCTTCATCCTTCTTCTTCCTGGCCTCTTCCTCCTCCCTGGTCTTCCTCTCCTGCTCCGCCTCTTCCAGCGGCCTGCTCTGCTGGTCCCGGCGGTGCTGCATCTCCAGCAGCTGCCTCTGGTGTTGCTCCAGCCTGCGGAGCTGGGGGCTCAGCGCCTTCTGGCCCAGGTTCCTGGGAGGGAGGTCCGCGCAGGTCAGTTTTGGCGAGGGGGCGGCCACCAGAGGTTTGACGAGGTCGCAGTAGGTCCTGGGATAAGCCGAGTGATCGCGGCGGTGTGGCTGCGGCAGTGCAGTGTAGCCTGTGTGTGAGAGGAAGCGGGGAGGGAAATGAGAGTAGCGTGATGTTATTAAAACAGGTAGCAGGATAGTGAAAGCAGTGCAGTGTGAGTAACAAGCAGAGGGGTGAGGAGGGGAGGGTGAGGCCTACAGAGGGTCATTCTCGCTGAAGGAATAGAGAAAGCATTGTGAAGCCGAGCCTAAAGTTCTGCCAGGCCTACAGCACCAAACCGACCTGCAGATATTGGTGGTTTTGAACATGTGACAGTGGGACATTGTTGAAAGCCGTGCAACAGTGACATATATAGCCTGCTCAGGGAGGTGGGGATTTTTCTAAAATCTGTGAACACACCAGTAAAAAGTGACCAAAGGTGACTGGGGGTGGTGCTTGATAAATTTGTGCAGAGAGCAAATGTGCATTTTATTTTTCCCTCTACATGTACCCCCCTTTTTTTTAAATGACACTCAGAAAAGAAAGATTTTGTGCAAAAAGAAATGGCAGCCAACTTCCTGTATATGCAATCACTATTAACTATGGTGAACTTAAACAATCAGAAAAGGTTTTTGTGAGCTTAAACGGTTGTCCCCCGTGAATGTATTTTATAGTTAGTCAACCAGCAATACATGCAAAAGCTTTCCATGCATTTATAGACATCCAGCATCACAAGAAAAACTCAAAGAATAGCTTGGCTTTAGAGGTGATCAAGTAGAATGAATACTTCCCCCACAAAATGCTAATTTGTTTATTAAATACTCACCAGCATTATTTTTGAATTCTTGAAGAAAATGTGTTTTTCTCTCATCAATCTACTCATCCTAGTTCTGATTATACGGAAATGTGGGTTGTCAAGTTTTAGCAAAAATGCATCTATTTGGACTGGATAAATGAGACTTTTAATATACTGCACAAGTATTAACATATTTAAGACCTTTTAAACTTTATTTTACTACATTAATCATGAAGGTAGGCAAGAAAGCATTTTTAAAATCAAGAATTCAAAGTAACACAGGGTAGGCAACTGATATTTAAATTATAACTTTGTGGGTGAAATATTCGTCTTAGACCAGACATTATTCCAAATGAGTACATTATGTCCTAAAGCAAAGCTCTTTGGCTGACCCTGAACAAACCAATCCAAAGTAATGTAATAAAAGTCAAGACATGCATGAGCATAAGTTCAACATCAGTACAGGGCAGCAAGAGTGCTTCAAAAAAACAGCAACACACCCACAGTGACGGGAGTGAAATTAAAGAGGCAGCAGAATGAGGAGTGGGGGCTTCTTGAGGCCGGATGAACTCCTGTTGCCGCAGAGATGCAGAAGTCGATCCACAGATGAAGATTGTGGGTATAGACGACCAACTCATGGCAGACCAGAGAAGCCTTGGTGAGGAGGTCCACTGTTCTTCGTGTCCATTTGTGAAAGGAAATGCCGGAGTATACAGTGCTAGTGTAAATGGATTCTGAACTACAGCAGTGATAGGCTGAGGAAATTCATTGTATATAGCAACTGGTAAATACAGACGTGGACGAAA
The DNA here is from genome assembly GCF_036324505.1 of Eleginops maclovinus. Classification (NCBI taxonomy): domain Eukaryota; kingdom Metazoa; phylum Chordata; class Actinopteri; order Perciformes; family Eleginopidae; genus Eleginops; species Eleginops maclovinus. The sequence continues at coordinate 10,363,479 of NC_086353.1, forward strand.
TTGTTGGTACCCTTCCGTTAAAGAAAGAAAAACCCACAATGGTCACTGAAATATCTTGAAACTGACAAAAGTAATAATAAATAGAAATGTATTGAAAAATAACGAATGAAAATCAGACATTGCTTTTGAATTCTGGTTCAACAGAATCATTTAAAAAAACAAAAGAATGAAACTGGCCTGGACGAAAATGATGGTACCCCTAGAAAAGACTGAAAATAATTACCCACAGGGTCATGTTAAACTAAGGGTGTCGTATTGTAATTAGCATCACAGGTGTCTTCAGACCTGTAATCAGTCAGTCTGCCTATTTAAAGGGTGAAAAGTAGATGCAAAAATGAAGCATAGACAGAAAACAACACTATACCTACTCTGAAACATTAAGAGGCTCGGCTATTTTCTGGGGCTGCTTTGCTGCATCTGGCACAGGGTGTGTTGAATCTGTGCAGGGTATCATGAACTCTCACGACTAGCAACTCATTCTGGAGCGAAATGTGCTGCCCAGTGTCGGAACGCTTGGTCTTAGTCGGTCATGGATCCTCCGACAGGATAATGACCCAAAACACACAGCCAAAAACACCCAAGAACATTGGACTATTCTGAAGAGGCCTTTATGAGCCCTGATCTAAACCCTATTGAACATCTGTGGAAGGAGCTGAAACATGCAGTCTGTAGAAGGCACCCTTCAAACCGGAGACAGCTGGAGCAGTTTGTTAATGAGGAGTGGGCCAAAATACCTGTCGACGGGTGCAGAAGTCTCATTGAGAGCTACAAAAATCGCTTGATTGCAGTGATTCACTCAAAAGGTTGTGCAACAAAATATTAACTTAAGGGTACCATCATTTTCGTCCAGGCCAGTTTCATTACTTTGTTTTTGTTAAATGATTCTGTAGAACCACAATTCAAAAGCAATGTCTGTTTTTCATTTGTTATTTTTCAATACATTTTTATTTATTAGAACTTTTGTAAGTTTCAAGTTATTTCAGTGACCATTGTGGGGTTTTCCTTTCTTTCCACGTCTGTAACTGGATGTTTTTTAAGACCTTGTAATGAATGCTGGTGGCGTTTGATGATTTGCACTTTCACACCAATCCACAGACCATAATTAGGCCACTCCCAATCACCCATTTCAATAAAACTGTACAGTGAGAGAGTACATCATTGTAAAAAAAAATCTAATCTTTATTTAAAGTTTTTATTACTCCAAAAGATGGATGAACAATTTAAAGTGCAAGAAGATATGAAGAGTGATCAGGATTAAGGAAGAGTGCCTTTATCATACGGTAGGAGAGCGACAGAAACAGACAGCAAGATACAATCAGTCATCAGCTTTGTTCAGTAAAAAAGTGTTAGGATAAATAGTACACATGGTAAACATTTCATTCCGCATTTCTTTTGTTTTGCTTGATTTTCTTCCTCTTTAAGAGCTGTAAACAGACAGAGCTGAATCCATGCCAGGTCGAGGCAACCGCATGATTCTGCATTAGGTTAAGCAGACGCCAAAACCCAGGCCCGCTCACACATTAGGAGTAGATAGTAGCTATTGCACATACAGGAACTGAAGCCGTATAATCATCACGGAAACACTATATCAGAGGGAAGCTGTCCTCTTTCCCTTTTTTTTTGCTCTGTTTATTTTGATTACATCCACCCCCAAAGATCAGGACAAACGCTGACGACGAAGAGTTACGACAAGAGCTACGACAGGGAGATATTATGGGGTTGCTGGAGCAGGGGGCCGGGGGGGGGGGTGGGAGTTAAGGGTCATTACTTGGGCTGTTAGGGAGATGATGAACTATACATTACCTGCAAAAGAGTTCTCAGTCTTTTCACAGATAGCAGAATAGTAGGCAGGCTGGACGTCTTCTTCGGCTTGCTGCAAAGTGCTCTGGGTGGACGAAGGATCCGGGGCTTCCTCGGGCCCCGGCACGCCACCGCAGAGGTTCTCAGCGGGCTCAGCAGAATCTGATTCCTGCTTCCCACACTCGATGTACTCTGCGAGGCCCAGCTGTGGTGGGATCAGACATGGCTCCTTGGCCTCCTCGGACAGCTCCTCCAGGGAGAAGATGCCGGGGCTCCTGACGCAGCTCTCCCCCGTGGACTGGGCATTGGAGTTAGAAGCCGTGGTCATGGTGTCGAAGCCGTATGACGCTAACGATGTAGCGGACGGTGGGGTGGTGTCTTCTCCTGCACGGATGGCCTCCATGTCAGCCTCTTCTCCCTCTTCCACGGTGGAGAGGCAGCGCTGGGCTGGAGATTGGCTGTCGAAGGTGATGTGGCAGACCTTCGGCATCTCCAAGGAATCATCCAACTGAGCCTCCCCCTCTGTGTCGCTGGCCTCGTCTTCTGTTACGGAGGTGGAGGAGGGGTTGGAGGTCGGGGCGGTTGCAGGGCCTCCCAGCACTTCATCAGCGGGCAGCGTCTCGGCCTCGGCTTCCTCGCGGTCCAGCTCAGGCTGCGGGGACAGCGGCGCTGCTTGCACATCCTGAGTCATCCCGCAGAGCTCCTCGGGAGTGCTGGTCTCACTGCTCAGGGTGCTCGACAGAGACATCGCCTGTGTAGAAAGGAGAGCCGGGGCCAGGTTCTGCATCGGAGCTAAATTCTGAGTCTCATCTCTGACGGAGGACTGATGGGGAGCTTCTTGGTTTTCAGGAGCCAAAGGAGCAGAGTCGAGTTCCAGCCAAGCTTGTTCTGAGGCCTGAGTCGGGGTCACAGGGTCTGCGCGCCAGGGGTCAGCTGAGGGGCCTGCTGCTGCCGCTCCTGCTTCCTGGGAAACAAGAAGCTGCTGATGCTCAGGGTTGGCCCAGGGATCAACAAAGGGGTTTGGTTGTTCCCACTGAGCAGCAGGGGCAGAGGGGAGCTGAGGAGGGGGAGGCGGGGGCTCGGCCACTCTGTTCAGGTTGTCCAGCCTTTCATCTTCGGCGAAGTCATCTTCATCCGCATTCCCGTAGCTTTCCAGCCCACTCTCTGTCACGCCCTCACTTGCCATTTCCACATCTTCATCCTCCTCCTCTTCATCATTCGCGTCATTATCATGCCGGAGCCTCTGCGGGTCGTCGGCCCGCTCCGAGCCCACATCCATGTCACACACCCGGTCGTCGTCAAAGTCATCGTCCTCATCGAAGTCGTTAGCTGGGATGTCAGGAACCTTCTCAAAGTCAGGGGACCCCGCTGAGGCTCCTTCCATGTCGATGGCTCCTTTCAGACTGCCCTCCCCCAGGTCGTCCATGCTCTCGGTGCCCTCAAGGACCCCGGGGGCGCTCAGCTCAGAGGCTCCCTGCTGGCTGCCGCTCACCTCCTCAGAGTCTAGCTCGGAAAGCAAGGTGCCGCTGGCCCTCCAGGCAGACCCTCCGACAGGACCTGCCGAGCCGGGACGAGAATCCTCGGTGGGCTGCGTGGTCCCACTCATTTCGGACACAGAAACCAGCTGGCTCCCCTCCCTCTCCTCCTCATCCTCCTCCTCATTTAGATTGGTGGGAGGACCTTTCAGAGAGATGGCATTTGCTGCTGCTGTGAGGGCTTTAGAGGTGGAGGGGGTTTGGTCGATTGGCAGGTGAACAGGCTCCTCTGTGTAATCTGGGGGACAGGCCACTGGTGGTAATGCAGGCTCAGCAGGGGCAGGGGTCTGTTCCTGTGATGTGAGGGGTAAAGCACTGCTCTCAGTCTGCATCAGAGGGTTGGATGTTGGTGGTAAGGCTGTCCTTACAGGGCTTTGAGGAGCAGCTTCCTGTGGCTCCACATCCGGTGTGGTATTCTGGGCCAAGACAGGGGGAGTCTCCTCCGTCTCCTCCTTCTCTGGTGCAGAGACAGCAAGGGCTGAATCTTGTGGGAAAGACTCTGTAACATCTGTTTGTGTTTCCGGAAGTACAGCTACTGCTGCTGCTGCTGCTGCTGCTTTGGTAGTATTGGAAACACCGGTCTTCTTTGCGGCACTGAAAGGTTGGGCAGCCTGAGGGGGTTTTGGTCCTCGTTTTGCCTGAGGAGTGCTGCTGTTTGGAGGTTTGTTGGCTGGAGAAGCAGGAGGGGATCGTCCAAAGGGCTGTTTGTTTTGGGACAGAATTGCAGCTACAGGTTTCTTGGAGGGAGTAGATTTAGCAGGGGATTTGGTCTGCGACACCTTGGGGTCTTCTGCCTTGGTTGTTGACAATTTGCCAGCAGAGTTGAGCTTTACGGTGGCTGCGGGTCGAGGATTTTTCTTGGCAGCAGCGGATGTCGTAGCTGCTGTAGGTTTCTTTGCGACTGCAGCAGAAGGCGGACGACTGACATCTAATGCAAAGATAAACAACAAACGTCAATTCACCCAATCTGCCAAATATAAGTATTTGTATTTTATCCCTGAGGCTAATCAGACATATTTTAAGTTAACACATAAAACTCTCATCAAAGTTATGTATGCAACCTGAATTTAACACAGCTTCAGAACAAGGCGCAACTCCTGACCTTTCTTAGCTGCTACAGTTCTGGGAGGCTGTGCTGCAGTGGTCCTGCCAGTAAGGGGTGCTGTGTTGACTCTAGAGGCAGCGGTTCTGGCAGTTGCAGTGGTGGAGGGCTTGACTGCAGCTGCTGTGGGCCTGGACGTGGTGGAAGCAGGTCGAGACGTTGAGGGACCTGTAGTAGGCCTGGGAGAAGACAAAGATATGTTAGCAAATGCTAAATGATAAACGAAATTAACAAAAAAAAGCTGAAGCAGCTTCATCTATGCAGTCCATTCCCTTTGTTGGCATTGATCCAAATGTGAAATCGGATGCCCCGCCTTAAACATGCATTCACAAGCATAAATAAATGACCTGTTCTGCTGTAAACCACAAAGGCAATTTCCACAATGGGAAGCCATTAGCAAAGCACCATCAATATATGACCACACCGTCATGCCTCCTTCATTATCTGCTCACTTCCAAAAGGCTAGGCTGTAATGAGAAAGAGGATTACAGGGGAAAAATGAAATTTGGAAAGCTTGAATTGGAGCAAATGACAAGGAAAATAGGTAATGCAGAGGCAGGAGATAACTGGGGCAGCGAAAGCAACAGATCAGGGGGGGGAAAGGGTGTGTGATGAGTGATTGCATAGACAGCAAAATAACAAGGAGGGGAGGAAAAGAAGAGGGGAGCTAAGAACATATAGAGCAGGTCGGGAGGAGGGGAGACGACGGCCTAAAAACCACCCCTGCTTTAGGCTCTGAAGGAGCTCTTCTGTGACACTGCATTAATCCACTCAATCACTACGACCGCAGCTACAACAGGCCAACAATTCCTTTCCTCACTTCAATTTTGCTCCTCTCCTCAAGAGGAAGATTGTGATGTGTGCTCTGCCATTGGCACAAACACACTGTGGGTGACTTCAAAACCTTCATGTACTGTTTTTTTAAGTAAGTAAGATAGCTGGCTCTGTCATCGGCATCAAACTGGACAATTTTGAGGCTGTGTTGGAGAGGAGGACTCTGAAAAAACTGTTGTCCATCATGGATAACCCCACCCTCTCCACCTGCAGCTGGAAGGACAGCAGAGCTCCTTCTCCAACAGATTGCTCCAGCTCACAAGGACAGGTACGGAGGAACATTCCTGCCCACTGCAATAACACTGTACAATAATTCCCCTCTGGCTGGCAGACCACTCACTGCTCCATAGTCTCTCTTGTGAACTGGACATAACATGCACACTGACACTTAGCATTGTACATTTACATTAAACTTATTTAACATTCCACTGCACTATTTGTACATTTGTATATTTCTATTTCTAATAATTTGTTATGCTTCTTTTTGTATTTTGTTGCTGCAATGAAAACATTTCCTAGTTTGGGATAAATAAAGTATCTCTGATTCTGATTAACATTGTGTATGTAGAAGTCAAAAACTGGCAACAAGGTCTTGACTCAGCAAATTAAAAGTTTTCCAGGGCCTGACAAAAGAAACCAGACCTCAATTTGATCAGTGAAAGAGAATCTGTGCGGCAGTAACCTACATACAGGTCTGAATATTGCTTATGCCGTGCTATTCTGGGCTCTGTAAAATCTCCACACAAAACATTTGTCTTCTCAGGGTCCAAGAATGTGCACTCTAATGCACCGCTGCATTGGCTAACCTACAAACAAAGTCAGCAGGCAGTACCGCTATTCAACTCTACACAAAACCTCAGTACTGTACATCATTTCAGACAATATGAAGTAGACTTGTGATTGTGTTCTGGTTTTGTGTTTCTGTAGGTATTTGTAAGCAGCTGTGACTGAATATTGCTTTTTTAATTTTTAATGGCTATTTCAATTTTATTTATTTTAGGGGCAGGTAAAATAAGATGTTCTTCACCCTGCTCCTTTCCACCATGTGCTATAAAATGTGTGTTAAGTGTACATGTTTTGTTTTGTAAAGTGTACATGTTTAGTTTTAAAATAACTGCCATGTGTGGAATAAACAAATAACTACATTTGCACAACATCTGTTTACTATAAAACAGATTCACTTGTACACTAACCAAAGCTCCATTGAATGTCATTGCTTTAAAGAAACTATGTGACCCTGCTAGCAATTACAACGTCGATTAAGTCTTCTGTTGAACTTGGTCTGCCGACATGACTTTGGAGACTTCGAGCGGAGAAACGTAGCATGCCTGCACACAGATGCCGCTCCCACATCACAATAACCATTACAATGACCATTTGTTTCTCCAAGCTCAGACAACCAGTGGACAGACTAAGACTCACTGCCCTATTGTAATTGGATGCCCTTAGACAGAAGTTTGGGTAGTAATATGAAGGGCAGCCCAAACTTTGTGATCTGGAAATGTTGGGTAATGATATACAGTAAGAAAATAAGAAAAGTTTTGAGCAGAAAAAAAAAAATAGGTAAAATAAAAAGTGCAGTAATCATATCTACTCCTGACTGCGAGCACAATAAGAATTGACAGTACCGCTCAATTACAGCAGAAATGAAAGACGACATCATTGAATGAATGAAATTCTCTTAGGGAAGAGTAAGTGATACTGGAGGATGACATTAGTCAGAGACAGAAAGTAAGATAAGAGTAAAGGGATGGGAATAAGGAGGGTAAAAAATAACCCCATCCCCTCCGTCCATTGTTTTATTGGATACTCAGAACGGTTTGATCCAGAAGAGTCAGAAAAACCCACTAAAGCCTGTGCGTGGGTGGTGGTTCTGTTGTTGGTGTTTTAGTATGGATTACATTTCCTGCCAACAGAGGGTTCAAATCAATACAAATCATGGTCCAACGGGAGGATTAGAGGCACTACACAGTCATCTACAAGGTAATGACAAAACACAGGGTGCTCTTAAGGACAAAGGTCAGCAGAGGGACGAGTCACTGATGCCCTGCATGGATTCCCTTTTGTTTTTACAGACACAATTCACAAAAGTTTATGGCGGATGCAAAAAAAACAAAAACACACACCCATTGTGTCAACACACTGAGCAGCTGCAACATCTGTTTGGCAAAAGAGTAAACATGAGCTAGGGGGTTTTGCCGAAGCCACACCTAACCGATCCATCCATGACATCCCTCATCCCTCTTAATTAAAAAAAAACAAAAAAGCCGGGAGGATGATCCAGTAGATTAAAAACATTCAGTTTTAAATCAAGCCAAAATGGTCAAGGAGATACACTTTGATCCCTTTGGCAGTAAGCCCATCCTACAAAAGAAAAACATCCAGTCAAAGTATTCATTTTACTGTCCTTGACCGTTTCCCATCTATATCACTTCAAGGGCCCCCTCCAGGACAACAAATAGAAATGGAGCCGCTAACAATACCTTGTTTGGCTTGCACGGCGTCCAAAATCAGCTGCTTAACTCCTTACGGCAAGGAGCTCACATTCCCAGGGTTTGTCTGGGCCTACAGTTATCTCCTTGACAATTCAGAGTAGAAGCCTGAAACAGCTCAGGGAAAAGCTGTAATGAAAGTCTGCAGCCTAGCAAAAGTATGGCAGACACTGTTGGCTTTTATGAGGCCCTGGGCACCCGCTGTCACCGTGATAGATGCCGTGGGCCCCTTCTGTTGGGACAGTAATCCAGCTCTGCACCAAGGCAGGGAGAAATGACAGTAACTCCAATGGGAGAAAAAACCACAATAAAACTGCACGGAAAGTGTTGAGCAACAAGCTATGTTTTTAAGGCCACGGTGATTCTTTAAGTGTAGCACATTCAGCTTTCAATAATCGTGGAACATTCTGTTTCTGAGAGACCAAACAGAGTGTTACAGATTATTCATCAAAACACCACTTTGCTTCTCAGGATACACAACAACACTCTGAACTGTACATGCTCAGTGTGCAGCTAAATCATGGAGTGAGAAATATGGGGACAGCTCAATGGAGGAAGGGTTATAAGAAGGGCTTGAGGAGATCCTGGCCACGTGCCCAGCACTGTACATGCACAGACGGCAGGGAGAAAAAAATAACGAATTAAAGGGAGAGGAGATTGAGAGAGAGGGGGTGGGGAGGACAACGACTGATTGCTCAGTGCAAGGACATCATAACCCACCGCTGGAGGAGAGGAGAAGTAGGTGCCAGATTTTTTACAACATTTGGCTTCTACTCCAGTTATTAAGGGTTCAAATCGACCACTGAGACAGAAACATTCTCCTGACCTGAGGATAGTTTGGTGTGGGATAGGGCGATAATAACTGTGAGGGAGGGGAAAGGACATAGGGATTCCACGCTACTGCAATTGTAAAATAAAAAAGGAAAAAACACATCCAAATTCTGGGTGTGCACTTGCATGTTCAACTCAAAAGAAACAATTCAACCAACAGAGACCTATAACACAATCACAAGATCTTATTTGCCCTACACAAAAAACAATTATGTTTTAACATTCCTCCCCCGTAGGCCAATGAATATTAATACTTAATGAGGATTATGTTGGCCACAGGCAGCGTGTGCTTCTAGAATTTCAGTGGCATGTCGTGTTTCTCTATCGTTTACATCAATAGATCTACATGAAAGAGATTTAACCTGCAGATACTGGACTTTAAAAATGTTAAATGATTGTTCCTGTGTGACGACGATGTTCCAGCAATTTGGGAAACAATAAGCCTGGGCTTGAATTAGAAAGAAAGGGGATCGAAAGTACAAGTAGAGGCTGTGCAGCAACTTTGTTGAAGCTAGTCACAAAAAACACTCCTTCTGTACTAGGTCAATGCCACAGGTCTTAAAACGTGGAAGCAATATTTTTGCCAAGGTACTGCAGGTACCTGGGAGCTCAAGACCAAAGGCCTCCCATTGTACCTGGGACCATACAAAATATGTTTGTGGTGCAGTTAACACCACAGCCTATTTTTTCAGTGATAATCCAACACATATCTATGAGGAAATTGGCAGGACGACAGCTAGGAAACATTAGCTGTTAGCGGCCGATAAGCAGAGGTTCCTTAGAGTTAAATTATGTAGCAAATCAATCATTAAAAAGATGGCTATTTGACAGAGTAACGCTTTTACGTCAGACGTGATGAAATGTTATTATTGATATTCGGCGGTAAAATTTAATAAAATATAGTTTTGTAAAGGACATTTTTTTTACAGCAAAATTAAAAATATGAAGGAAATATGACACTTAAATGCCTAAAACAACAGGTGTTCACTAAATGTTTTTTTTTAACGTGGTATTGACTTGGTTTTTATAATTATGGAATGGTACCTAATATCTAGCATTGAAAGATCCCTTGCAGCTCAATAATCTCTCAAGGTAGTTTGGCGAGTCCTTTAACACCATGAAATTCTGTTGCATGGGTTTCTTTAGATGGTTGGTGCTACCACTGTCAGTGTCATGTCTAAGATAAGTCACTGCTTGAGCTGACATAAGGTCTGTCGGTGTTACTGCCCGTGAGCCAGCACGAACCCCAACACGGACTGAAAAGCACACCACTACTACTGTTGCTACACAAGGGATTCGACACGCCACATGCAGGTGGCACGAAATGCAACACGCCTCATCTGTCACAAGGGCAAACACTGCTGCTGTTCTCCTGTAGTCCTCCCCGTGTCTCAAGCTGAGAGGCGAGTGCCATGCCACATTGATGGAAACGAGCCAGGGAACGGCCACACAGGGATGATATGCTCCTGTAATTGGACTCCAACAAATGAAATGGCACAACTGATTATTCAGAGGCTACCTTACAACTGCCACCCTTGTTTTGAACTCTTTGTACATTTAAAAAATACATATAGGGAATGATTGCCATTGGCATTATCTAGTCTGATCGTAGCCAACGAGGGAGCCATTTTGCTTTTTCCTCATCCCTGTTGAGAATTGTACATGCGTGGTACCGCTCGGGCATGATGTATTGACTGGGTATTGAGAGAGACGCGTTGTTAATGTTCCAGTGTACCGTAAATGAGCACATAAACAAGGATAGGATAACATGATATGCGATCGCTGTATGGATTTATATATTTACCAATTCCCTATCCAGCATTTAAGGTTTTATTCAAGGCGTTTCCCATACTGGTACCAGTATTACTTTAAATATTGGAACGTTGGATCAGCATTTAATATTATAACATAACAAAAGTGGGAATAAAGGATAAAGATAAAACGCATTGTTATGTGTAAGATTGGGACTACTTTGTCTTCAATATAAAAAATTGGTGCCATCTTCACACAAAAAAAAGGAAAAGGAAAAAAGCACACATTTGTTATAGCAAAACGAGCATCAACAAACCAGTGCTTCTTCAGAAAACAGAATGATGCAGCACGCCGTTTCCTTTATTTGATTAGATATCATTTAGAGGGAAGACAAGAGGAGAGATGATCTAATCAGGCCTCAGTGCGGAACAAAACATCCTGCGGAAAGACGTTTGGAGTCCTGTATAATAAATCTGCTGCTCTATACCCATCAGAGACAGGTCACTTCATTTACACAAATGCCTATCGCAATAGTCTAATTCAAAATTTGACATAACAATTTTAAAAACATTTAAAGAAACCACCAGCTGATAGGAATATCTTACATTTTATCAAATTGAAAGTCTTAACTAACAAGAGCTTTATTGTCCAAATTGTGCTTAATAACCGGGCCAACTATGAAAACCTGCAAGAAATGGTCATTTGATAGGAGCACTTAGGGAAAGTTTAGTCCAACTAGAGCCCTCTCTCTCCAAACCAGCAGCTCAGAATGAGAGGGATTATGAGTTCAGTCAATAGGACCCTGCCCTGGGGAGGTGGGGCTGGTTTCTGCCAGGGGGTCTGTTTGGGACAAAGCGTTAGTTCTTCAGTATCGCTGCCTCTTAAGGCCCTCTGTCTCAGGTTATTTCTGCTAACGTGACTCACACTCATGAAGCGTAATCTGACTCAATAATAGCCCGACGACCACAATGGACATGGTTCTCCGCTGCTCTCTTTCAGGGCATCACGATAAACAAAGTCGCCTTCTCATCCAGTTTGTCGGGGATTAAATCTTTTCGATCTCACAGGAGGGGTAAGGTAATTGTGAATGACTGAAACACTGCAGAGCGTGAAGAAAGAGAGGGGAAGTGTTATTGTCTGTAAAGAATTTCCCAACCGCATAACTTTATTCTAATGTCCGTGTTTGATCGGTCTTAGGAGGCTGCACCATTGGACAGTTATAATACTTAATCACACCTGCTGACAGTTTGTAATAAAAAAGGCATACCTTGTGCTCTTTGAAACTGCGGAAGTGACTGGTTTTGTTGTTGCACCAACAGCTTTGGACGTGGTTGAAGTGCTTGGTTTTGAGGCAGTGGACACAGCTGCTCTGCCGGCAGGAGCTACAAAAAACATGGAAGAACGTCAAATGAGTTTGCATGGAAATTCAAAAAAAAGCCACAGAAAATATTTTGACAGAATATGTATATCAATAAATCACCTGTGTTACCTTGACTTCTTGAAAAGAAACTCAAAAATCTGACAAAATAATGGAGGAACAGTCTCAGCCTTGGTATGGTGCGACCTTTCAATGCCAGTAATGTTAATGGCAAAGTAGTAAAACTTTAAAACGTTATTCAATTAGTTGTGAGAGTTTGGAAACCCGGCCACCATTTACTTCAACTCAACAAGCCTTCAATCCATTTTTGGATTCTTCATTCACCGTGGAGGCACGCGAGACAAGTATTATTCATTTTGATTCAGCTGTCCTCATGTCTCTCAGACTCACCTGTGGTTTTAGGTCTCGCTACAGTCTCAGCAACTGGTCTCTTCTTCGGAATGCCATTCGCTGTTGTTGGTTTGGTACCATTTGTTGCTATGGAGGTAGTCCTAGCAGGTCCAACAGGCTTCTTGTCCGACGCTCTGGATAGGGTCTTGACCGTGGAGGAAGCTGCTGCACCAACAGGTCGTTTAGGTACGCCCCCCGCTGCGGACACTTTTGTTGTAGTTGCTGTTTTCTTGAGCGCAGCTGTGGATTTGACATCGTTCAAAGTGCGGAGCGAGGAAGTCCCCAGCCTTGATCCAGAGGGTCCTGCAGATTTGGCTGCCGGCTGTGTTTTAGTTGCAGCACCTTTTGGTTTGACTTTGGGGTCTGCTGCCACTGGCTTGCCATTGCCTTTTGGAATGGTCCCAGGGGCTACATCAGCGTCTTCCTCTGGTTGCGATGGGGCTTCCTCGGTTGTGTCGTCCTGCGATGAGGAGGGCTCTGCTACTGCTGCAGCTTCAGTGGGCTCCGTGGTCTCCATGGTATCCCCATCCGGTTTCATTCCCTCCTCTTAAAATAAAAAGGTGTGGACGATGACGTTGCTGCTTGCTTACAAAGTCCAGGGGCCCACACACGCTTCTTGATTGGCCACTTTAATATCCTGTTGAAGAAGAACAAGACATAACATCACAACCATGTTCACTCATAAATTCAAATAATAAACATGTTACTGTCAGCCAAAGGAAATGCCATTTATGGCTAATGGCCTCTGTACTGTCCTCCTGATGATGTGTCTATCAAAAGTAGACAGAAACCAAACTCCCAAATAATCGACACGAGAGTCAGGATATAGCATTAAGTTCCAGCTTTACTTTAGACTCAATGGACATGCCATTACAGCCAAGGAGTAAAACTAAAATGAAACGGACATATACATTGAATTAGTTAAACAGAACAGATGACATGTAAAAACATCCAAACAACTCAAATAGGCCTCAAAACTAGAAGACATAGCTTTAAACAACATACAAGTACTCACAGACAATGTGTGCGATGGGCCAAATGGAAGGATTGCACTGGATTGTGAACACCATGTGGCTCTGCTGAGCTCTCATTAGAAACTAAACATGTGGCCTGATTGTCTTTTAAAGACTGGTCTACGGTGGAGTACCACCTGGAGTACCACCTTTAAAAGAAGAAGAACGACTCTTTGGAATACCTTCGGATTTCAGAGGTCTCAACTTCGACCTTCCGTCCTGGCTTGGAACGGTAGATGTCACAAGCGCCATGGGCCACTCATTCCTTACAGCTTGGCTGTCTTTCAACAGCACTACATCTCCTTGTTGTAGGTTGCAATGACCCTCGTTCCATTTGCGACGACTCTAAAGTGTTGGCAGATGCTCAAGTTTCCATCGGGTATAGAACATTTCCATTGATTTTGAAGGCAGTTAGGTTAGGTCTGAGAAATCTTCAGCTGGAGGTGGAGCACCAACCTTCTACGTCAGCAACAAGAATGGGGGGGATTGAACTCCCAGGAGCACCCCTGCTCACTCATACCTCTGAATACTGGATCCTTGTAGTTGGTTGGTCAATCCAAGCGCCAACAAAATTGGTTCCCCGATCTAACCTCAGTTGCTGAGCTGGTCCACGCAGTGCAAAGAAGCGTCTCAGAGCGCTGATGCAGCTAGGAGTCCATGGACTCAATTACCTCAATATGCACCGCTCTTGGGCTCATGCAGGTAAACAGATTCGCCAAACGTTTGCTCTCAGCATTCCCACCTCTCGTACGTCTTGCAGTGACTTGCCAGGGACCAAACCCATCCAAACCCACATAGGTGAATGGGGGTGATATGCTGAGGCGTTCAGGTGGCAATTCTCCCATTTTTTTCACTTCCATCTTGCCGCGGAGCTTCCGACAGGTGATGCAGTTGTGTAAAACTGAGCCCATGAGCCTCTTACATCCAATGATCCACAGACCAGTGGATCTGACGGCCCCTTCAGTGAAATGGCAGCCTTGATGTTTAGCCTGTGTGTGGTGGTGGCGCACTAAAAGAGTAGAGACATGGCTGCTCTTTGGTAGAACTAGTGGGTTCTTCTCAGCATGCTCCAGTGGTGCATGTTTGAGTCTGCCTCCAATTCTCATGAGACCTTTTTGAAGCACAGGGCTGAGTTCAAAGAGCGGGCTGCTTTTCGGCAGGAGTTTGCCATCAGTAAGCGCAGATAATTCCACCGCTAAGGCCTCCTTTTGGACTGCCATTATGAGGACATCCATAGCTTAAGAAAGTTCACCTTGAGTGCGGGCTTGTTTGCACTGATGCCACCCTCTACATCCACAGCATCGAAAAGCATTGTTCGTAGATGACGAGGAACGCGCTACATGAACAAGGAAAGCAATAGCTCTCAACCATGAGTCCCACGTAGAGAAGCGTTCAAACCTTTCTGTGGTGAGACTTTGCTTCCAAACTTATGTGTGAAAGCTTGACAGCTCAGGCCACACTTCCACGTCGAGTTCAGGACTGATGAGCTTGAAGGACTCAGTGATATTTGCAGGTCCTTATGTGGTCGATGAATGAAAGCTGGTCCGCTGAGCCATGTAGTTTTCAAGAGTTGTGAAGCAGGGACAGCCCTGGATATGTGATCAGCCGGGTTGTGCTTTGTTACTTTATGCAGGTCGGCTTTGTGTGTGCTGATGAGGCTACTTTGTTGCTCCCCGCCATAGCTGTCCTAGGGTGTCAAATAGGAAGGTGGTCCATCCTCCAACACTTGTCTTGTAGGTGTTGATTCTTGGTTTGTGGGCATTACCGAGGCACACTTCCCCAACCCAGCCGCTGAGCGAAGGGAGCACTGTGAGGTCCATTGACCTGCTCTCTGACGTTATGCAGTCTTATATACTGTCTCTCCCTAAAAAAACCGATTTATCGGGCAGAAACAATGTTCTTAGTGTCTCAGTCAGTAGGGGCTTGGACTGGGAATCGTAGGGTTGCCAGTTCAAGTCCCCAAACAGACTTGAAATATGGAAAGTGGACTGCTACTTGGAGAGGTCCCAGTTCACCTCCTAGGCCCTGCTGGGTTGCCCTTGAGCAAGGCACCGGACACCTCCAATCCCCCCTCCCCATTGCTCCCCGGGCACTGCACAATAGCTGCCCACTGCTCCTATACTAGGATGGGTTAAATGCAGAGGACACATTTCACTGTGTGTGCTCTGCTGTGTGCATGTCTGTGACTAATAAAGAGGGTTTCATCCTCCGATTCTATCTAAAGGGATTTGGGTGTCCGGATCCAACTCCGGTATGCGACCTGCCACAGCTTTTAGATGGGGGTAACCTTCTGCTTTTCTGCCAGACATGTCGATGACTCCAGCACATGTTCTTAGTGAGTATGGAGTGGAGTGACTCTTGACATTAAAATAGCTCAAAGAATTCTGGCCTCGCTAAAGAGCGGTTGCTCTGGTCGTCCAGTACGGCGTAAGTGTTTATTGCTTTGTCCTGTTGACTTTGGGGAAACACACGAACCAGACATATGTTAGCGCAGGACATAGCAGGCTGTCTTTCTCCGCAAATCTCTGTGCACTTTGAGGTGATAGTAGGTGCAGGGTCACACATAGGCTCTTCTCCCTCCACGCTTTGCTCTGGTGCTATGGTGGGAGCTTTAGATGCCTGAGGTGCTGGGCGCGGATGCATTGCTGTGATATGCCGATCACTGTCACACTCGTTGCATCTCCAAGTAACTTTAAAGTCCCTGGCCATGTGGGATGTCAATGCACGGCACCTGTAGCAAATCCTGTTTTCACCGAAAAAGCTTTTCTTTTCACCTAGTGATTTTGCTCTGAATCCAAGGCAACTGCTTAATGGATGTGGTTTGTGATGGATAGGACAGCTCTTTGCTGGATTGTCATCTTGCTGTTGTCAAGTGTTGTTTTTGTCACGAACTGGTACTGGAACATTCCTTAGTTGATAAACTGGTTGTTCCTCGTGCGCGCTTCATGGCAGATAAAGTCAACAAAGAAGGAGAACGGAGGAAAGAGGCAGTTATGTTCCTCCTTCAAGTTGGAGCCTTTAGAAATCCATTTCTCCTGTAGATCATGGGACACAATGGGAGCAATTCCCTGACCCGTGTCCAGGAAGGCCAACCCAGGCAGATATCCGTCTTCCTTTGCTGACTAAAACTCCATGAGAAGGTCTCCAAGCTCTCTGAGTTTTATATAGTCTTTGTTGGAGATCTTAGGAAACATGTCCAATTTATTGAAAAGAGCATTTTCAATTACTTCTGGTGCAGCATAACACTCCATTAATCTGTCCCATGCTTTCCTAAGTGCTGCCTCAGGATTGTTAACATGCACCTGACAGATTCTCTTGACGTGCTGGGACGATTCTTTCCCTAGCCATTTTGTCAGCAGATCTAATTCCTCACTGGCTGAAAGGTCAAGGTCTCTGATAGCGTTGAGGAAGGAAGACTGCCATGCCCCGAAACTCTCAGGTTGGTCATCAAACTGGTTGAGTGGCGTGGTCACAAGCTCCCGATGTGCTAAGTACTTTACAAAGTCTGTTACCTCAGGTTTTTTTGTTGTGGCAGCTGACGTAGTGTTATATTGAGGAAAATATGGTTGAGGTGAAGGGTTCATATATTGTATATGTGGATTGGTGTATAGAGGGTCTTCATTCCGATGGCAGAATTCTGAACATGGTTTATATTTGTAAGGCAAAGCATGCTCAGATTTGACGGCCTGCTGGGCAGAAGGTTTGATGTGTAACCCCTCATAAGCGGTCCCCCATGTAACTAGGCTCTCATCAAGTTGTATGGGGAAAGGTTCCGGAACGTTGTGAGATGAGGTCTTATGTAACTCATTCTGTTGTACATATGCACTTGTGGGGTCTTTCATCTCTCTTTTGAAAGAGATTTGACTGTGAGGTGGTTTATGATGCTCTTCCGCTGCTTCCAACACGTCTGCCTGAGCAATGGTAGCAGCTGCCCCTCTCTGGAGAGCCAAAGATTCCAATTCTACCTCCAGCCTTGCCTTTTCCAGAGCCGTATGGGCCTCTCAGCCAGCTCTAGATTCAGCTTAGCGTCCCTGTCTGCGAGTGACGCACATACACATGCTGCCTCTGCTCTAGCACGGGCCTTTGCTGCAGATGTGCGGGCACTGCCCGTGACATCAGACCTTTTATCAGTGTTTTTAGCTGACATGATGCAGTTTTTACGTGGTGTGTTTAAATCTGTTGCAGTCGTAGATGCTGTACCATCCGGTTACTTGTCTTCAACTGTACTGTCCTCCTGATGATGTGTCTATCAAAAGTAGACGGAAGCCAAACTCCCAAATAATCGACACAAGAGTCAGGATATAGCATTAAGTTCCATCTTTACTTTACAGTCAATGGACATGCCATTACAGCCAAGGAGTAAAACTAAAATGAAACAGACATACATTGAATTAGTTAAACAGAACAGATGACATGTAAAAACATCTGAATGTCGACTCAAATAAGCCTCAAAACTAGAAGACATAGCTTTGAACAACATACAAGTACTCGCAGACAATGCGTGGGATGGGCCAAATCGAAGGATTGCACTGGATTGTGAACACCATGCTGAGCTCTCATAATAAAACTTAGCATGTGGCCTGATTGACTAAAGACTGGTCTACGGTGGAGTACCACCTTTAAACATAGGGGGTGCCAAACACAAATATAAGATAAACTGCCTGGGAGGCAGAATAGCCTTCAAGGAATTCGGAAGAGAGCAGCGAGACATGCAAAAAAAAAAAATCATGAGCAAAAAAACAAAACCTCTCCTTAACAATGACTATGCTACCCATCTAAGAGAACCTCCACAGTGCGTGCGGTAACTAAATAACATTTGGAATCACTATCAAAATACCACAATACAATGAACTGGATTGTTAAGCTGAACATTTATGGGGCAGAAAAAGAAACTGATGACTATGCTCCTAATGGCTTCCAGCATCTTGAATTTTAAAAAAGGAAGAAAAAAAACTGCGGTCTGGACCACTGAAAGCCAGGAGGGGCTCCTGACATGACACACAGCCCACAGAGGGCAAGGAGAGGGAGGGGCGGGGCACTAAATGGCTCACTGGTCAGCCATTGTTTTTTCTCTCCCTGTTAAGCAGATGCAGGCAGTAACCGTCACATGGGGCTGTGATCGCTTCACAGAGTTTTATGTGCTCCGAGATTCCTTAATTGACAGGACTAGGAAAACTTGGAAGTGATCGTACAGTACAAAAAGCTGTAGAGAAAAGGGAGAGGCCAGATTTGGAGGTTGTGTGTGGTCATATATAGTACCTGAACTCAATTACGTCAGTCCACTTTTGTCTTGCTCTGGCTGGACAGAGCCCTTCCCGGATTCATTTTGGGTTTATTTCCCCCTCATTACCTCATCCACTACTCTCTATTCCTTTACCCCTCACCACAGAAGCTTCTCCCCCACCCCCTTCCTGATTACTTCTTTCTTTTTTCCTATAGCCACTTGTTCCTCCCCTCCTCCCACTGCCAAAAAAATCTGCTTCCAGGAAATTGCTCCACATATGGTCTAGCCAGTAAAAGCGCTGCATGGCCAACGGAACAAGAGGTGCAAGAGATGGATTGAGGAGGAAATCAAAACAGAGTGAGTGGGATAATTAAAAGGAGGATAAATAATAAAACATGACAGAGTAATGGACCAGAAAAAAAAGAAAGTGGGAGTAAAAGAGAATAGGTTCTTCCTACCATGCAAGAATGGCAAGAATAATATTTATAATGAACACACCATGACAGCCATTCAGAGAGAAGCAGACTCAGCCCTAAGGTCATGACCATCAACAATATGTGTTATATTTTCAAACCATTAGTCAGATAACTAAAACCATCTTCGAAAAAGTTCCAATGAGCAACCTTTTCCACAGACATGAGATACCGAGTGCATTCACAGCGAGTCTATAAACACTCGCTTTAAGGATGAAGGATAAAGCGTCTGTTTTATTCATCTCCAAAAGACATTTTAGAATCCAGCCTTTTCAAAAAAGGAGCAGCACTTATTGTCCAAAGGTCAGAAAGTGTTTGTTTCACCGCCAGTTACACATTAACATCTGAGGTAACACAACACTGTGGCCTCCTTCCCAGATCCAACCATCTTGATTCTCTTTCACTTATGTTTTCAGAGGTAAAAAGGTCTCTAAGTTTCACTCTTAGGCATCAGTGGGTAACTATAATGATTCACCAATCAAAGCGAAATGCATATATTGACCACACACACACAGACAGACAGACACACAGAAATCCCCCTAATCTCAAACTTTCCTACCCTTTGGTACAGCCAAGGAAAAGCTACAATTTGGTGCGAGTCTAGGATTGTTTCCTGCTGCTCTTGTGTTGTACTGTATCGCATCTCACACAGAGGAAGCCACGTCGAGCCCAGTCCCCTCTACCAAAATGTGACGCTTTGATACTCGATTAGATCATGTTCAGAGCTGGACAGTGTTGCACATATTTAATCCAATGTCATCACTCCATTCATATTCATGGGAATGTTTGGAAGCAATTAGCAAATTGGGAACATCGTACAGCAGGGGTGTCCAAGCTACGGCCCGTGGGCCAACTGTGGCCCTCAGAACATTTCAAGTATAATGGAATCTGGCCCACATGAAACTTGTGCTTGTATTATACTTCTTAAATATGCATGTACAAATATATTACACAGTATTCATGTAATAAGCATAGTTTTTCCAAAACATTCAGTCAATCTTAGTTGAGAAAAAAAAGCCCAATTACTTATTTACATGGTAAGCCTGAAATATAACCTTCCTATTTCCCCTTATTATAAGCAATCTGAGGCTTCCGTTTTAAGGGATGAGATGCAACAACTTTTGTAAAAAAATAATAAAACCTTATCGAAAGATGTGATACAGTCCGTTTGTTTTCTTAAAGAAAATTCAAGTATCAAGAATAATTTACCTACATTTATGATTTCTAACTTAACATATCATCCAGAAGTCTCAGGTCTTCTCGGACGGGTCTGCTTTCTGTCAGAGGGTCAGAACTAAACATGGAGAAACAGCATTTAGCTGTTAGGCCCCCACTATCTGGAGTAAACTTCCAGAATCCTGCAGGTCCGCTACAACTCTTACTATTTTAAATCCAGACTGAAAACGTATCTTTTTACCGCTGCTTTTGATCGAGCTGTGCATCCGTCACACTGCAGTGTGTCTTTTATTCATGTATTTTATACCTGTTGTGTTATCTTACTATCTTTGCTTTTTAATGCCATTTTTATGATGTATTTCTGCTGCATTTGTCTCTTTTTTTGTAAAGCACTTTGAATTGCCGTGTGCTGAAAGGTGCTATATAAATAAACTTGCCTTGCCATATGAGGCAATACACTGTACCTCACCTCTAGTGAGGGGCCCAGCCCTTTGTATATTTTTCTGTATGCGGCCCTCAGTGGAAAAAGTTTGGACACCCCTGTCATAGAGGTTAGGGAGGTGGCTCCTCATGGGTCTTCCTAGATTATAATCTCGATTGGTTGGTACATTTGCATTAAAAATCTCTCCAACAAATCAGATTTTCTTTTTCAGAAACAACAAGGGACTACTTGTCAATAAAAGCCAGTTTATTCTTTTCGGAAGGAGCTGACCCAAACAGAGAGAGCAGTGAGACTGGAAATTTGACTGGCGCTGTGGATAGCATTGGAAAGGTTTGCTAGTCCAGCTACTAATACCAGGGGCTTAGCAGACAGCATCACATCCCTCATGTGATGACCCCCTTCTGGGCAAGTAAAGGCATCATGTCTAACCAGCTGACCCTGTGACGCAGCACAGAGGGGAAGATAATGGATCATTAAAATCCCAGCCACACGCACACACAGATCAGGATGTTTTACTAAATTAGAGTCAGACTGCTATGCAGAGCTGCTGCTTGTTTTCTATCCGGCAGGCCACACTCCCTGTATCATGAATAATATCCAACATTTTGGGATGGCCGAAGTGTTATACACCTAGCTGAGAACATGTTCAATCAGAGCACTTTTGTTTAATGTTACAAATGATTGGTCAAGATGAAGCACCTCATGCAATTTGATTAAAAATAAAGCAAGTCTATTGTTTGTCATCCTCTGAGTTCAAATTTGCATAACAAATCCTAGTTCAATGAAGATTTAAACCATATTCAGGCCGCAGCAAGCCCTCTTTCTATCTAGCGCCACATGGATACGAAGACAATTAGCCTAATACCCCTTGTGACAATAACAATGTGTTCAAGTATTGTGCAGACAAAGAACCAAAGGATGAATAAACTGTCCAGGCGGGAGAAGAGTGTGTTTCTAAACGCAGCTATCACTTTGTAAGCTTGTTAGAGGGGGTCTGTCTAGACACAGAAAATACCTCCTTGGTATACATTCAACCTGTAGTACTAAAGATGTATGGTCATTAAATCACACTCCTGACCTCTTTGTTGAGGCGGTTTAATTACATCTGTCATTCCCCCCCATCTCTCAGTCTCTGGCTGTACTCGTCCAGACCTTACAAGTGGAGCCTGACAAAAAAAAATGGGTCATTTTTAATACCATGTCTAATACAAGCAGAGGGGGGGTTTAGCTGTGAGAGGATGGCAGGGGTTTGGAATGCATTGTGCCGACTGCTGGAGGTGGTGGTGGTGGGGAGGGGGGTGTTGATACTGATGCTGGGGCTTAATGTCATCTGTTGATTTACCACAGCCTGCAGTCATAGCGTTGTAAAACAGCAGAGATATTACACATTAAAAACAGATTGATTGCGTGTCACGTATTGAGGGCAACCTAGGAACATAAAGTATTTTAAGTTATAATGCTCGTTAATGTGCCCTCTTGTGTCATAGCTGAATCACTTTACATTAAAAATGAACAGATGAAAAAAAGAACTCCAACCAAACGTTTGATCACAAACATTGTGGCAATTTAAAAAAACATATTTCCATATAAAATAAAAGGCATTACATTTGTGAAACCCATAGATTGTGCCTTAGATTTTTTGGTACCACTTTACAATAAGACTACCCTTATAAAGGATTCATAATTAGGTTGTAAACACTTTATTGATCAAGAAGAACCATTTATAAACCAGTTCCAACATAGCTTTCATACATCAACACAGGCTCACTATTTGGCAAGATGACTAAGCCTTATATTGGCTACCTAGCTTACTTCATCTTTTCCATCAGCCAACATCCTTGGTTGGAAGGGGGGAGAATCAACTCAATGAACAAAAGATACTAAGGATGCTGGCTGATGAAGAAGACAAAGTAAGCCAAGTATAGGGCTGCACGATTATGGCCAAAATGATAACCACGATTATTTTAATCAATATTGAGATCACGATTAATTATCACGATTATTTGTTCAATTTTAACCAAAACATTTTGTATTGACACATAGGCTCATTATTCCTGCTTTCACATCCAGGTGCTACATTCCTGCTAATGTACACATTTGTGCATCAAAATAAAATAGGTCTATGGCCCCGTGCCCACGACAACGGTAACGACAGATAAACGTAGAACATTTCGACAGATGTGCCTATCGTGCACACGGCGACGGCGTTTTCAGGAGTTGAAAACGGAGAAAACGCAAACGCCCCTCAAAGTGGAGATCTTGAAAACGTTCCAGTCTCTCGTCGCCGTAGGAACAGTTCAAAACGCAGAAGTGCGTTTTTTGCACAGGTTTTTTTTTTGCACAGGCATCTGGAAGTGACGTTCTAGCGCCAAATTTGAGCCTGCCCTTTGATAAACATGGATGAACGTGTAGCAGTAGCCGCGTTGAATGGTATGCATGCAGGCCAACAAATGGCGAGACTCTTTACCGAAAGTCATTTAGACCATAGGAGACGATACCAACGGATATTGGACATTATTGACGCACCGGAGGAAGTAGCCACAAAACAGGCATTTGGTATTGTTGCTACTGCCACCTACGTCCGGGGCGTGCTTACTTCATCGGCAAACTGCGAGTATTATGAGTTTTATACGTTTTCCCTGTTCCCATGGATAGACAGATATCCACCCCCAAAACGCTCGTGAGAACGCAGATAAACGCAGATAAATTGTGGAGGGGAAAAACGGACATCTGCGTTTTTGCTTCAGAGCGTTGTCGTGGGCACGTAGCCTATATCTCGTCCACACTACTGCGTTTTCGTTTTAATCCGGAGTTTTAAAACGAAAACGTGACCATTCACGCATACTGGGCATGCGCGTGCCGGTTGCAGTTGCAGCATTATAAAATGCAGAATTTACCTGCACAACAACTGCTACCACAGACAAGGTAAACAGCGCTTTTACTTCGTTATCCATGTTTACCACTGGTAGTCAAGGCTGATCTGACCCGATACCCAGCTGATTTGAATTTTTCCGGGTAAGGAAGGGTTACATGGTAGGAGCGTGACGAATCAGAGAAGGATACTCGTGATCGATAAGACCCAATCAGAAAGTGCTCATGGGTGCCTACGTGAGCGTTTCCAAAAGTCTGCGTTTCTGCCGGTCCACACTAATCAGCAGCCCCGGGGCCAGCACCGTTTCCAAAAGCCTCCGTTTAAAAACGAAAACCCAGTATTGTGTATTGTATACGAAGTTTGTTTTCTCCATCACTCGCTAGAAGCGCTAGATTGGCTTTGGAAAAAAACGTTGATACTGAGCGTTCTATGAACCGAATGACACATTTAAAATATCGCTCGATCACGCGATTTTGATCGTGGGAAGCCAAAATCGTGATCGTGATTAAAATTCGATTAATTGTGCAGCCCTATAACCAATAGAAGGCTTAGCAGTACAGATAAATGTGGGCTCGTTATTTGGCAAGCAACCGGTCACAGTTGCCCCGTTTATCTTTCGTCTTATAAAAGCTTATTAATGATTTATAAAGTGGTACTGATCTTTTTTATATGACTTGCAATTCATTTTATTGTTTTTAAACCATATTCCACCCATGCAATGAGCCCTTCTTAGTGGAATATATCATCTACAACTATTACAGTAAATATTGTAATCGTGATAATTTGATGATCTATCAATAGGTATATTTTCTGATTAATTAATGAGAAAAATAATCTTTCGTTGCAGACCTCTAGCCTAGCCTCTTCAGTTGCCTGATGTTCAGTTTCTACTTTACGATCCAAGTCATGCTGCATCTGCTCCACGATGATTAATGGCAGAAAGTGAATGCCTGAAAGCAGCAGCTCTATCAAGAGCACATCTGACATCCACATTCCAGCTCTGCCGACTTCCTCAACACTCCTCAGGGCTACAGTGACAGCTGGACTTGTGTGTCAGTGTGTGTGTAAGAGTAGGGAGTGAAAGGGTCATAGGGTCTAATGAATGTGTGCGTGTACATCAGATGGGGCAGTGTGTAAGGAGTGTGAGCAAAGCCTGTGTAGGATGAAAGTGTGGATCATGTGAAAAGGCTATTTGCACAAATTTACATGCAGACAAAAAATAAAAACCCTTGGAATCCAGCAGCCCGCCACTTCCTGCATTCTTTCAATACCACAGACACTTTATTCATCGTCCCAACGTTCCCCCAGAGCCACACCTTTAGACATTTTAAACAAACTAGGCTGGTCTGGTGAACTTAACCATGGTGACAGGCTTGGGAGCAGATAGTGTATTTACGAGGGAATATGACACATGTTTACAAATGAGATATGAAGCCCAGCTGCATTTGTTTAGTACAGCATGCTTTCTGGGCATGTGCACAACAGAAACGCAGGCAGTTTTTAGTCTGAGGGGACACAAATGTACAGTATATGAATGAAAGAATGTAAAGCAAGAGTGTGGCCGGGTTTATGAAGTGGGATAAAGAGCGAGAAAAAAAAGGTTTAAATGGTGTGTGGGAAAGGAAGGGGCTTTCCTTACTCCAGGCTCAAGCTTCAGTCTTGGAACAGTTGATCAGATGCAGGGAAAACTTTAGTCTGATTCCCATCTACCACCACCACCAAAACCATTAAACTTTACAAGTCTTCTATGACCTATGAAGAATCTTAAAACCAATTTAAGTGGGATGGTGAATCAGGCAGCAGTCCTTCACACACACACACAGCCTCACATTCCTCTCTCTAACCATACAAGGCAGTGGCGCTGTGTTACCAAGCAAGCGTTTAGTTCACACGCGAGAAAGAAGAGAAATTCAATCTGCTTTTGGAACACGCACACATGTGTCTCAGAGCATGCTGACAGGAAAGACAGAGTGCACAAGAGCCAAGCATTAGTGTTTATGCAGCTCTACAGCGCAGCGCTGAAGAGTTCCCTCCATCTCTGCACACCAAGAGGCCCTGCAGCTCTCCCTCCCTCTAACAAACAAATAAACAAACAAACAAACATCCACCATGTGTCCTTGGAGGGTATTTCACAAACAAGGCTATGGTTTCCTGTTTTACCTCGTTCTTCTCTCAAATGAGGGTGACTATGTGCACTGGCTCAGAGCAGTATTACAAAACTTGTGACTTCTCCAGTTATGTTTAATGAAATCCGTTAAAGGTTGGTTAAGGACAGGAATGCATCACTCAAAGCAGTAAAGAAGAAACGGTCTAGGTCCAAATAATTATGAAAATGCAGTTTTATGAAACTATGATAATCCAAAGGCAAAAATGTTATGTTTTATCTTAAATCTTTATCTCTACGTGTATGAAAACCGTTCCAGTGTCTGTTGAATTCCAACACAGAACAATTGTGTGTTGTACAAACATTTTTTTAAAATTTAACTCGAAGACATACCTATAAATAATAATACAAGAGAAAATGATAATGCTGAAGTGGTCTCTTAGTTTTCTCCACGGCTGTACAGTAATCATTCCACCAATTTAGCTAAAAGCACTCAAATATGCGTCACTCTTTATCATAAATGAAATTACTGTAGATTTAGCTTTAAAATGATAAAAATCTTCAAACACAATAAAGAGCTCAATGTCTATTTTCAGGAAAAACAATACAACAGGATTTACTTAAATTATATCGGATATCTTCTCATTCCCAACTCAGGAAACGATGCCAAGCTTCTGCAACAGATATGCTGAGGCTTAGACCTCGTTTGGATTAACGCATTAAATGGTGATGCCATCATGGCACGGAGGCTGAGAGATGGAAGTGTAACTTTGTGCTTAAAGCTCAGTGCGTCTTATTGTCTTCTCCCGAGCACTGTATCCTAACATGATCTGAGAGTGATGCTGACAGGTCAGAAACAACCAATCAACATAAAGCTGGTGAAGGATGAGGTAGCCCGTCAGCTGCTATCTGTGTACGTGCAACACAGCCGGTGGATTATTGACTTCTGGCACAAATCCTGGTGGCACTGAACAGCATAGATGTGTGTATATGGAAATTCCTTGCATCTATCGAACAGTTCATAGGTTATCTAAAAGTCATATGACAAATAAAAACTGAATCTGCCGTTTGGTATTAAAGACATTTTACTCATCTAAGCGATCCAATTTTTTTTGGGTTTTGGGTCTGCTATGATTAAGCAAATCTATGTGGTCACCATCTCAGACATGCGCATTGTTATGAACTGTAGCAAAGTCTTTGACAATAAGCCATGAAAGTATCAGCTGTCCAGAACATTAAAGGTGACATCACGCCACCTGTTCCACCACAGTGATGGCACATGCGAGTGGACTCGAGTGCGAGTGTCAACTTTACAACACCCGTTAATCACGAGATGCATTCCTCAGCAGAGCGCCCGACAGCCGAGAAAACACAGAGAGCTAAACAGCCTCTTTACTGGCTGGGTCTGAAGGGATCGTATCCAAAAGGAGAGGCTGGTATTCGTTCTTACAGCATCTCAACAATGTGTCATTAAAGGAGGAAAAAAAAGAGCATTTAACTGCACTATCCGACTATTAAAGATCACACAAGGGCTCTTTTTAAATCCATCTTGTGTTGGAACAATAAGGCAAGGTAACACAAGGTAGACAAGAAGGAGGGAGAATTCAAGAAGGCAGATCTGTCCAGCTAAAGAAATCAATATATAAATAGAGTAAGATGTCCTTTTAAGAATAACAACGGGGCAGACCAATAGACAACATACATTTAATAATTCATGCCGTCTGATTCATTACACAATACAACCAGCTTTGCAATATTGTTTGGTGGATCGTTGGCTGTTGTTCTGATAGAACAGGGGCGATGCGTTTAGGGCGGATTGTTCTAAAGGAAGCACTACAACATTTATTATCAATTTCTGACACAGGATGGTTCCATGCTACCTAAAAAATAATTTTACAATAAACCTATTTCAGCAGCTGTGGGAGGTGTAAGCACAAAACACATGGGTTAACATTGAATACAAAAAGCTTTTCAGCCATACCTTTCGGAAAACTATCATCAAGAAGAAAGGCACTCCATGAACCTCGTTATCGAGAGAAAGTCCAAATAACAAGACTGTGTGGAGGTGTTAACAAGCCCTACCTCACCATGTTTTCAAGCAGAGACTGTAGCTGACAGATGAGTGCTCACTGAGCGATCTGACTTGTTGTCCAAAGTCTCTTTGTCATGATTTCCTTACGGAGCAGTTACTTATCCAAAAGGTATAGTGCCTCGGACAACTATCAATTGAATGTTTAACATCTCTATACAAGCATGGTATACATTAGTAAAAGGCAAGAGATATGCGTCTTTATCACTGGAAAAAGCCCTTTATTAATATTATTATAGTAATATTGCGTCTAACTGTACCTTCAATTAGAACAGAGGAAGTTAAAGGGCCATAAAAATTGCACAGCTGTTTAAAAATGTTTTCACTGCACCTGTGAAAAAAAGTAAAACTGCCCAAAATCTGACATCAGCTTTGAAAAAAAAAGCCAAAGCCAATGACGTCAAGAAACCCACTTTCATCAAAAGAGGGGGGAGGGTGGGGGGGGATGGGCTTGGCGCTAAGCACGCGGCTTATTCTAATCAATTCCATACGGGACGCTAACATGTGCTAAGTGACTGTAAGCTACTCAATAAGGCCATTAGGAGCAGGTGGTTAAATGTGGCTACAAGTTAAAAGGGGCTGAGCCGGCAGCTAGCCTTTCAGGGAGGCAGCGAGGGCTCTGGTGCTGCTGCAGGGAACTAGCTTACAATCTGTTAGAGGGTGGCAGGGGTACTCCAAAAGTACTAGGCCGGACCCTGCTAACAGCGCGATAGGCTGACAGAGAGGGGGTTCTCAAGAACCGGGAGGGGAGTGGGTGCGGGATCAGACCTGTTAAAAACAACAACAGTATTTAAGTGCATAATATTAGGGTACTATGAGAGGGGGGGGGGGGGGGGGGTGTGCAGACGAGTCCTATTGTCTGCAATACTGTGCACCATGTAACCCCCCTGTCAAGCATGGTGCCTACAAGGGTGGGGGGGCAGGTTGAGTGGATTAACTGGTGAAACGGGACAGGGGAGCAGCTGGCCCAGGCAACTTCACCCAAAATAACCCCGGGGTGTCAAAGCAGAGCGAAAGAGGTTCGGACGGATGACACATCGATGTTCAGAGGATTAGTCAACTTTCTGGGTCAGTAATTAATGTCAACTCTTTAATAATCAATTAATGGTTTGGGCAGTTTTCTAAAATGGAATAAAATGCTGTTTTCTGACTCCACTACTGTATCAACTTTTATATCTACGGGTTTGGAGCTGTCAGACAAGACACTTAAGGACCTTAATTCTGGAAAAAGAAACAAGTTAGTAAAGTATGACTGCAAGTTGCAACTAAAGATCTTTTTTTTTAAAACACTTCAGTCAACAATATCTAAGAAAATAGGTTAAAAAAAACTGTCAATGTTCCCCAAGGTCCAAGGTAATGTCTTTAAATAATATTATTTGAAGGGAAAAAAAGGAATACTTTAAAATGTTTTCAGCCACTTTCTCAACAGGTATTTCCTGTTGATCGACTCGCTGAAGCTCAGGTTGAAGGCTGCAGAATAATTTCTAGAAATAGATGGAGAATAAAAAAAAGGTACGGCATGAAGCCATGGTTATAAAATGGATGGAAACCAGGCATACTTCAGAACAAAACACATACCAGCTGTTTTTGAAGAGGACCTTTGTCCCATGTTGTTATCTCTTTCTCCATTTCCTGTTGCTGTACCATATCAACTAACTAATAAATGTGAAAAGGGAACGACAGCCGTGCATATTTTCCACCTCATTTAATTGAGAAAGGCGGACATTTTCAGTATCTTGAATTCAGTAAAAACAAAAATCCCGAGCAGAGAGATTCAGTAAAGGATGGCTGGCGCTCTCACCAGTTTTGCCGTATTAAAGCCAGCCAGCGACTCCTCTCCTGTTCATCAGCCAACTGTGTATAGACAGGCAGATAGTCAATATGAGGCTGGAGACCCCGAGGGCCGGATCAGTTACCTTGCCTCTGACGGGGCGGGGTGAGGCCAGATGGACAGTGATCCCACACCTTCTCACACACACACCCCCCAAGAGGCCAAGCAGAGAGGAGAACAGGATATGCAGAGCTGCTAAACATAAACAAACACACCTTTATAGGTGCTGATCCACCTCAGACACATGGACCAATAACTAACTTGATCAAAATATACTGCGTCAGTGGAGATGCTACACGAGTAATGGGGGGAAGTTACTACAGTGTGCCCGCTCTGCTTTAATACAGTAACTCACACGTCATCCACAGCCCCCGCCCCTTTGCTGCGAATATAACCAACATAAACAATGCTGCAAAAAACATTATTGCTTTCTGTGAATCATTGATTTAGAAAAAAAAAAAGAGTTTATGTTGGCACGGCACAGTAGAATGTTTTGGGATGGCATTCAAGGCTTCCAGAATGAGCTATCAAACAGACAAGGAAAGTGCTGAATAACTCCTTCAATAATTACAGTGCACAGACTCTACCTTCACTCCCAGACAGACTGAGTGCTTCAAATTGCAGCGCCAGCTCCCACCACTTTATCCTAATGGGCAGGAGAGTGCCAGCCTCCTAACCACAGTGACGACAGTAAAAAAAAAAACACCGCCCTGTACCACCATCCCACAGCTCAACAGCCAGAAGCAACACAGGAGAGGCACGAAAACCTTAAGGATGCATGATGAAATACGGTTTAACCTCCAATGTCCTCCTAAACAGATGCAGTAAAGCAGGCGGGAGCTTGGATTGAGTTTCCCTGGGTGTGGGCCTGAGACTGACACTGGTTGCAGGCTGTAAGAGCAGCTGACTTCCAAGCAGATGCAAATGCTCTGCACAAGGGCTGTGGCTCCCAACCAGCTGCCCTGATATTTGGGAGAGTTCGAAGACAAGGTACAGGCTAAAAAGCACAATATCCCTTGGGAAAGAAGATAGCTTTTGTTGCAGATTTCAGTTTAGCACAGTCTGTGTTCAGCTTTAAATGGCTCACATTTTCTGGTTCCAGCTTTCTAAAAGGTGAATATTGTCATGTTGTCTTAGTCCTATAATAATATTACATTGAAATGTCAAGGGTGTTTTTTTTTTTTTTGCAAAGTTTGTCATCATTTGTTGGAAAAAGTATCAAACATTGGATGGTTCCAGGTTCCTAAATTTGAATACTGCTATTCCTCGTGTCACCGTATATTACATGGATTAGCCTATCCTTTCGATATGGGCTGATTGCCAAGACATTTGATTATCCTTTTGGCAAGATACAAATGGTATGCTGAAAATATCAAAGCATTAGTTTTGGGCTATAAAGCTCATGTTGCCTTCATTCTGCGGGTGCTAGAGAAAGATCCATTCAGATCAAACTGAACTGACCTTCCTTATGCCCTTTTATTTGAAAGGATGTTTTTTTTTATTCTTTTGAGGTTAAAAAACATTCTCCGACACAAATGCCAAAATCTAGATGCTTGTTAGTAAGGCGGAGGGCTATTGGGAAGTTCCTTTTGTACTTCAGTATGGGATCATGATGGAGAAAAGATTTGAACCTTGACCCAAACATCTCACAGCTGCAGCTCAGATGAACTAAGCTGGATAAGAAATCATCAGCAGCGAGATGTAATAATCCAACAGCATATCACAACATGTATCAGGGTGAAGCTGACACCACAGACAGCAAGTCTAGTTGTTGTTCACAGGGCTGTCATCTCAGATAAAAATCAACAAGTTGGCTAGCAGGCTAAGGTTTTTGAAATCTGACATAGCTTCACGCGCTTGAGAAAATTCATGTAGTTCAGGGGAAAGCATTCATGGGGTTAGCTTTCCCAATCTGCTGCGTTTTAAAACACTACAACAAATGTTCCTAAGTCAACCACTTGCTTTTCTCTCATGCCTGAAATAAACAACAACTGCAGCCCCCCCATTGGGAACGACAGGCCCACCTCAGTCACAAAAACAGGCACTTTGAAGTTGGCTAAAGCGGAAGAGACAACATACAATGACCTCAAGTATCCCTGTGCACGAACAGATGAAGGAATACACTTTTGTGATTTGGCAAATTCAATCTCATCACTATGTAACTATGAAACCTAATTCCATCTCACGTTTCCTTCTAAATCATTAAGCGTTTGTACCACTTGTCGTTTTATCGATGTGAAATAAAACCCTGTGCTCTGGATTTTAAAATCAAGAAACATTTCTTTGCACGATGTTAGTCGTTTCCTCTTTTTAACCTCCTGATCCACTGAGACAGGTTCAGGGTTAAAGGATGCAGTGAAATTACATAACTATTTTCAGGCCCTCTTATGGTTTGTTTTCACCTTTATGAAGAGGAAAGGGAAACCGAGGTGTTGACAGCGGAAGTGTCTGTGCAGATTAAAAACACTGGCTGTGTTCTACTACAAAGGTCAGACCTGGTATGTGTGTTGGGTATTTAAACAAACATGAAGGGCAGGCAGAACCTGTTTTTGTTCAATAATTCTGCCTCTGGACAATCTATGTGTGGGGTCTGAAGGACAACAGCTGATAAACTTGTTAATGACTAAAGATGATAATATGCTTTAAGCGATATAGTTTGGTTTAGCCCTTCTACTGAACTTCCTCTCCTTAATCCCATAACAAATCTAACAGGAAGTTGGACCTCTCTGGGGCGTACGTGACCTAAAAACAGTTGTGGTGCAGAACAACAGACTTTATATTATTTATGGGCAACCAAAACATGTGTTTATGCATAGCCCATACACAACATAACAAAACTTAAACGGTGAACATTTTATTTGAGTTTGTTTAACTATTACCAATGTTGTCTGCTAGGCCTTTACATATTTAAGGAAGTTTAGCCTATATCAACAAATCACAAGGGTTAGGAAAGCGGTAAAAGAGCACGTGATAGCTGACTGGAACCAGTTTCTGATGATCTTCTAATACCTGATAGCAATAACATGAGTGTGGGATACTGATGGCACCCAACACATCAACTATCGAGTCCTTCAAATGCAGGCCAGCACAGCATCAGTGACCCTTAAATAAGTTCTTGGCACTGAGCCAGTGGTTGCAAAAAGGTGTGAGGGAAAGAACACCATTATTCACACTTGGTTTCACACCCAGCCAGGTGACAAATGCTCAGTAACAACACACACACCCTGACAGTAGTCAAGTGATGGTGTTCAAGATACTACAATCTCCCTAATGAGAGATTGTCAAACTGCTCCCATACCCCAAATCTGCCCACCACACCCAGGCAGCCCAAAACACATTGCTCATGAAATGCAGACCCTGAGCCCAAGCCTGGACGATAAACTGAATCCGAATCACTGAAACCTGCAGAAGATGCCATCTGACAGTCCCTTTCCTCCTGTTCTGCTGCCAAATCATGGAAGACATCACTCCATGTGCAGGGATGGAAATGAAAACAGAGATGCTGGTTATCTTGGCATTAAAAAAAAGCTAGGATTTAGATGTGCAGACGGGAAGCCCTGGGTGCAATCAATCTACTTCAATGATAAACGTCCTTATCCATCAATAAATCAGTGATGTATGACATGCTGCTTATAATTTGAGCAATGTTGAGTAGGTTTTTTCTGTTTTAAACATTGCCTTCTTGATGTCATAAAATGAATGACAACATGACATTTACAGAACGTTTTAACACCATTTGGGATACTTTAAACTCCCATGTGTCCAACCTCGTGATGTTTGGGTCCCTGTCAATGAGCTTTAGGTGGTCGCTGGACCCCACTTTTTGCACCATTGTTATGAGAGCTTCTGGGTGTTTTTTCCAACCATCAAGTGGAGCTTTAATAATACCAATTGTCTCTGTGACCAAACACGCTGAATCCTCACAGGTTTAGCCAAAGGCCCCGTTTAGCCTCACAGAACAATAGCGGTGCACGGTGCAGACGCTTGCTGAGGGGCACAGTCAATAAATTGAACACGATACAACTAAACGTGCCAGCTGTGTCTTGTTTCCACTGTACACTTGAATAAATGGCATTTTGAGAAGAACAAAACCACCCCCTAACCGACCAGAGCCTAGCTAACGTTACACATCCATCATCACAAACAGGGCGTTTGGCTTCAAAACAAATAATGTGTGATTCATTTCAAATTAACGCCAGAAAAAGAGCACGAGTGTCGTTTAGCAAAACCGTAATTCTCGTAGTAATTTACGGATTAAAATATCACAAAGAAACGAGAAGGGGATTCTGTGTAACTTAAATCAATGTTACAACGCAATGAACTGAACGTACCTTCAAACAGCCAGCTCTGTTGTTGAAGAAGAAACAAACAGTCCTTCCCTTTCGGTCCAGCTCTGAGGTTAAAACGCACTAAATGTGTCGAGAGAGCCGTAAATTTCACGACTAACAATAACCCCACGCAGTCAGGAGCAGAGCGTCCCTCTCCGTGTCCTTCCCTCCACGTTTGAACAGCGGCAGGCGGCGACAGGCTTCATAAAGGATGGACCCGGGGCGGGGAGGAGTGACCGAGGAGTCGGAAGCAGATTTGAAGAAGAAGCGTGGGGGGGTCATAAAAAAGATGCAGATTAAATCCCGCCGGCGATCCAATCAACAACGCGAGATTGGTGATTATGCAAAGCAGGAGTGACGTCAACGTTGTGACGTCAAAACCTAATTTAGCAAATTTTACTACTTTAAAATAAAAAAAATAAGAAAGCAATCACAAACAAATGAGCATTTGATAAATATTTTACTTGAGATGTTAATTTTGTTTTTATAACTATTTTCCTTATATCGCTTTCTTTATTTCCGTATATTAAAAACTAAATGGATGTGTACCTGTGTATCCCTGATGTCAATCTCTTGTGTGTAGTTAATGTTTGATGTACAAATATATTTTCTTTAAAAAAAGAAAAAGAAAAGAGTGGTATGGGGCCCACATTCACAAGAAGAAACGGACTGAATCTTAATAAAATGTTGCTATTTTTTCCCTAGAATTACAACAATATGACTCCACTATTAAAAAGTATTACAAAAAATAAGAAGGCAAGCAAAACCAAATTAGTATTTGATCAATGTTTTTGCTTGAAATGTTACCATCTTGTCATCACTATCTCTTTCTTTATTTTATTATTTAATTTTGTAACCATTTTATGTATCCCTGATGTCAATGTTTTGTGTGTATACAGTGTTTGATGTACAAACGTATTTTCTTGAATATAAGAGAAAAAAAGGGGAACAGAGTATGCTACGGGGCCACCTAGGGGTGCTTTGGGAGAAATGTAATTGTTTAAAAAAAACTGAGGTCTGAGAGTGATTGATGTAGAAATTAACAGTGCTGGAGAAAGTACTTCTACTCAGATCTTTAAATAAAGTGAAAGTAAAAGTAGCAGTAACTTTGAGACACAAATTTGAATGATGAATAATTGTTCCTTCTTCACAAAAGGGTTTTCTGTTTCTTGAAATTTAGATAGTTGGGAGTAGGCTATGCCTGAATAAAACTGATTCTTTCAGAATGAGGAAAGTTTCTGCTTTTGTAGTTTAGCACAGTGTCCACTTCCCTATGGTACAAGCCCACAAAAGCTGCAAGCTGAATGCTGTTTTGAGCTGCAGCTGCAGGCACCACAATAGAAATCAATGAAAAGGAGGAAGACATACAAAGACTATTGCAACTCACAGAGAGAAGAAAGAGTGAATGGGATAAAGACATCTGACATAAACTGTTGTTTTTGCCAACAAAGCTCAGACAGGGAGAAAGAACGGAGATATTTAGAATGAAAAGCTTGTGGCAAAAGAGAAATTTAAAACTCTCTGAGTGAAGGGAGGAATGAAGGCTAACCAGAAAGCATCAACATAGGATTTGTCAGTGAACACATTTTCAATGAGTGAGAGTGTGGGAGTCACGTCTCCATCCATGCTCTGTACAGGACAGTGGCAGATATTTCATCAGTGGCCTGCCAGACTTTCACGAGGGGAACACCCAACCTCTCCCTTTCACTGTTTCTTCAACTTAAACCAAACTTTAGTAAGCTTTTATATT
Source organism: Eleginops maclovinus (assembly GCF_036324505.1). Taxonomy (NCBI): domain Eukaryota; kingdom Metazoa; phylum Chordata; class Actinopteri; order Perciformes; family Eleginopidae; genus Eleginops; species Eleginops maclovinus. The sequence continues at coordinate 10,398,895 of NC_086353.1, forward strand.
TAAACATAGTTTGCTGTTGAATTGTTTAAAACAATAATAAAACCATGCTTAACTGAAACAATAGTCTGCTACAGAAAACTGCCTCTTTGGTGCAGATCCAACAGCACAAATGTCAGTAAACAGGTCGGGCTCCTTCTTTTAACTCAGCACTAATGGCGCCCATCATTATATCACAGTGCTGAAAAAGCTACAATATTCACCACACATCCTGCCCATCCATTTCAGACTGCTCCATAATGTTGTTACACCGGGGTGTGGCTTAAAACTGGGTTCTAGTAGATATCCACAATAAAGTTAGGATAGACTGATACTATATAGTGCTTTTATTTGTAGGCTTAGTTTTGTTTAAATATGTTTCTTTGGTGTGGTCTGGTCACACATCTGTCACACACCATGTAGCACACTGCCTGTGGCACTAAGCACACTCTGCAAGCCAGGTGACTCAGTATTATAAGATACAAGACAGGAGAACGAAACTGCTGCAGCTGCAGGCTTGCAGTTTCGATCTGTGGTGCGTAGTTAATATAAAATAACCTGAATGTCTACCAGCAAGCCACATTGACTGCATTTGAATTCAAGCTGAGATCAAACTATCTTCAACAAAGCACCACGCCCGACATCAGCAAACTGAAACTACAACTGATAAGCAGCTTCTGGAGCAAGACTTTCACTCAGGGCATAATTGTGCACCAAAGGCATGTAGTTAAAGTAATCCTGCATATGTACACATCATGTCCTCTTAAAATGGCATGAAACATATTTATGAAGTGCATTCAACTATGAATCCTCATCTCCTTCCCCCTCACACAGTTTGACATGAACCACCAAGGCGTGGTTAGAGCAGTACATAATGTATGATGATATTAGGGTTAAGTGGATGGAAGGCAGAGATGTGCTACATCAACTGCCAAGCCTCACTTGGGAAGTTCAATAACCAGGAAATGAGCTCATCATATCGGACTGCTCAGAAAAAAAATGTTATTTCCCCTCTCTGCAAGCTCCAGCAACTCTGCAGCCTCTCAACTAAAGCAGCTGTGTTTGACTGTGTTGGATTGAAGAATCATAGTTAATTCTTTAAATTATTAAAAGACTTAGAATAAAGAAAAATGGTTCCTATTACTAGCTGCAGCTTGGATAACCTGACAAAAACAAGACTAAACCTATTGATGTTGGGATCTGATGTTCTTATCTGGTTACATGTTCAATGCTTTCATTTAAATCTGTCTCACTTTAGTTTTTATCTCAATGTTACTTCCAAGTAAAAATAAAGCTATAACACCTTTACATGGCTTTTTTCACCAGCCAACAAAGCAGTGTAGTTTGTATACTTGTATACTTTCCCATATTGTTAAATGTATCAGTATACAGCTACTCCCTCTTCTGACAATCCATAGGAACTGCACCAAAGTGAAGTTACTGTAGATGAAACAAGATCATGATAAAAAGTGAAACAAAACAAGGTTTTATTATCAAAGATGATCCAGTAGATAATTTCCAGGCATCTAGTGTCTCTAATGTTGTACAGTTAAAGTCCTGATTTTATGTAAAAAAAACATCAAACTGTAGGAAAGGAACATCTAGGTCATTTTAGATAATGTATACATGCCTGACATATCATTTAAAGTGAAGGCTATTGGTAGATTTAGTACACGTTCCATCTAAATCCAAATTCCATCAGAATATTTAGCTTAAATAGGACATTGCTTATTTATTATGTTGAATATAAGAGTCCCGAAAAAATACTGTTGTTTAACCTGTTACTGCTTGAACCAGAGATAATCTCTCTTAGAAATTATACAATAACTATTTTTCTCAAAAACCTTTAAGAATCGAGAGTTTGAGACTCATTTTGTGCGCTTTATGAGGTATAAAAAAAAATCAAGGCTCTACTCTCTACTAGAGATGAAGTCACTGGACAACTGCTTTCGACAAGACATCATTATGAAGGCAACAACCAGACTGAAAAAGATGATTCAGTATGACAGGGCATTATTACAGAAGTACAATTATGTTCCTGTTATCATTCAGTTGCCTGCTTGTTATCCAGCCTAACCTCAGCTCCACTTTGACTGATGATTCAAGTAATTTTTCTCTTAAAACGGATACAATTTGTAGACTACAATCAGTATAGAATTTAAGGTTAGGACTAACATGTTTAACCTTACAATGAATGAAGTAAGGCATCATTAAAGAAAACATGCCCATGAGAGCTACCCTTGTTGTAGATAATCAAAGGCAATGCTGAGTGCTTCATCATAAACATAATAATGATGAATGCTCAGATGAGTGCAATACATCACACAAGCTGTACAACAAAAGCAGTAATAGTAGTATCCACATTTGAAGGCAACGTGACGCTTGTGCAGTAGAACTACAAATCAAAGTGTTTGAAACTCTATACAGAAGGTGCGGCTCAGGGAACAGAAAACAAATCAATCCCACATCCGAAACCTCACAGTATACATCTGCTTGTGGTCCCGTTTTACCATATTTTTCTGGCTTCTCTAAAAAATGACAAGGTGAATTTACCAAATGACCCATGCAAAGTTGGTACCCATATTTTTATGATTGATTTGTTTGTCTAAAAAGAAATAAAAATCTAATGGACCAAGTTTATAAAAAATCGTGCCAGTAGTTTTCTTTTTTAACCCCGAGACATAGTTAAGCATGGGCTAAGTAAGAACACATTTCATTTTGGAGTGGATCCATATCATGGCACACACACATGCATTATTCTTCACTTATGGAAACAGCTTTGGCAGAGGTCAGCACTCTCCTAGTGCCCTCCGATCTTTGTATGAATTTACTTGTCCTATTTTATCTTCTGCCAAGTAGTTTCTAGAGCAAAGAGTTTGTATAATATGCGAGGGATATTATGGTATTGGAGTAATTGGGGGTATGAAAATGAGATAGGATGTTTGCTGTGTTTTGTGATATGTATAAGAAATCTGTCTTCAAGGAGGTACAACTTATGAAATACTGTAAAAACAAAAACACAAAATAAAAACAGTCAGCACCATGTATGTACTACTTCAGTCTTCATCATGGCACCTGTAACCACTCAGTAAATTGTGCCTCATTAAATACATTGGAATAAAAACGGTACTCTTTTTTTTAAACCAACGAGGAACACATCATTCTCTGTGCTTCAGTCATCTGTGATGCCTGTCCGTACAGAAGCAAGGTCCTGTCCGTCATCAGCCCCCAGTTTCTTCTTCATGGACACAAAAGACAGGAGTAACAACTTCCTTCTACAGAACGTTGGTCCAGCTCATGCTTCAGATGAGTGATGAGGTTTGACCCAGATGCACGGCATGTTGGTACAGAGGCATTAAGCGTCAGGAGTGTGCAGTGTCTTCCTGTGGTCAGCAGGGGGGGTGTAGTGAAGCTTCTGAGGTCGCCCAGTTCAACTTCAGTTCACAAGCAGGACATCTTCGTATGACGTCGTTCTGGAAAAAAATAAAATAAAGATTAAACAATCTTTCTAAGTCATTATAATTAACATCACTAACATATATTATCTTATATTGAATTCCATAATGGCAATGTTCACCAAAACATATTTAATGTTTGAATCTGAAAATGAAAATACATAGACTATGATGTGGGAATAAGGCTGAAAGATGATTTCACATGATTGCCTTTATATCAGTTTGGATTGTGTGTGCATGTAATGACGATGCATTTAAACAAATATCATTATGTTGGGAAAGGATAATGGTGTGGCCATAAACTGATACAGATCAAATATTTATATATTAATATTATTATATTTACTATACAGTCTATAGGTGTGACCTGCAACAAATATCTGCACAGAATCACCCTGTTGTGTTGTGTGTGTCATAACCACTAGTCCACCTGACAACTCCTAATTCCTTTTCCTAATTTTATTTCAAGGTCTATTGTTTGAATTTTTCAATTATGGATATTGTCTGTTATTGTTAACCCTGCTAAGGTTTAGTTTGGATACACTTGATTTATTTATTTGTTCCATAATCATTATTAAATCTTCATAGATCGTGTGCCTCGCCTGCTCACCTGTCACAGCAGCAGAAGAAAGAGCATGGTGAGGTCTCCAGACCTCTGAACTTCCCTGAGTTTGGTGCGTCCGTACACTCTGCTATGAAGGCCTGGAGGTCTGTGATGTGGATAGGTCCTTGGGTTTGGTGCTGCAAAAATCAACGAGAACACTTTTTTGTTAAGGTTCTATTATATTTTTGCAGTGTGTCTTTTCCATTCTGGCAGTTAGGAAAACAGAAATGATGACCTGGTTTTAAGTCACATCCTACCTTGATGGTCTCGTAGGCTCCTGTGATGAGAGCGATAAACAGCGACAGCACCATGTAGATGAAGAGGGAAATGAAGGTGTACAGGTAGACTTGGCTAAACAGCCATACCAGGGTGCTGCTCTCCTGCATCTCCGAGAAGGTCACGAACATGTCGTCCCCGTTAATGAGGGAGAAGAGGCACTCTGACACCATGGACAGAGAGCGGAACTAAGGGACAGGAAGCAGAAGAGCTCAATCAAACCTCTTAAACATGATTTGTTTATATGGTTAGCAAAGCCTTCACTTACAGTAATTAAAGCTTTCTTGATGCTGTTTAAACTGACAAAATCTGACATTAACAACAGTGGTCAAACATTCACTAACTCAGGACATCTACTGGTGGAAGTGCCAACAGCTTCAGAGTTTCACAGTCATTTTTTGTTTGTGCAGAAGTAATGGAAACGGGGCTAAACAGTTATTGACAATGGGGAAACTTTTCTCCCTTTAAATCTGGTATTGTTATATAGGCGAATTGAATGGGTGTATTTACTTATATACAAATGGATAAAGTAAAAAGTCTAGGTCTATCTGGAACCTGTTCAAAACATGCACTATGGTTAAGCATTGACCAACAAGAAATGTATTTCAGAAATATGGAGCAGTGGATGTAAGGAAAATGTTGCTCACTTTTTAAGTTCAAAAGATTTTTTACTTGTTTAATTACAAACAATTAAAGGGATAACATGGTACCATTGTAATAAACGTATTAGTTCCTTCTTGAATAATGAGGGGTCGTTGTTGTAGTTGTAGCTTTTATTCACACAGTGCTCTCCCAACAACATGTCACGGTCTTAACATAGACTCACGTAAAATTGCCTGCCTCCTTTACGACCCCAACTGTCGCAAAGCATCTCTTAAGCATGTCGCAATACACATTCTCTGACAACCATTGTATGGTAGGGACAGTAGAAAAAGTTGTTTCTGATGTATTGTAAAAAAGGGTTGTTATTATTATAAGCTGCAGCTTCTGCCTTTGCTTTGTTAAATAGATTTTGACTGTACTGTTTTTTATGCTTGTTTGCATTTTGGTAGTTTTTTTATGTGCCAATTTCTTTGTGCCAATAATTACAGAAATAACATAATTAAAATTTCCCTACAAACCAGTGTACAACAGTTTTAGTGGTGTTCACCTTGACGTGGTACGGTCCCAGGACAATCCAGCCACAGAAGCAGTAGCCCAGATAGATGACGGCCACACAGCAGCAGAACCGGATCACATTGGGGAACGCTGCTCTAAGTGTCACGATCAGGATCTAAGGGAGGCACGGAGACATTATTCAGATCAAATGAAAACATGAGAGAAAGAGAGAGAGAGCAGAAACTTGGGTAACAGGATCAATTAAATCACACCAATCCATCAACAGGAGCATTCTCTCCATTTTGGACAAATTACACAATTTGTCATGTTGTGTCTGTGACTTACATTGTACTTCTGGAAGAATGTGAGGTACCGAATAACTCCGACCCACACCAAGAGTGTGGAGATTCCCAACAGGATGCCACACAAGTCGTATGAGGACATAGTCTGTCAGGAGATCAAAAAATATACTTAAAAGACAGCTCACCACACCTTTTACCGCCACTAACACAAAAGTATTTTTATCTTGCAGAGAATGCACAGTAGCTGCTCATCTACTGATGCCTGGATTGGTTTATTATTTACGGCATTGTGCGACTTTGCCTTTATAAAGATGTGTTCAGATTTACCAAAACACATTAATGGGTAGAGGCAGCAGCAGGGAAGTTTCTCTAGTGTTCTGCAAGGAAGATTTGTTGTTTTATTCAAGGGAGTGCACTAGCCTTAAAGAGAGCATAGATTATAAATCCAGTTCACTGTCTCAAAAGGGCTGTATGGCAGCATGGTCAATTATTTACAAATATTCTAAATAAAGTGTTCACAATACACTGATTATTTTAGGTTAGTCTTTCTTTGGGGGGCTCAAAATACATTTTGTTGCTGCCTCCTTTCGCATCAGTACATTGCATAGCTTCGGTGTCGATACTTTTTCCAAACTGGCGTCCACTGAACGTAAAACACTGACTATGGAGAAGTACATCATTTAACCCCACATAAAAAATCCCAACAACCCCTTTAAAGGACTACTGGTAAGCAGGACACACCTTAGACTCAATGCCGATTTTGATGATGCTGCCAGTGATGGTGAGGATGTCGCTGACGATGAGGAGGATATACCATCCGTTAATGAACTCCAGCCGATCTGCACAGCACACTTTACGATCCAGAGTCTCCCTGAAGAAATGCACAAACTCCTGTAAACACACAACGATGGTAAGAGAAGAATTAGCTTGAAGCATCAGAGGTCACATGTACGGAAAGGTTTATTTAAGGGGCATTCATAAACACTAAATAAACACAATAAATACAAAACTGTTATATCCCCAGCCTGCTGACAGATTTCCCTCATGATTGTGCATGCACTGGTGACTGTAAAGCCGTAATTCAAAGCTCACTCTGCTTTATTTTGGCTGCAACAGACTTTACGAACCTGCTGTAGTATGATGCCTCGCAGTATGGATCGTCCACACAGCAGCAGTGACAGCATACACACCAGAGCCACAGCGACATCAAACGCTACACGTGTGTAGTTCTCAGCTGGAGGATCATAGGGAGGAAGCCGAGCTGTTAGCAGGGTTTCAGATGTAGCTCTAACTCTAACCCTAACTTCAGGCAATGAATTGTCCTGTTGTTTGACTGATAGTAGCTAAAAAATACCTTTCCTTAAGCTTACTACAGGTTCATGATCATCTCCATCCGTTGCAGCATTTCAATATTAGTCAAATGTTACTTTCTGACTCTTATCTGTCCACTCCTTCATCTCACCGTGTCCAGAGACGCTCGGGTCTTTACACTCCTTTATAGATGCCTTGTTTTCTAACCGGATCTTCACCTTGCCGCTGTGAGCCTTATTGTCAAGGACTATCTGAAAAAGAAAAGGGAGCAGCAGAAAATTAATATCCTTTGAAACAGTAATAGAAAATATAGTTTGCATTTCTCTCTAACATGACTGCAGCTACCATTGAGAATTCAGAGAAAAGCTTTATTCTTTTATTTGATATGATAATTCTAATGTTAAGAGTTAGCTACTCCTTGCATTTTTACTATTGTTGTGATACTGTGCTACTTTCATGCCTCTACAAGTTGCACATTTTCACTTTGTTTTCCATATTTATGTTAAAAAAAGATAGCTAGTCTGTGTTTTGTTAATAAAAAAAGTGTACACATAAAGGAGACTGATTCACGTAAAATATATTACTCAGTAAAAGAGGTCTTCACTAGTGCTGGGAACTGAACCGTCACCTGAATGTCTTTGACTTTGACCTTTTTACTTACTCTTATGTAAAAAGTGTAGCAGTCTGGGATCTCATTATATATGATGGTCTGTATATTGATGGCCTTCAACTGGAACTCTATAGTGACGTTAATAAGCCTTGAAAGAGGAAGAGCAAATCAGATGGTTATTCAGAGGGAAACAGGCATTTCATATTGGCAGAATTACAACAATCATTTTGCATTTATCTGTGTGTGTTTTGGTACCAGAACATGTGTGTGTCCTTCATACATGCTCGCGTTTGTTTGTGTGGAGCACAGTTGGCGTGTTGACTGTCATCATCAGATACTCAAGAGAGATAAATATTATCAACGGAGGCCAAAAAAGGAGAAAGTTGAAGAGAGCCTTACTTGTGGAACTTGAGCGTAAAGTTCCTGTAGTTGGTGGAGAGCAGACCTGTAGGTGTGGCCAGCGGGTCTACACCTACACAATCTGACAGGAATGGAGACAGAGAACAGTCATGGTGAGGGAATACTGACATGTCCCGAAGAGAGAGAAAAACTCAATTGTAAAAAATGGCAAATCAAAGCAATCATTTGAAATGCATGTGATCAGGTGAAGGATGATTTTAATGTGAGGTTGTTTTCCACTGTTTTGACTTCCTCTAAATCTGCTCACATTGTACCAAAAAACTAAATGATATGAGGAAGTAAGAAACTATGTGCAACAACTAGTGCCATTACAGGATATAAACAGCAGGTTCGTAAAGTCTGTTGCAGCCAAAATAGAAAAAAAATAACAATAACACATATTTGCAAATCTTAAATGATTACTTGTCATTGTCGACTGAAAATCAATTAATCAGCAGTCATTTATTATAAGAACACATTCTTGAATGCATTTTCCTGAACGTCAATATTTTCCGGTGTCTTTACTTGTCTTTTGACAGTAAACTGAAAATGTTTGGTTTGAAGAATAACAACAAATGTAAAGATAATACATGTTAGATTGAACCCTTCAATGGTCCTCTGCAAGGAGCATTCTATTAAAGCACATTGCAGAAAAAACCAAAGAATGGAAAAAGTGGTCTTTATCACATATTTCAGATCAGCCAAAAATATGAGATAAGGTGTTCGACCACAGATCAGATTCTGTAACCAGATTAAATGCAGAGGCAAACTGCTGCTGCCGCTACAAACTTTTTCAATCACACTGAATCACATACTTTATCCCCACAATGCTCACTTTATGCACATTATGCATGAAGTAGCCCTTTTTAGGAAAAATATGTTTTTCTTGTGGTCTGCTTCTACAGCACTTGTCTCACACTTTCATATGTTTGTTCGCAAAAAGGGAAGCATGCACTTGTGCTTTTCAGAGACTGAGTTATCAGCTGATCTGTTAAAGCAGTGGTTCTTAAACTTTTTGTCTGACGACCCCACAAAAAAAACTGGAGAGGTTTGGTGACCCCACTTTCCCAAAAGTGTGTAAGTGTGACGTCACGTTTCCGTAGCAACCGATTTTTTGTTCCAATCCAAACAAATTAACAATGTATGACGATTATTTTATGGAAAAGGAACGATTTTGTGTGAATTAATTTACGAGTTTGCGTCTCCAATGATTTGAGTGATAGTCATACATTTTGAAAGAAACAGCAATGCCATCTGCAGTTTGGTTGTTTGGGGGCGGGCTGTAAATCGCGTTGCCAGGACAACGTTATGCATTGCAAACCCATGGTAACGACTGTCAATCAAGCAAAAACAAATAGGCAATGTGTAAGAAAAGGCCTGGGCGGCAACAATTTATTAACGCAAACAAGAACTGGAACAAACAAAGCAATGAAACAAATGTCCAAATCAAACGGGAGTCAAGAGTCAACAGAGAGTGTGTATGATTGGAACCTCACTTCCTCTTATACGGACGCCATGTCAATGAGAAGGATGGGCCTGCTTCCGCGAGCATAGCAGGTCAATTCGGGGATCGATGCTGCTCACAGCAACACGAAGATTCTCCTCCATGCTGTTGAGACGACATCTGTATTTGTTCTTTATGTAGGCCAGGGACGAAAATGTCTTTTCGCACAGATAGGTTGATCCAAACGGCGTGAGGATGTCCATGGCAGCCTTGGACAACCCGGGGTATTCCTGCACAACTGACAGCCAGAATTCATCTAGAGTTTTTGAGGCAAACGACGCCTGCAATGTGCGGTCGCTGGACAGCTCAATCAGCGCATCCTCGAGCTCAGATGGCAGGTTGTTTGAGGAGCAGTTGGTGAATGGTTGTCGTACCCAGTCAAAAGGCTCTACATTCTCCGTGAGGAAATACTTATTGAATTTGTCGAGGAGACTACGAAGATGACAGGTTATTGACTCTTTCAATGAATTGGCATTCATGTCACTCTCCAAAAAGTCGTGCAGCTCCGAGAACATTTCAAAGTCCCCACTCTCTGCACGGGCTGCCCAACGCTGCAATTTTTTTGTGAAAGCATTCACTTTGTCTGAGAGGGTCAGGATGTTTGTGCTGGGGCCTTGTAGTGACAGGTTGAGACTATTTAATTTGTCAAATATGCACGCCAGGTATGCAAGACGTGATAACCATCTCGAGTCAGTGAGATGGTCTGCAAGAGGGGAATGCACGTCTGAGAGGAAGGTGCGCACCTCGCTTCGCAACTCGAACAGGCGTGTAAGAACTTTGCCCCGTGAAAGCCACCTTACCTCTGAATGAAAAAGAAGGGATTCATGTGCAGACCCCATTTCCTGGCAGAGAAGGGCGAAGAGTCGTGAATTTAAAGGGCGCGATTTGATCGAATTCACTATTTGGATTGCTGTTTGAAGAACATTGTTAAGCTCGGGTTCAAGTGTCTTGGATGCCAGGGCCTCCCTATGGATAATGCAGTGTGTGAACTTGACATGTGGTGCAACGCTAAGGACCTTGGCTTTCAGCCCTTTGTGTTTTCCCATCATAGCCCCGGCACCGTCAGTGCATATGCTTATGCATTTATCCCAATCCAGGCCTGTCTCCTCCATCCAACCATTAAGACAGTTAAAAATGTCTCCACCAGTACATCTTCCTTCCATCGGAGAGCAGCACAGCATGTCCTCATGCAGTTTCCCGTCATGACTGTAGCGAATGAAAACCATTAAATGGGCTACATTAGTCAAGTCAGTAGACTCGTCTAACTGCAAAGAAAACCGGCTGTTTTTCACTCTCTCGATGAGCTGGCATTTCATATCATTAGCGATGTCGTTAATGCGTTTGGACATGGTATCATTGGAGAGGGGAATCTGTTTAAGCACACTTGCGATCTTTTCACCATGCATTGCTGTGGTCATCGCAATTGCTGCAGGAAGGATGAGGCTTTCAGCAATTGTGTGTGGCTTTTGTGCTTTGGCTACAAGGTGGGCCACTTTGTATGACGCTGCCAAGGCTTTGGTGGGCACAGTAGCTTGGCTATGCACAACGGTCTTTTGCCCATGCAGCGCAGCTTCTTTTCGTAAAAAAAATGTCATGGGTTTCTGAGCATCATCTGGATGTCGGCTTTCGAGATGTCGTCTCATTTTTGTGGGCTTTAAACTTTCATGTGCCAGAACATCGCCGCAAATAACACACTGTGGGTGGTCGAGCTCATGTTTTACCTGGCACGTGAATCCATATTTAAGAAATTCTTTCAGGTATCGGCGACGCCTCGTTGGTGGGTCTTTTTTATTCTCACCACCGGCCAAACTTGTCCCATCTGAGGATCGCGGAGGAGTAGGTGCACAACTGGAGGTAGATGGCACTTCTGAGCTCAAATCATTGTTTTTTAGCAGCCACCTGTCCATTTTTGATGAAAGTTATAACTAGGCTAGTGGCTAAAAAAGTGGCTAGTATCACAAACGTGGCTAGTAACGTGGCGAGTTAACTATGACGTATTGTAAAAAAACCGGGAAGAAATTGAGTTTGAACAGTGGGCGCAGATTGTTACATTGTTTCTATCATAGGACCAATAAACGATTCGAAACGCCATTTAAAGCTGGGCAACTTTTTTTTTTCTCTCTCTCTCTCCCTCTTAACAGCGTGTAGGAATGAGAAAAAGGCAGATTTTCATTGTATTGACATTTTATTTTTCGTTGTTTCACCAGGTGTTATAACAGCTAATTTCCGACTGAAGTAACAAATAATTTTGCGACCCCACGGAAGTTTTTGCCGACCCCGTTTGGGGTCGCGACCCCTAGTTTAAGAATCACTGTGTTAAAGCACTGGCACAAATGCATGTCATGCGATGTGACAATTAAACTCCAGTAAACTCAATTAAAATGGTGTAACTAAACTTATACCATGGTACATATCTCTTTGGATATGCTGTTCATACTTATTCCAGCCCCCACCATTTTATGTTAACTGCTGTTTTCAAAGAAACAACACTTTAAAAGTCAAAGAGAGCATTGATCACAGACTTCAGACACTGTTAGCACTGTTAGCAGCCATAGGTCAGCAGTGAAGTTGATGTACCTGTTTTGATGTGAGGGTCTATACTGAACGTGTCATTGGCTGGGTCGATGCTTCCCTTCTTGTAGTAGTGCTGGCAGAGGGAGAGCGCACTGCCGTTGTAACCAACATCGTACACGTATGCATAGCGTCCCACTGTGGTCTCTGGTAAGGACAGGTACTGTGGAGAGAATGAGAGGATGAGATTTAACTGAGCAGGCAGCCAAGTACTGAAGAGCAGTGTACCCAGGAGTTGTTGTGGGGCCATATCAAATACTCTCTAACACCACCATGCATCCAAATCATATTTTGATCTGTAACTTAAGTTATAGTCGTTCTATTATTCTTAAATTAAATCTATATTTGAGCATCTACAATCCAAACCAGTGATGGAGAAGCAGGTCAGACCACAGGTTTACTCCAGTCTGAAATATCTTTGCACAAACATTCTTTTTCCCTAGACGATATTTATCAAAGTACCTTAGAAACCCCCCCCCCCCCCGCTTTAACCCTGTGGTTCAAGGTAAACTCTTCAATAGCAAACTGTGATTCAAAAAGATTCAGAACAACTTCCATTATTGCAATAGCGCAAAGGACAATACAATTACCTGCTTAACAGTGTAAAAGATCTGGTCGTAGACGTCGATCTGCTTATAAACAGCGTAGGAATCGTCTGATGACTCGTCATAGTCTTTGAGAAAGAGGTGCTTGAAGGTCATAGTGTTTTCCTCCTTAAAGGTCACCACGACCTGGTTACTGAGGCCAAACAGCACTAACTGTAGCAAAGAGGAAAGGATTTAGGATTAAATCCCTTAACATGTGAATAGCCAGTATTATTCTATCATATTTTACACTTAAGTAGTAAAACTGTAATAAAATAACAGATGGAGAACTTCTGACGTACCTGCGCTGTGACAATAATGATCTTTAGCAGCTGCAGGATCAGCTTGTAAGGCTTACGGCCCTTGGCGTGATATTTGTCACACGGGCTCATGAAGAAGTATTTTAACTTCCTGCGAATGGCCTCCTCTTCCTGATCAGCGTTGACCCAATGACCTGCCTCAGTCGTGGGAAACAGATGGTTGCTATTGTTGTTGCCATGACTGTGACTCTGATGGTCATGCTCCCTGCTGCCTTCAGTGGAGCCATAGGGAGACATGGAGTCCGACAGGCCTTCTTGCTCTGAAAGAAAATAAAGAACGTTTATTTTCTCATGCAAAATTGGATCAGATAAAAAACACTTGATAATCTTTGATGGGGAAATCGTCTTAAAAATGACTAATGCACAAGCTGAACGGACCGAGGACAATTCTGGATTTGTGAAATAGCTCCTCGGCTAAATGTGTTTGCTTATCTGCACATTTTAGCATGCTAATACATTAACATTTGATACAGAAATAATACAAGAAACTACTTCCTGCAAACTAAGGGACAAACACCAGGACTAGAGTCTCTACTGTGCAGTACAACAGTTGTGACTATAACTGACAGAGAGGGAATCACATGAAATTATAAATGAGTAAGCTGAGAACTTGCCATTTAATGCAAAACGTCACTCCTCTGTGTCATGAGTGTGCCTGAACAATCTTTCTTCAGCTTTCACCTCAGTGTGACACGTTCTCTTTTTGCCTCGCAATGTGTATGGATTTACTCCTCTCTATGCCCTCTAGCGCTTTGAAACATGTGCTCATTGCGGCTGCACATGTGATTCAACCCTTTACTCCAAGCCACAAGGACTTATTGTCCTCTTTAGTACAGGGTGCATAAATAGCCAAAATAGAATATTCTCACTCCCTAAATTCATATAGGAGTCTCTGTTGCTGTGGTGAGAAAATGTGTTGCCGACTAAGAGGCTGTAACAACCAAAAGATAAAAACAACGCCTCAAAGCAACGGTGGAAGACACAGGGCGTCACCAGGGCAAACATTCCACAGTGACATCTCAGAATTTTTGCACAATAATTCCAAAAATAAACTTCCTCCTCTAGCTATAAAAGCTATCTTTTTTTTTAAAGCTTATAAATGTTTTACATAACTCTTCGTCTTGCCTTGTCTGTGTGTTGTCCGACTGTGATTGTTTCTTATTCTTGTGTCTTTCTTGAATAGACAATCTCAGTACCCAGAGACTACCTAAACATATTAAGTTTAAATTCATTTCAAAACCTCTGTTAAAAACATCAGAGATGGCAACATAGAGAACTCAATTTATGGTCAGAGACAAAGCTGGTGAATGTGTCATGTATTAGTAGAAACTGACCTCTTCTTAGGAAAGTAGGCTAATCATGCTTAATATATGTCACATGCTTTGAGCTTGCTTGAGACTGCAATAGAGAAACATGAAGAATGGGGTAACTCAGGTTCTTCCCTTAGGAAATTACTTGTTGGGCAGTCAACGTCAGCATGTTAATGGTCAGATAAACTGCAGAGTCAGGAGGAATCCAGGTTCAACAGACGCAGTATTGTCAGCAGAGCTAACCTTTAGCTTAGAAGAGTTGACTAATGGGAAAGTGAAGTGAAACAGGAGAAATATATTCATGTATTCAATGTTAGTCAGCACTCACTGTAAACCAGATGGAAGTTCAACACTAAACACAAACGTTGCAGACTGGCATGACTATTGTCAGGTGATATTCTGTGGAACCGCAATCTAATTTATTCTACATGTGTATATATTTACATCCTTATTGTTGTTGTATATATTTTCTTGTCTAATTTTTGCACTATTTTATTTATCTTATTTGCACTATGTATGTTGAGTTGTTGGAGGAGCCTGGGATATAACATTTTCATTGCCAACATATTACGTATCTGCTGTGCATATGACAAATAAAACCTTTGAACCTTTGAACCTTGAACCTTAATAAATCAAAGTAAAGACTTAAAATGTAGCTTAAGAATTGAGTATTCACTATAGTTTACTCATTTTAGGTTTTCTGCCTAAAGTTTGTAAGCTAAATTAGACTCCCCGTAATAAATCAAATGAAACTTGAGATTTCACCATAACCACACGTGGTTTCCTACATGGTTTCATATGTTTGTAGCGATAATTTCCTACATAATATGACACCGGTTGCTAACCTGTGGGAACTTGAATTCTTAGCCTAAATGTCACTGAGATTTTAATGAACTACAAACACCCTAGGTTTGACAGTGGTTGCATGTGTCCGTAAAATAATCCAAATACCTCACATTTCGTGCAGACAACAGGCGTGAGAGCACACATATCTTTGATCAGAGGAGTGTGTCGATCGTCACGGTGGATAGCAATAGTAGAAACAAAAGTGGGCCATCGACCTTGCCACCAAATATGACACAAGCTGAGTAAAGCTGTGAAATATCTGGCTCTCCCGGTTAACAGTTGCCTTTGGAGTACTAGCAAAAACACCAAAGTAAAAGGCTGTCAGATTAAATCCTCACCGTCACTGAGAATATGTCAACACATTTGTATCTGCACTTATCTACTGTAGTCTGGCAGGCTGCAGCAAGAGGCCACCCACAGGTGTAGAGACCAAAACTTCCTCTTATTGTATGCTTTAGTTAAAAGGAAACACCTTGAACAAAAAAAAGATGGGACATTGATATTCTTGGTATCTGCATGTTGGAGGTTATACTTAGTATTAGCTGAAATGCATAATGAATCTACAAACTGTGAGATTCATTTTCAGGGGGAAAAAAGGACCTGATGATATGGCTGTGAAAGGTCACTCAACCCTAATTATGAATGGTGATTTAGTGGACATAGCTTTCGTTTTATGTGGCAAAGTTTTAAAATATGCATCTATGAAATATCTGTTGGGGGCAGCAAGGAGGTAAATCAATAATATTTTTAAAAACTCAATATTGAATAGTTGTTCCAAATACAATAATATTTAAAAAAATTCCAACGCAACCATATTTTTAGCAGAGAGAGATGATAGCTTTTTTATAGTAGACCCAGGGTCGCAGTAAAGGTGGAGGATTATCCTGAAAAGGTGGGTGGAAAAAACATTTTTGCAATTTTGGGGGCACTGATGTAAAGCCATCACAGATCACCATAGGCCCTTACTGAACACATACTGTGTGAAAAGCTACATAAAGCAGGGCTTAATCTTTTTGTTTGTCTACATGAACTAAGACCTTTCTTGGCCCTAAATATAATCTTTTTAAGGATAAGAATAAACTTCCACAATCATTTCAAAGTGCAGAGGAATTCAATAATCTGTGAAGTTATACTTCGCCCAACCCAGAACAACAACATAAAAAAAACCTACAGACTTAACCATGCGTGAGACACGATTATGTAACGTGACGAAACTGTTATTATGCATGAAGGAGTTGGGCCTTTGCTGAATGGTGATGTAGCATCTGGGTCTTAATAGACTGGAGGGTGACCAAGAACAAACCCAACATCAATATCTGAAACTGGGGCAAGTTCTTCAAAACCTTTGTCTCATTTTACATCAGTGATGGTAAATCAGCTCATTCAAATAAAAGGTGCATGCTTAAATGTCCCGTGATTTAATATCTTATTTTGATTCATTCCAAAGTCTAAACTCAGATGTCTTATTTTATAATGTTTTAAAAATTGATAAAAGCTTTGAAAAAAACAACAATTTACCATAGTTAAACATTCTGTTAATCAACAAATATAAGAGTATACAATAATGTAGTCTATTTCTATACTGTGCTATTAGATCAACAATTTAAAAACAATACCTGTATTTGAGTTGATTTTGTAAAATGACAAACTCTTTGCATTACAAGGATTTCTTTGGAGAGAACAATAGTGTAATACCTATCTCTGACTGGTATTTATAAGTGATGACTTACTGGTGTATAATAATCTAAAGGAGGGTATGTCTAACAACCTTTCTTTTATTGTTGTCTAGTTACATCTCTGACTAAATACTGTTTTCTTTTTTTAGTCACAACCTGTGGAGGAAATCCAACTTGGTTAACAAGGATTACAGTATTGAGTCATCGCAGCAAAAACCTGATGTTGACAGAGCAGTTTGGGGAAACACACTTGATAAAAAAAGGACTACTGTAGAAGATGACAGAGCAGATTTACAGTAAGAGGAAGAAGTATAGCCTAGATCTTGTACTTAAGTAAAATTAGAAGTACCAAAGTGTAGGATTACTCTGCTACAAGTGAAAGTACTGCATTTAAAATCTTGCTTAAGTAAAATTACAAGAGTATTGGCCTACAAATATACTTCAGTTTAAAGTAGTAAAGTAGGATCATATATGAAATGACTGGATTTTTTTAAATGCATTAATGTGTTCATTAAAGCTGGTTAAGGTTAAGCTAGTTTTAACTACTTTGTATACTGCTGATGAATATCTTATCCTATAACCAGTATCTCATTTTGTCAAATAAATGTATTAAGAGTAAAAAGGAAACAATATTGGCTTCCAAATGATAGTGGAGTACAACACTTGAGTAAATGTACTTCCATACATTACATCTCATCACTGTTTGTCGTTACCTACATGTTGTGTTGTCGCAGCTCTAATACTAGCTTGTAATCAGCAGGGAAACAACAAACGTGTTTAGAGGTAAACAGAATGATCTCTACTTGTAGAAAGACAAATGGGTCGTGACTAACAGTGGAGTAAACGATTGTTACATTACCTAATGAGTCCCGGTGTACTGCGGCAGTCATGTTATCCGTTTAAAACAATAAATAGGTGAATCATATGGCTAACAATCCGAGTAAGGTGTATTTCCTTAAAAAAACAAGTGTTTACAGGTCTCAGAGCTCACACAGCTGTCTTAAAGCAGCAGCCGGGCCGAGGTGCTGTTGTCTCAAACTCTCTTCCTCTACTGTGTCATGTGACCCACACTGTGTCATGTGACCCACATTACTCACAGCTCCTTGCTGCACAACAGCAGCCTGGAGGCCAGGCGCATTTTTTATTAAAAACAAAAAATGGTATTTATGATGGTTTTTTTGTTTTTAATTTGAACTATTTAGTAAATCAGTTCAGTATTGTATTTTAAATTCTGTTTTTAGCTCATCTTATTCTACTATTTTACTTGAATATCACTTCTGCATTACTTGCACATTGATCTTGCACTAATCTCCTGCACTATTTTTTTTCTATTCCGTTATTTATTGCACTATTCTTTTGCTGTTTTTGACTTGTTTTATTATTTATGTCTTATATATATATATATTGCATAGTTGGAGGATCCTGGGACAAGACAAGACTTTAATTGCCGTAATTGTAGCTACTGTGCAGATGACAATGAAAACCTTTGAATCTAGAATCTTAAATAACAAGTCATTACGTATTTGCATATTTGCACCATTCCCCTTTTGTGTGGAAAAAAAAAATGCTTAAAAAGTGTTTTGAATGTAAATGCAAAAATAGGCCATCCCTTGCAAATCACCTCAACACTTTACCATAAGTGTTTAATACTTTACCGTCACACAGTTGTGGTTTCTCAGAAAGAGCAGCAGAGTGAGATGTTAACTACATTTACTCTTTTGGAAAAATGAATCATCTCCCCTTCCTTTCTTTCCCAACATTTCCAGTTGCAGCATCCAGTAATGTAAAACAGCTGATTTTAATGTAAATGCTGTCATTGTCAAAATATAACATAGAAGTATATTTTTATATATCACTTCATGTATTCATGTTAATGTAATCAGATCAAAACAAATATATTAACAATATTTACGACAAATACATAATGGTTTGATTGCAGGCTTGACATTTGACATAAGTACAGCTGCCCCACCTCTGTGGCAAATCGCTGTGTTGTGGTGATTCCACAATAGAATAGACTGGTTGCTACACCTATTGTCCCATCAGGCCTGCCATAGAGAGGCAATCACAGGTTTAGTATGACTAATATGGTAACATGGGGAAATGGTAGATTTTCCATAGGCTGATTATCTTGGAAATTGTTGGTGTCAGCCACACTGCAAAAAAACAAGAACCCTCTAGCAAGACACGATTTACTTAACCTAAGATAGACTTTTTAATGCTATTTTGACATCTAAATTTGCCACTGCAAAGGAGTACAATCAATAAATATGTAACAACAAATCCATTCAACACTGTATAGCATGTTCGTCTTTAGAGCCAAAAAGATTAGGACATCCTATGATAAGATGAGTAAAGAAGGTAATAACCACAATTACTTCAAATCGACATTCCTTAAGTTCAATGTTTACAACTATTTTCAGATACAAGTAACTTACAGCACTTTCTATATTTACTTTATTTAGTGGCATGAATAGGCTTCCAAACATTTGTCTTTTGCACTGTATTAAAATGTATAACTTGATTTATTGTTGTGCGTTCACATTAAACACAAATTCACATTTAACTTTTTAGTTAAACTGTGAAAGGACTTCCCTTTCATGAAATCATTTCCCTGCATCAAACGATAATGTGACCTGATATGATCTCCTGTGACTCAAATGTTCCCGACACTGATGATTACACAGGGAGACGGTAAACATTAACCATTTATCAGCTTTTTTCTTTTTATAACTTCAGTTGGTGGATTGAATTACATAATGTATACAAAGGAAGCTGAACAAGGGTGCATGGCATAAATGGAAAGAATGGCACAATACAACATTTTTTGGATGCAGTGTGTGATAAACTTCACCGTGGGGCAAAGACTTTGTTCTGCTCATGACTAAGCTAACTGTAGGCTAAATCAATATTTGGAAGCATCAGTGTACAAAGTGTACTCTACAACACTGCCGTCCTGCACGTACCAAAATATATCTACACAACTTCTCGCAGAAGTTGTTAGGAACAAAACTGTGTATAGGTTGTAAACCTGTTCATTAAACTTGCAGAAAGCGGAATTCTATTTTGTTTTTAGTGTAACAGAAAATAGCTTTCATCTCTTGTTGTTCAAAAGCAACAAGCAGGTGATACAACATGACTTTATTTGGACTGCTGTTTTTTGTTCTGGTTTTATCCTTCGTGTTTACTGTCTATAGCGGGCCGACAGGTAAGTTCAGTAATTCAAAATATGTCTACATTAGTGTTATCTTATTAAGATAATGTCCTAGGCTTAATGAACAGTTTCTTTCTAAGCAATCTGTCATGTTGTAGATAAGTAATTCAGTAGTGTTTCTGCAATCTGTATTCTTAATTTGAGAAGGATCACGTTTTTCTAATGCTTAGCCATTTTCATTCTGAAAACTGTTTAGAAATCAATAAAAAAATTGATACAATTGATAGAAATCTACTTTCAATACAACAACACTGGTTTAAGGATTGTATAACAATTACTGGGAGGAAGGGGGTTTGTTGTTCAGACTGAATGACTCTCTGAAGAAAAACGACCAGGTTATTTTGTGGAATTTCTGTTTTCATGTTTCAATAAACAAAGTTAGCCACATGTTCACAAGTGTGGCCGTAAGAAAATACATTTGAAATATAACTGATGATGGACTTTAGTTTTGGGAACATTATTTTAAAATTTGAGGTAGGTATCAAAGGAGGTATCATGACATTGTGATTTAGCGACTAAGTCCATGTACACTGAAGAAATTGAAAAGTGACCTTAATTAATTCTAATGAATAATATTAAGTTTGAATGAAAACATATTTAGTGGGTAATAATATTATTGCTTTCAACTAACCTAATACAATTATGTGTAATCTGTTGACATGATATATTAAATTAAAGTCAACTGTTGAATTTTTGCAGTGTACTGTATGTAGGTCAGGCTATAAAACATTGATTTACTGCATTGTTTCAATCTCACAAAGAACAACTTTAGGCTTATGGAAACACAGCACAATTAAACAGCTTTTTATACAGTTTACAGAGCTTTTGTTCTGATTCTTGCCTTACATGATACTTTGATATATTGTAGCATCCAATAATTTGAGGAAGGTGTGTACTCTCTTGTAGCATTTCTCTTTTAATTATTCGTCGTGAGACAAATTGAACCTGAAATTCTGTAATATGTTGAGATATAAGAAGTAGAAGAAGAAGAAGCAGAAGAAGAAGAAGAAGAAGAAGAAGAAGAAGAAGAAGAAGAAGAAGAAGAACAACAACAACAACAACAACAACAACAACAACAAGAAGGAGACGGATACCCTTAATCGTCCCACAGAGGGGAACTTTTACATTCTGCATTTGACCCATCCTAGTGTTAGGAGCAGTGGGCTGCCATATGTACGGCGCCCGGGGAGCAGTGTAGGGAACAGTGCTTTGCTCAGGGACACCACGGTAGCACTTGGTCTTTCGGGGACTTGAACTGGTCAAATTTAAAGAATCATCAATTCAAAACATTAATTTCTACTGCCATTTGCTGTGATCTGATTATAACCATCAGTAAATAGTCAATTGGCTTAATTTATATAGTGCTTTTCTACAGAAGGGCCAAAGAGCTTTACAAAACAAGCTAGCATTCACCAAGCACTCAGACACTAGTGGCGGAGGTTACTATACAAGGGGCGACCTGCTCGTCAGGAGGAGTCATAAACACATGGACAGCAGGATTGGAGTTTAGTATCTTGTGAAAGGAAACTTTGACATGTAGACAGCATGAGCCAGGGATCAAAACAAAGACCTTCAGACGAGTAGACGACATGTACCTCCTGAGCCACTGCCACCCCTGGCTATCATTTACTGTTTCACAGAAAATTGGTCTTACACTTTTTTAATCCTTTTTCTTTTTGTCAGGAGTCCACCTGCGCAACATGGAGAGTTTTATCCAAGCCGTGCGGCAGGTGGAAGACTCCAACCCTGATCTGTCTCCCCTGGCTCTGGTCCGGGCCCTGCGGAAGACTGCCGGCCATGACGATGAGATGACCATTCATTTCCTGGGGGCCTCATATAGCATTGCTTACGCTGAGGTCCTAGAAACAGCCATTCTTAATGCCTCATCTTTTAGCTTCTTTGACAAGGCCATCCACCACATTGTGACAGATTACGGAGAGGAACGAGGGGTGGTCCTCGCTCCAGATGGCACCACTGTTGCCCTTGCACCCTTACTGCTAGGGATCGAAACAGGTCTTAAAGCAAAGGTGGAAGGGACACCACCAGTTGGGATGTTCCCTCTCACTTTGGGTCGAAGGCTGGGCTTGACCTTCCTCAGCCTCCAGGACTTCCCGCCCTCTTTTCGCCTGGGTCCCAACGGGTGCTGGGACAGCGTTGAGCGCCCTAAGTTGTTCAAGCTGTCTCGGCCTGCAACACTGGCCACTGATGCAGTTATTAATGGGGGCATGGATGGCACTATACTGGGCATGGACTACAGCAACCTCCCTGCATCTGAAGAGCCAAAGGCCCTCAGCGAGGTTCTGAAAGGATACTACAGTTTTGTCCTGCATGAGGGGCAGGGTCTTGATAATATCACCAGCCATGTCAGCCCGAGGCGAAGGGAGATCTCTAAATCCATTTTGGAGCCTCTTGATCTTTACAGCCAGGTGATGGAGACACTAGCATTAGTTTGGAAGTTGGAGAAGACAGAGTGGATTGCTCTAGACACTGGAGTGGGGAAAGCAGTGAAGGATGGATTACAGGAATTTGTTCACAAGTTCTGGGGTGAGTTATGAAACAAACAAGTTACAAATATACGCAATTTATTAAAAACCAATGCAACTTTAGTTTAATCAATCGCTCATGTGGTAATAATGAAATGTATTTGGTCTGACCAATAGTCCGATATTCGAAATATAACTGAAATATATTCAGTACATGAGGGCGGAAGTAAGCTGTGAATTTGTGAAAAATAATGGCTTAATCATATTAGATTAGCAAATTTGATGCAGATCTGTTTCCTGTCAATCAAACACAGGGTTCTTTAAAATGATTTTTGAATCTTTGAATTAGAAACCCTGTGTGTCTTTTTATTTTATAAGGTTGCTGCTTTCTGCTGAATAGGCTTTGTTATGGCTTCACTTTTCAGCTTAAAATATATGTTTGCCTTTCAGTCCTGTAATGTTTTGTTACTTAAACAGCAGACATATACACAATCAGCTCACGTCATTCAGGCTCTATTTGAGTCTTGGACCTCTAGTTTTGAGTTTTAGAAAGATAAGCTAGTGGTTTTAGTTTCTTAACACTCATCCTCTTTTCCTCTCCTCAGACTGCCCTCAAATCATCCCACGTTGTCAATGGGGGGCAAACGCCTACCAGAGTACACCTATCCCACTGTCTCTGCCTGTCCAATTTCTCTATGTTCACCACACCTATGAGCCATCCTCACCTTGTCTATCCTTCCCAAAGTGCTCTCGCAACATGAGAGCCATGCAGCGTTTCCACCAGGAGGATCGTGGTTGGAACGACATAGGATACAGGTTAAGTGATTTTATGACATCTTGAGAAATGGTAAAATTTGCTACTGTGAGGTGGTTACGGTAAGGATCGTTTGTGTAGAGGCTGGTCTCACAAGGGTTTTTGCATCTTTGTGCCCTCAGCTTTGTGGTTGGCTCAGACGGCTATGTCTATGAAGGCCGAGGTTGGAACCACCTCGGCAGACACACCAGGGGACACAACGCCATCGGGTACGGTGTATCAATCATTGGTAACTACACTGCTGCCCTGCCTTCCCGCCATGCCATGGACCTGCTGCGCCATCGACTGGTCCAATGTGCAGTAAATGGAGGAGGACTGGCTGCCAACTTCACCATCCAGGGCCACAGACAGGTGGTGAACTACACCTCCTGCCCTGGAGACGCCTTATTTTCAGAAATAAGAAGCTGGGAACACTTCAAGGAATGACAGTCTGAGATTCTTAAACATCTTTTATGGCTCTTCATGGTATGATAGCTACCACTGCCAGCTGCTTATTTTTCCTAATTTTTCAAATAGTTCCACTATTTGAGTTAATCCTCCAGAATCTGGATAGTATATAATTTAAACTTTATAAACATGTGAAATTAAAAGCACTAAAATCCTCTCACCTTAATGTCAAGTGTCTTTCTCCTGAAACGACTCTGAGGGTGACCTCTGACCCCCAGTTCTGAACTCCCAGTACTTTAACAGCGCCCTTTCAAGAAAAAGATCTAAATAATGTGATAACCAAGACTGTTCTCACCTAAATGTTGCTTTACATTGTGGCCTACTAGATATGAGTGGTTATCCTGACATGCTGGAGTTGTATAGGTTCAATACTGAAAATCATTAAAGCACCTTCATTTTTTTTCTGATGATTTGATTTCTGTGTTGTTTTGTCCGACCAACAATTAAAAACAAATATACGAAGCTGGAACTGCAGAGGTATTTTTGCAAGAAAAAAATGAAAATTACTTTGATATCAATAGATGAAGATTTTTTCTATGCCTCCATAATGGAATTGTGTCAGCTGTAATGCTGGGGTAAAAGGTGCCTGATATGAAATCAAACTGTGCACCAGCATAATTTGTTGTTTAAGCAGCAGACCATCCAACAACAATTTCCCTGACCCACTTTTCCTCAGATGCTGACACCTAATGAGGATGGGGATGTTAAGACAGGGAAGTCACTATATTTAATTCGTAAAATAAGCCATCAAGCCTGCACAAATACCATTATAGAGTATAATATAAACCACCTTTACAGATGTGCATGGTAACACTTTACAGAGTGTAATTTCTTTGACATCAGTGCCTTCTATAGGTTCTTCTCGAGTACTGCACTTAAGTACAATTCTTTGGTACTTGGCTTTTTACTTTTGTTTAAAATTCTGTAGCATTAGACATTTCCGCAGCAGTCTAACGTTATCACAGTCACCAAAGTGGTTAGCTATCACCTTCTAGTTGCTAATATTCACGGGAGAATAATTACAGACCGCCAGTGTCTCTTTGGTCTTAGATCTCACACACAGGCACACACGTTTAATATGACATCACTACGTAGGCTATTTAACATAGCTTTGTCACTGATATGACCAAATATGCTCAACAATTTAACAGCTTGGACTTGGTGAGCGATTCTGGTCCGGAAGGAAATTCGTTTCCTTCAATTCAGTTGAGTCGTTAGTCAGTGGTGAGAAGAGAACTACCAGCAGCACAGTTTTGTTATCTGCGTGAGAGCAAAGATGCCTCGGACCGTTACATGCGCTCTAAAAGACATGCTGTATAGCCTCAGTAAAATGCAGATGGAGGAGTTTAGCTCAGCTCTCCTGGACCGCAAGGAAGAGCCAAGTGTCAAGCGCAAAGATCTGGAGGACAAATCCCGTGTGGAAGTGGCAGATGTCCTGGTAACTATCTTCACAGAGTCCCGGGCAATACAAGTGGCTCTTCAGACGCTGGACGACATTAAATGCAACGCGCAAAGAGAGAAACTGGGTGAGGTCAACAAGCAGTCAGATATGTTTACTTTAAGTGTGTTTGGTTTCAGAAAGTTTTTCCATGAGTAGATTTCTTTTCACAAGAGAAAAGACTTGAAGGGAGTTTTGCAAATGTTTGTTTTATATAAATGTACAACATTATGCAACACTTGTTAAAGTGAATCAATAAATAAGAAATAACATAAAACAAATCTTGACACCAATTCTGTTTTTCCTTAAAACATTTGGGGAAGGAGCCTTCAGTGCCTGTGGGTTCATGTGCCCCAGCTGTGGAAAGGCTCTAAATGTGTCCGAACCAACTTATTTTCACTTGCAAACACGCCCTTGTTGCCTAATATGGATATAAAATAAAGCTCTTAAAGATATCTGTTAAGGAGTTGTTTTAATGCTATTCAACATTGGGTTTTTTCTATTTTTTCAGCTAAGGAGGTATCTGAAGCATTACTGACATCCGTTAACAGTAAGTGAATGCTTTGGATAATTATAACCTTCATGTCCGTATCCTAATGGATGGATTATGGGATAATGGGCCCCATCTATAATGCCTGCGATCCCTCTTTTTAATGGTCATTTTGAGTCTTTAAAAAATATATATAATTATTTTTGTCTCTACTTAGTTGTTTTGAAAATCTTAGTTGTTGGTTTTCATCTTTTCACAGTTGTTTTGAGTCTTTTTCTGTTGTTTTGTATCTTTAGTCATTTAAAAATATAAGTTTTATGTCTCAATGTTTTTTGGTTTTTTTACCACTGTGCCTCTCTTTGCAACATGTTCACCTGTGCCTTTGTGGTAATTTTCTTTCTACTAGTTGTTTCATTGACTTCTGTATCTTTTATATATTTTCAGCCCAAGAGACATATGAAGGACCAAAGACACCGAATTACAGTAAGTGAGATGTTTTGGATGGTGAATAACCTTCCACCCCATTGGGCTCTTCGGCCTGTGCCACATAGGCCCCTTCTATAACCCATCCATTCTCATGCTGATGTGATTTGTCCTGCTGAAAATAATAACTTATATACAACAGGACATTGCAACATAATGCTTGTGGAAACTACTGGTGCATCCATGTCAACAGCTCAACAGGACAAGCTGAAATACTCAGGTAAAATCTAAACTCTATTTACAGTTTCACATATTCATGTTAGTTAATCAACAGATTGAAATGACTGTTGCCATATTCCCGTCCTGTCCTTTTTACTTTATAAAGGTGTTAATGCCTCAAACGCCATGGCAGAGATTGACTTGGAGGATATGAAAAAATACAAATCCATCATCAAAGAGGTGGGTCTTGAGAAAGAGGTCGATCCAGCACTCATTGCTGCCATCATCTCAAGATCATGCAGGGCTGGAAAGGCACTGAAAGGGGGATGGGGGCCCCCTAAGACCTTTGGGCTGATGCAGGTAATAACAAAACTGCTTTAATCCCTCCCTAGTAGTCTCTAATGTTAACATTTCAATCGCAGTTCAGTGTTTATTTAAACTTTATTAACACATATTTTGTTAGATTCTCATCACTTCAGATCGGCTCGGACAGACCGCCACAGATTCATGGGCCAGTAGGGAACACATCTGTCAAGGAACCGACATCCTGATTAATTTCCTGTTACGGATCAAGCATGCATTTCCTGACTGGAGCAGGGAGCAGCAGCTGAAAGGTCAAACAGGACTTTCTGACAAACTAACAACCCTCTTTCTTTTGCTTTGTTCTCATTTGTGGTTTGTCTCTACAGGAGGGATAGCGGCCTACAATGCAGGAGATGGGAAAATCCACTCCTATGAGAAGGTCGACTCCGAAACCTCATGTGGCGACTACTCCAATGATGTTATTGCCAGAGCTCAGTGGTACAAAACCTATGGTGGCTTTTAATTCCTGATGCTCATTAAGATCATGTATGAAGCACCCTGTTGTAATTCATACCCTAAGCTAAATGAACATAATGAATAGCAAAACCATGTCTTTAATGATTGCAGTATAAAATAAAACATAAAAAACATATTGAGGTATTTTCAGCAAGTACATCTCAGAAGCATGCATAACTGTTGAATAAAAAGTGAACGATTGAGACCAAAGATCCCATTCTTTCAATTGTTTTAGACTACTGTTCTCTCTGTCAGACATTGCCTGCATTATTATGGAAAAAATTGGTATTGGATTAAGATCATCCTCACACTTAGCTTTACTGTTATTCGTACCCATTATCTCTCTAGTTATTTTGTCTCTTGTGAGATTAACTAATTGGTCCAGATATACCGGATACACCAAACAGTGTTAAATCACTACAATAATAACCAAGACACGTCTGTCTGCAAAACTCTGCGAGAGTCCTCGGTAAAAAACCTTTTGATTCTGTTAAATTCTCTCTTGAAAAAAAACGCAAATACATTATCTATTCATATTTTACCGTACAGGTACACTTATACTTAGATTAGAGCTGCGATTGGGCCTCCGTCCGAGTTCAGATTCTCACCAGAAAAGGGAGGAATACTTCCTTTTATCAAAAAAATGTGTTGTTCTCTGTCCTCTTTCGGAGTACCCGTCAGCAGTCTAATCCAATCCTCGTCGCCATATTGTTGTGGAAATTCCACACTTAATCACCTTCTGGAAAGAAAAGAACAAATCTACAAGCTTCAAATCAAAATTGTGTTATTTAATAAAGAGTAGAGCATTTAATAGAATCAATTCCAGCTGAAGGCCAGATAACCTGCACAACCAATGTCGTACAAGGATCTGACCGCGATCAAACATTAAACCAGGTTCTTAAAGGGAAGGAAGAAGGGGAACAGCCAATCAAATTCTACATTATAAACATTAATGGAGAACATTTGGCCAGAGGGGCAAACTGCATACAACAAAGCAATTTACATTACAGGATGCTAAAACAAAGGATATAAGGCATGTTTAATTATATCAGGTAACATCTGTATGATAATTTGCCTGACACTGGTCCAGTGGCAACCTCCTGTCTCTAGAGAAGATAAGATTTCCAGTCTTAAAGGTGTTACAAAAGCATGGGAAAGACAGCCGTAGTTAACATACTGGGAAAAATCAAACCAGGGAAGTAATTACTTGACCTATATACTGTATATAATTAAATAAGACTTACGATACATTTCTACGATTGATTAGCGAACCAGTTATTTTCAAAAATATTGTTTTGTTTCTTGACTGATCTGTACCAGTGTAAACCAGGGTATGAACTGTTAGTAAATTATTTGCATTTCACTTTTGTCTTTTTATTTGTGTGTACTCACTTAACTTTCTATTTTTTTGGTTTAGTCGGTATACAACTGCAAAATACTGTCCTCCTGTTTATTACTTGATGGAAGTGTCGGGTGGGATTAATGGAGGATATCTGTTTACATAAGAGAAGCTGAAAAACTAGTGAAATGTGTTCTCAAATAGAGTTACTTTAAATCATTTATCACGGAGTCAAATACTTTTTTAGTAAGGATTAAATATGAAATTGGCACAAATCATGCAACATTCTC
Source organism: Eleginops maclovinus (assembly GCF_036324505.1). Lineage (NCBI taxonomy): Eukaryota > Metazoa > Chordata > Actinopteri > Perciformes > Eleginopidae > Eleginops > Eleginops maclovinus. The sequence goes on from NC_086353.1 coordinate 10,427,713, forward strand.
TCTGAAAGTTGAATTTACTGTTTTTTCTCTCTACATGTTTGTGCTCTGCCCGGTTACAGTCAGTGGGGGCTCTTTCTTGTAAATCAGCTGATTTCCTCTTGCTCAACCTTCTTCACTAGTTTATGTTGGCGAGAAATGGAAAAGGCAGTCCATATGAAAATGGGATGAAGTTTACATCTCCCATTTTCAACTTTTATGTCTTTTACTTGAAAAAAGACCATGTGCCTATGCTGGTGCACTAATCCCACCACCACCTGTCACCTGCTCCTAATATCTAGCAATATATAGCTCCAACACTGATCTAATCATCTTATCATAATGCATGTTGAAACTACTAGTGCCTCATCTAAACATCTAAACATCTTTGTGTGTATCTACGCTGTTTCTTTATCTATGGATTTAGATATATAAATCACAGAATACTTTAGAAAATGTTCACAGTGTTGGAATAAATATCGCTATTAAGATTTATTGGGCTGTAAAAGACCAGAGCTCATTAACTTCAAGCAAGGAATACAAATGTAACAGGAGTGTTTGCAAATCTCAACATTCCTTTAATGAAAAGAGTTTCCCAGTGAAATTTGCAGAAATTAACAAAGCAACATGCTTTCTGAAAGTTTAATATACTGCTTTGCCGGGTTTAGAGCCTAACAGGTCCTTATGCTCATGGATGGATTGTGGGATAATAGGCCCCATCTATAATGCCTGCGATCCCTCTTTTTAATGGTCATTTTGAGTCTTTAAAAAATATATATTATTATTTTTGTCTCTACTTAGTCGTTGAAAATCTTAGTTGTTGATTTTCATCAAGTTTTATGCCTCGTTGTATATGTTTTTTTTTCAAGATTCAAGATTCAAGATTCAAGAAGCTTTATTTATCCCGAGGGAAATTGAGGTGCAACAGTTCAATACAAAGAAGGAAGGAGAAATATACACTCAATATAACTAAACTACTAAATATACACTAAATATACATCAAATATTACTAAATATAAACTAAAATAACTAAGTATAAACTAAATGTATCAACAATAAGAGCAGCTTTGCAAATATGAAATAGTGAAATAGTTACAGTAACTACGTAGGTATATAGCTACAAATACAACAATACGTATAGTGCAAATGGCAGTTCAGTAATAAGATAACTAATAAAACTAAGCTGAATGCTAAATACTAAATAAAGTGACATGTGAATAAAGTGACATGTGAAAGTGAAAGTAAAGTGAAATGACAGCATTGCGATGAAATAAAGTGTCACTGAGTCTCCAATGTTCCTCTAACGACCTGAGGTGGATGAGTTAAAGAGTCTGATGGAGGAAGAAAGGACTTCCTGTGGCGTTCTGTGGTACACTGGGGTGGAATGAGTCTATTGCTGAAGGTGCTTCTGTATGAGGTCAGCACCTGGTGGAGAGGGTGAGCGTTGTTGTCCATGATTGTCCAGATTTTCACTAAACTACCTGCTATAGTTTAATAAACCCCCCTCTGGAAGGGTTATCCGGACAAGTACGGCGGATACAACTCGAGTCAATTTACGAAGTTTTATTGCGCACACATACACAATAAATTCACCCACTGATTATCCCAACTGTTTCAGCTACACTAGCCCGTTGGTAACGTTAGTTACTTAGTGACATTTAGTTAGGTTGTAAACCTGCAATGCAAACACAAAACAAAACCCGAATCAACCAATGAAATTATACACTCGTTCATATTAACATTAATTCCTCATTTAACCTAGCTTAGTTTATAGTCACTCACCGACAAGGCGTACCAGTCCTGACCATCAATTGAATGAAAACAACAAAAGGGGGAGGCACCTTGTGGCGAGTCGTGCATACACACACACAGGTCGGAAACCAAGTATGATAACAAAATAAACCTTAATATAACATGAAAGATATTACAGCACTCAGTTACAGTAACCTGGTTTGATTACAATATAAATATAAACATAACTCTTCCTATCACTTATAAATATATATATATTGTTAGAAATAATCAATATATTAGAGCAGAACTTTAAAAGATAATTCACTGTTTCTGGACGGATCATATTTGTCCACTTCCGGTAGTATTACAGGATGTTGTTTTTAGCCTCAGATAGCATAAAGCTAATATTGTATTGTATATATGAGTAGAGGGAGAAGGACCAGTGGAGTTACATACTAAACACACCGCCTCTACCTCTCATTCTCATTTATGCTGCAATGATACAGTTGTCTGTTTAATAACTGATAAACCTCCTAAGAATTGCATAATAGAATATCGTAGATGAGCTCCAAGACTTCGCTAACAAGATGGCGACGGTGACGTCATAAGAGGACCCGCCCCCGACGACGTCAGCCTATAGAAGAGGATCCAGCCCCCCGCTACCAACCAATGAGAGCACGAGAGCGGGGCGCGTCTTATTTTTGAAGTTGTTTATTGTATGGTCGGAAAGGGGTGGTTCTATAAAACTTGTTTGTATTGTAAAATCGATCTCTCTTTTGTTCCGGACCGCCAGACAGTAACTACTGATGAGCTCCACTCAGTCAGTGGCCTGTGGACGCGTGTCCCGGGCTATTGAGCCACAGCTGTGAAACTTTTGTAAAACCTACTACTGCATCCTTTTATTAAACACTCCTTTTATAACTTTTAAGGGAGTTTTGCTTTCTTTATTTTAAACCGACTCCTGGGCTTCAAATAAACGAACATTTCTTACAATATATATATAAAGCAATAGTTTCCTCTGCTGGAAAGTTCTACAATGATACTAAGCAGCTTGCGCAGCATCCCCCTCTCAGACACCACCAGCAATGAGTCCAGCTGGACCCCCAGGACGGAGCCAGCCTTCCTGACGATCCTGCTGATCTTGTTGGCGTCTGCTGACCTCAACCTGCTTCCCCAGCACGCAACACCAAAGAAGATGGCACTGGCTACCACCGACTGGTAGAACATCTTCAGCATGGTGTTACAGACGTTGAAGGACCGGAGCCTCCGCAGGAAGTAGAGTCGGCTCTGGCCCTTCTTATACACAGCCTCAGTGTTCTTGGCCCAGTCCAGTTTATTGTCCAGGTGAACACCCAGGTATTTGTAGTCCTGAACAATGTCGGCAGTCACCCCCTTGATGGAAATGGGTGTGGGGGTAGATTTCCTCCTGCGGAAATCCACCACCAACTCCTTTGTCTTGGCGGTGTCGAGCTGCAAGTGGTTGAGCTCACACCACTCAACGAAGGAGTCCACGACGCCCCTGTACTCCTCATCATTTCCCTCGCTGACACTACCAACAACTGCAGAATCGTCTGAAAACTTCTGCAGATGGCAGGACTCCGAGTGGAACTGAAAGTCTGAGGTGTACAGGGTGAACAGGAAGGGAGACAGAACCGTTCCCTGTGGAGCCCCTGTGCTGCTGACCACAGTGTCAGACACACAGTCCTGCAGTCTGACAAACTGTGGTCGACCCGTCAAATAGTCCGTGATCCAGGAAACCAGGGAGGAGTCCACCTGCATCGCCGTCAGCTTACTCCCCAGCAGGTCAGGCCGAATGGTGTTGAACGCACTGGAGAAGTCGAAGAACATGATTTACCACTGTGCCTCTCTTTGCAACATGTTCACCTGTGCCTTTGTGGTATTTTCTTTACGCTAGTTATTTCATTGACTTCTGTATCTTTTATATATTTTCAGCCCAAGAGACATGTGAAGGACCAAAGACACCAAATTACAATAAGTGAGATGTTTTGGATGGTGAATAACCTTCCACCCCATTGGGCTCTTCGGCCTGTGCCACATAGGCCCATTCTATAACCCATCCATTCATCCATCATGCTGATGTGATTTGTCCTGCTGAAAATAATAACTTATATACAACAGGCCATTGCAACATAATGCTTGTGGAAACTACTGGTGAATCCATGTCAACAGCTCGACAGGACAAGCTGAAATACTCAGGTAAAATCTAAACTCTATTTACAGTTTCACATATCTATAGTGTTAGTGAATCAACAGATTGAAATGACTGTTGCCATATTCCCGTCCTGTCCTTTTTTACTTTATAAAGGTATTAATGCCTCAAACGCCATGGCAGAGATTGACTTGGAGGATATGAAAAAATACAAATCCATCATCAAAGAGGTGGGTCTAGAGAAAGAGGTCGATCCAGAACTCATTGCTGCCGTCATCTCAAGATCATGCAGGGCTGGAAAGGCACTGAAAGGGGGATGGGGCCCCCTAAGACCTTTGGGCTGATGCAGGTAATAACAAAACTGCACTAATCAAACGTTTCAATCGCAGTTCAGTGTTTATTTAAACTTTATTAACACATATTTTGTTAGATTATCATCACTTCAGATCGGCTTGGACAGATCGCCACAGATTCATGGGCCAGTAAGGAGCACATCTGTCAAGGAACCGACATCCTGATTAATTTCCTGTTACGAATCAGAAAAATGATTACAGAATAAACTCTTAACCTCAAGTGGATGGATAAAGGTGAAACATGGGAAATGGTAAGAGCTTGTGTTATTTTACTTTTCTACTGATGGGGAAAAACTACTGCCTACAGATTATATATTTAGCTATGCTCAGTGTAGGATAAGATTCACAATTAAAACATAGGTTTACCTCTTTTTTAAAATGATTCCATGTTGTCTGCTTTGTAACACTACGTTTTCCTTTGCCCCTCATGCTTTCTAGGTGAGTTGATGAAAACTAATCTGTTGTAAAATGCTGAATATTAGCAGGTTATAGTGACATCATGAGAGTCAAAACAGATGGTGCCTCAAGGAAAACAGCCCGGCTGGATTATGGGGAATTTTGCCCAGGTACACTGCAGTGTAAAAACACAGGAGCTGATTTGATATCTACACACTGCAATTACTTCCATATTTTGAGAGTGATAGATGAAAGTTTGTTGCAAAGAGGACAAATTCCTGTTCTTGGTTTGATGTCTATTAGGTGGTCGGTGTGTATCACATGCCATGGCATAGACAGAATGGAAAAGTACAGGTCTAAAATCAACAGAGTGGCAGAAAAATGTAACATTGATCCAGCTGTCATCGCTGCCATCATATCCAGAGAGTCCAGGGCTAGAACGGCACTGGAAGATGGCTGGGGAGATTATGACACAAAAAGAGGAAAATATAACGCCTGGGGACTGATGCAGGTTGTTATAAGTTCTATTGGTATTCTCACCTGCTCTTCTTGTAGCCTCACATTACATTGAAATAACAACAGTGGTTTATCTCATTTCCATTTCCATAGGTTGATGTTAGTCCAGATGGAGGTCGACACACTCCACTGGGAGATTGGGACAGTGAAGAACACCTCTGCCAGGCCACCGAAATATTGGTTGATTTTATTGAAATTATCCGCAACAAATTTCCGAACTGGAGCAGGGAGCAGCAGCTGAAAGGTTTGTTTTACTGAATCAGTAGACCCTTTTGTGCACCAACTCTGTTCAAACTTTGCTTACTTTTGTTTTCATTTGTGTTTATCTCTCCGCAGGAGGGATAGCAGCCTACAACATAGGGGATGATTTCGTCAAGAACTATACAGCTGTTGATACACAACAAGTGGAGACTACTCTAATGATGTTGTTTCCAGGGCTCAATGGTACAAAAAAAGGAAACTATTGAAGCCTTGTGAAAGTTGTTCATAACAGGACAAAATCCTGTAAATGATGAAGGAAACACTGCTGTGTTATTTGTCAAAACATAAACTGAATAAACATAATTACATAGTAAAACCACGGGCCGCCATATAGCTCACCTGGTAGAGCTGGAGACCCATGTATTGGGGCTCAGTTCCGGTGAGGAAGAGCCAGGTTTAAATCTGGCCCGGTATCCCCCTTTCAACACTTTCACTCTCCAATAAAGGCTACTCTGGCCCAAAAATTCACAAAGAAAAAATGAAAAGTAAAACCATAAAACAATATCTTAGGTTATTTGACTTGATATAAACTCTCAATTGCTTTCAATTACGTATATTTGTACATGTACAATATATTGTGTATTCAATAGATATGCTCTGATATACAGTATATCCTTTATAGCTAGTGCGGCGATCCTCAGATCAGGGGAGCTGGGGAACACCAGTTCAATCCTGCCTTGCTAAATGCAGAATTAACGGCGGCAGTAGCGAAAGTCTGTAGGGACTTGGCCCTTGGAAACGATTGGACAAAAAAAAAAAAAAAGAATGTGGACTGGTAGCTGGAGAGGTGCCAGTTCACCTACTGGGCGCTGCTGAAGTGCCCTTGAGCAAGTACCGAACAGTCAACTGCTCCCTGGTGCTGAAGACTGACTGCCTCTCAGCCTCTCTCCCTTATAAATGCATGTGTGCAACTATACCTATGTGTATTTGTACTATGTGTTTTATAAAAAAATGAAAACTGAATTATTCACCAATAAAGGTTCAATCTTCTACCGTTGATATGTAGATCTTTACTTTTGATAAATGTTTCTTTTTAATTTGACTTTTAATTCAATATCTTGTCTACATGTTGCTGTAACGAAAGCAATCCCAAATTGGGATCATTAAAGTATATCTAGTCTAATCTAATATAATGATGATGTGCAGAGAAGTAGGGACAAATAAAGGAGGAAAGTCATATTCACTGTAGTCTTGAGTACTTAACTGCTGTAAGGCAGCTTCTGGACAATTCTCTCAATACTCATGCTGCAACACAATTCTAGCCATTTGTTTCAACTACCTCCAAAGTAAGAGAGGACATGAAATGAAATCATATAGAGTCACATCCATGTGGTACATTTCTACTAAATATGTTTACTGATGAGGGAAAGTTACAGTTGAGATCTATGCTCTTTGGAGTTTTGCCCTCAAATGATCACAGATATAAGAGAATTTGAACAAATCATTTGGAGAAAAGTCATCGTGCCAATCATTGTCCTCGATTTAATATGAGAGGAGTTGGTTTTTCTGGAAACAAGTTGCATGTTTTCTGTCCTGAATGTGATTCCGATGGTTTTGTAAAAAAAGGCTGAAGATGGGTCAGAATGAGCGGTAGGTGCAGTGGTGCTCCTGGTGCTGCCGGAGGTCCACTTTGTGCTGGAAGCCATAGAGGCAGCGAGGGCAGTGGTAGGGCCGGTCGTCCCTGTGTTTACGGCTGTGGGTGATGAGGTTGGAGCTCTGGCTGAATGCCTTCCCACATATCTGACACACATGGGGCTTCTCGCCTAGCACACAAACAGAGCAATCATTTCAATACAGAGGATGTTGAAATATGCATACATGAGACACTGCTCTGACTTGTTGTCAAGTACATAGCATTTACACGCATACATAGTGGTGTTCCCATGTTCCTTTTGGCAGTAATACATTTTCTTTTTTTAAATGATTATTTATTTAGTAACTTAGTTTGTCCAAGCATGTAATTGCTCATAACACGAAACTGGATTCTTTATAGGCAATATAAGTCAAACTAAACAATGATACATGCAATTTGGAATGCCTTAAATCCTAAAGCAGTTTTTTTTTAAGGGAATAAAAAACAAAAACAGAATAAGTAGGGAAATAAATAAAACATCGACACTTCATAATAAATACAAATAATTATAAAAAAAACCAGCCTTAATAATTATTAAATTGATAAGTTGAAATGAAATTAATTACATTTGTGTACATATTATATAATAATGAGGATTATTTAAAAAAAAGTGGTTAAAAAATCCTAATTGCTATCCTTGCGTATTGGTCAACAGCATTAATAGTGTTTGTGTGTTGGCGAGATATTGTTTACATAGAAAAACAATGCAATATGGACGTCTGGCTAATTTAAGTCTTAGGTGTAAGTGATGTTCAGAAAAATAAATACTACTAATAATATTTCAATACAAATTATTTCAGTATATTAAACACAGCTAAGGCGCGACACAAACCCACCGGTGTGTATGAAGGTGTGTTTCTTCATGTCGGACTTCTGGTGGAACCTTTTGCCGCAGTACTGGCAGGGGTAGGGCCGGGTGTCTGAATGTATGAGCAGGTGGGTGGAGAGGGTGGAGGAGCGCTTGAACACTTTCCCACACACTGTACAGCCAAACGTCCTCTCCTGAAACAGCATGCTTTGTGGTTAAGGATTCAGGAGTGATGGGCTCATAGTGGTACCTCATATGTGCATGAATTTAATTATCTTAGTGGAAGATAGTAATATTATTTACTGACCTTGCCCCTGCATGCTGGCCTGTCACTTTCTGTCCTGCTGGACTTGATGTATCCTGGTGCGCTGCTTCCATGGCTCTTGCATATGTGAGTCCTCAAACTTGACAGGCATGAAAATATCTGCAAAGACAAAAAGGATAGAATCAAGCATGTTAAAAGCTAAAGTGAGACTTCAGGAGAGTAGAAGGTGGGAAGATGTGAAAAAGTTGTTATGACCTTTGACATTATGCTGTCTTTTTTTTCCCTGTACATTTGTATAGAAAACCTTGGTCCTACTCACTATCATTAAGTAAAAAACATACCAAAATAACTTCAAGCATTTTCTATCACATCCAAAATCAATCGATTAGTTATCACAACCTAGGCCTACTTTAAATATCTAAAAAGAAACGGAGGGATGTCCTACTTTGCTACAGATTGGACACTCTTGTCTCCCGGCACTGATCTTCAAGCACCCACTGCTCTTGGTTTCCCTCAGGATGTGAGGGTGCTGGGTGAAATTTCCCAGTCCCACAGACAGTTTCTCATGATATCCTGAGTGTACATGAGTCCTGGACCATACTGCTGGTGTGTGAGGGTGAGACTTGTCTTTCTCCACTGGACTAAAAGGACTGCAGGACTGATCAGATCTACAGTCTGAGAACAAAGACAGACAGGTAAGTGGACTGACCTTCTTCTTCTAGCCTTCTGAAACTTCGTATTAATGCACTTTTGAGATATTGAAAAGAAAAAGTTAAACTGAGTTAATTTAATAATGGCTTACGCAATAGTCCGACAATGTTATTATAAAAAAATATGTATTCTGGATCCCATACCATAAAAGTGTAATGTTTCAAAAGTTTGATGTAATATCTGTGTTTATAAGGCTCAATATGCTAATTATAATAAAGGTATTTCCATAAAAAAACACTATGAAATTCCACCCACCATAAGTTATGGGGCTGAATGGCTGAAGGTCACTTCCATTAGAGTGGCTGTCTGCAGGCTGCTGCAGTAAAGTGGTGGGAACTGTGTTACCATCGGGATTTTCTGGTGTGGAGAACTCCAGGGATGTATCCCAGGCCCCCGTTTTTTTCACAAGGTAGTGAAGCCCTGCTCGCTTTACCAAGAAAGAACGAGGCATCACAAAAGAAGGAAGAAGAACCGCTCTTCACCTAAAATCTGTCTTCTAGAGAGGGTAAGAAATACAAGGCCAGTGTTAGTAATGACATTCAAATGTAAAGATTCTATTCATGATGGATTTAACATGACGGCACATCCTATATTTTCACAAAGACCAGAAACATCTCCGTATATAATTCCTACCAATTACATATTTGTATTTTATGAAAACTAAAGCAAAGGAAATTTGTACCACTGTGCAGCATTAACTCAATATATACCTTGGGTATTGCCCAAAAGAGGGCAGCAGATTTGTATACAATGGTTCGTTTCATTTAACATTTATCAGTGTAACATTTAATGTCATCATTTGTTGGTAGTTTAAAATGTTGATGTTCTTGATTATATCACATTTTGTTTTTGTGTTTACAAGGAAGGACAATAAAAGGCCCTATACGAAGTGACAGTGAAGCAAGCCTTTTTGCTGTTTTTGATTTCTGCAGTTTTTTCTCATTAGAGAAGGTCTCAGGTCGGTTGTTGTTTTGCACCGAAATGTTCTGACGAGGTAAGGTTTTTGGTCTAATGATTGTTCTCTCCAGGCCAGTTTACCAGGAGGATTAGTCATATCTCCCAAAATAATTAGTTTTCTTGTTTTTTGGTCTTTTCATTTCTGCTTGACAAACTCCGGTTAGCCTGTCATCAATGTCTTCAATCTGCAGTAGATTACTTGACATTAAAGGCCTTGCCACTGCAGAGATGTTTCTCCCATGTGTAAAGCTACATTAACACTGCAGGTGAAAGTGAGCCGCATCTAAATGAAACTGACACTTAGACCTATATGTATCAGAATTGCAAATATATCTTTTAACTGCAACCCATTTCGTGACTCATTGATAGCGCTCAAAGGTCAATCTGTCAAGAAAGAAAAAACTGTTACTTACGATACATTAAGCAGACTTGAATACAAAACATTTGTGTTGCAAATGGTTTGCATCTTCACATGGATAACAGTAAAGCATCACTCCATGAGGACAAATCTCTCGCTTTTACTAAATAATAGTTACAGTTTCTACAGTAGCTATGCTGGGAAAATAAACAGCTGGCATGATCATAAACGAAAAGATTACTAAAGAGGATTGGCGAGAAAGAGAGATCTGATCAAATGCTCAAACAAAATCAATAAGACTTGTTTCAAATGACCCTAACATGAATGGATTACAAGGTTTGTGTCATATACCAGTCGTGTTGAATCAATTTCATTTCATTATCGACGGCACGGTTCATATGTTACACCTGTAAAGTTGTCTGCAATGGTACTCAGTACAAACACAACAATGTAATAATACTCCCAATACAAGTAAAAGTCCTGCATTCAACACTAAGTAGAGTTGAGGTGAAAGTATCTTTAGATAAATATACTTAAAGAAACTGTTCCATTGAAGGACTTTTTATTACATAATACTTTATATATATGTTTATATCATTAGAACTGATGCAATAACTTATAAGAAGCATGTTACTGCTGTAGCAGGTCAAGGAGGAGCTAGTTTTAACACATTTATGTAAAGTTTTATCCAGTAGTTGCAGATGTTGGGCTCCTAAAATAAAATAATGAGGTAGAAAATTAGGGAAAAAAAAAAAACTTGGTCTGTGTTGATATTTTGGGTTATTCTCTCTTAGCTTTCTTGTGAAATTATAGCATTAAAAATAATCGACCATTTACAATTGTTTATATTAAACCATCTGAATTGTTTTTCTTACATCCAATGGACACAGTGAAACAAGACGAAGGGCATCGAAGGGTACACTGCTTTTTTCAAGGGGATTTAAGCAAAAAAAGGTTGGAAGCCACTGCTTTATTCTGTAAAAGTAGTTTCACCAGAATTCATATCATGACTTAAATAATTGATAATTTGCAGTGTGCTTTCTTAGGTACACCCAACTTCTATGTTTGTTTAACTAAAAAGTACATACACATTTTAAAACAGAGCTCATTAACAATTGTGTTTATAACCCAGATTTGACCAGATAACTCATCTTTTGACTGATATTACATTTAAAAATGATGTTATCTTGTTTGAGGCACTTTACCCTCCATATAATTATCGAGACAATTAAGAGAAAGATCCACATACCAAGGAGATTATCAACTGAACTCATAAAAACGTAGATTTGTTGAATAAAGATCATTACTTCTGACAATTACACTATTAGTTTGAGCCTCCTGTTTTCTAACAATCCCTAAACATTAAGGTGCATGGTCAAATTTACTTTTTCAGAGAGCAAAAAACTGTTTTAGTTTTAAGCATCATGTTTGAGGGAACATATTGACAAACTTTCACCTTAGTAGCTTTTAATTACCTGAACATATAGTTTTCAGAAATGAAGAGGGTAAATACTCACCAGACTTTTACATTCCAACAGTTCTTCTTAACGTCTCTCACACACACACACACACACACACACACACACACACACTTTGTCAACTACTTTAATAGCGAAAAAAGACGTGAAGTTAGTGTCTTAAATGGGAGGTCAGTTGGTGGTGAGCCGTTGATTTTCTCTGCAGGTCGCTGTGATGAGAGTAAAAAAGGACAAGGAAGTGTTTCAGCTCTAACACCTCTGATGCGACAACCACACAGCTTCCTCACACACAAACCCACACTCTGCACACTCACTGCAGCATTAAATCTGTCCAACTATACTTAAAAAAAAAAAGGTTGGATGCAAGTTGTTAATATATGTTGCAGCAACATCAGATTATTCTAGGGAAGACAGATAAAGACGATACGAGAGGAAGAGCTTGCTGGACGAATTCTTCAGAAAGTGTTGACATACTATGTTGGCACACACAGGTTACAAAATAACCATTGAGGTTAATTTTGAAAAGAAGCTAGTTGATGCAACAGCACATTCCCTTGGATAGAATTAATTGAAAACACATTAAAGGAATCAGAAAGAGACACAGCAAAAGGAAATGTGAATAATGAATATGTCAAATGTGAAACACTATTAAACATACTCCAATAATGAACAGGCCCTGTGTTTCCCTAACAAATGCACTTTTACTCATGGGTGAGTATCAGTGGTGAAAGTCAATAACATGTTTCAGTGTTAAATTGCATTATGACCTAATAAGAAGTGTTGACTTTATTTTTCGTTTTATATTTTTTTGTGCATGCAAGGGCTAAAATCCCAAAGTCACGTCCAGAGGGACTTTCTCTCCTAAGCTCTCAACCTTTGCCTTATCTTCCATAACATTGTGACATCAATATGTAACAGTTACAAACAAACAAATTGTATGTTATAGGATAAGGGGCGGGACATCTCTAAGTGGTTGACCAATCATAACAGAGTCGACTAGCTAACCAATCAGAGCAGACTGAGCTCTGGTTTGAGAGGGTGAAAACAGTTGCTGCAGCACGGGCAGTATGAGAAAAATAAAGAGCTTTTTGCACAATAAAGCATGTAAACATGTCACAGTAAAGGTAGGAAATACAAATAGGAACCTGAAACATTTGCATATTAGGGCCCCTTTAAGGTTAGCTTTGTATTTTAGTTTAGTTAGCAACTTGCCGTTGCTAAAATACTGTTGACATTTAAGTTAAAATAATCCCCCGGTAAAGAAAACTACATCAACACATTTGGGCCATTGCAAAGGTGCAATGTCAACGTTTATTTTGTATCATTCATAGGATACACAACACTGAAATGTATTTTTTTCCCCATCATACTGGAATTCATATAATCTTTACTGTCATTATATATATTCGATAATAACATCAGTTGAATTGCAAGACAGAAAGAGAGAGGGTGGGCTAGTTCCTGGGTATGATGCTGTGGAAATCAAACGGCTGTCACATACAGCACATACAGTACATCGGAGAAATCCTACTCCAGACTAATCAACACTTTTTGTGAGGAAGAACTCACATGTGACACACAATTTAGCTCTGCATTGTCTTATTTCCCGCTTTAGATCATGGAAATGGTTGGATGATTCAGTTACAAGATGATAAATCTGGAGCAACACAGTGTGATTGTATTTCAGTTCACACATCACTTTATATTACATGGCTGTTTAATGAAGGGCTGTAGTGGCTGACTTGATGAACCACTTGGTAAACTAACATGAAGTGTGTAAATCTACCTACTGGTTTGGCACATTAGGAGGTTTAATCAATCTTGTCTTGTGTAATGCTGTTAGCAGGAGAAACCAAAGTAGGCTGGTAATTATAAAAATAATACTAAGGATGAGAGCTTGTACCATATTAAAAGTAATTTACAAACATATCAAAATGTTTTGTCACAGTACATAGAGTTGTATTCAGACAGTGGTGAGAAGAGAGCACCATCACTGAGCAGGAGTGTTGTTATGTGTTTAAGACACTGAGCACGGATCTGAAAACAGGTTAGGGTTCACTTTGGAAAGGAAACTGATTCTCAGTCCTGAATAGAAGTCTTCTTTAAATTCTGACTTAAACCAAAAATAAAGCAATTAAGTTAAAATCCTGAAGATTTCAGTTAGTGATGGATCTGACTTAGTGATGGGGATGTTTTATTAAAACAGCTCCCAGAGAACAGATAGAAATGCTCTAACGATGGTTACTCTAAGTGGTTTCAGAAATGCAAAAGACGAGAACAAGTTTTCCATTTGTTTACAGTACAACCAAACTAATCATTGGCCCACAGGACTGATCGCTACACAATGTTTTGAACAAAAAAGAAGGGGTCACGTTATACAATGAGAGAAATGGGACCACGTGTCAAGCATTTCTGAAATAGTTTACTGGAACCTGAGAGACTCACAGTCACCAATGTTTTCCGACCCATGTTTACTTGTGTCTTTTTCAACCACATCATGTCCAGTGCGGAAATCCATCTTTTCCAGTTGATCATCAGTAAAAATAAATATGTAATAATATGATAAGATCCATAAATATTTGTTGTTATAAAAGATGTTTAATAGAATGATCTTAAGGATTATAACTCAACTAAGTGAAGAATTCAGCCAAAGTAAATGAATCTGAAGGCGCCTAAATCTCATCACTCAAACAGCTGCTGCCAGTTGGACTAATAACCTAACACTCATTTTGTGTTATAGCATCCAAACACTTATTGTAGTTAATAGATTTCAGTTGCTACACCCCTCAATGACTAATAAAAGCTGTTATTTGCAAGAGTATGGTGGGCAAACCAACATCCTCTTTCCTTATTTCTTAGAAGACTGTCCTCTCCTCTGACATTTGGTTCAAACAAACGTTGGTAAGGAAAGTCTGTCTTTTGAGAGTTTACAGAAAATACGAAAAATAATGAAGCACAATGCAAAGTCAGAATGGATGATCTTGAATCACGATACTTAGATAACGTCAAGTCCAGCAGAGCTGAATATACTAAGAAATGAATTGATCATCCACACTATCACTCACTGCTTAATTTCATAAGTAGACTTCCTCTTTCTCTGTAGTGCAAAGAGCGATCACTGCTCTAAATTTGACACCCTGTTTGATAAAACTATACACACTCACCATCTTCAGTAAAACTTGACAAGACAGTGACACAGCTTAAAATGGTTTCCTTATACTTTGTTCCTGTTACACTGTATATTGTATATGTCTCCATACATTTTACAACCCTTTTTTTCTACACAGAATATATTAATGTTTGATATGTAAAATATTTTCCCCCCAAACCCTCTCTGTTATCCATTCGATAAGAAGTACTCTCCACTTTCATCGGCCAACATGCTGTCAAAAAGTGATATGAGCAAATGAACTGGAGAGTCCAGAACAGAACTGTTACCTGAATTTCTTTTGGCTTCTATGGGACACTGACAATTAAAGGAGTTGTTTGACACTGAGTGAGAACACAGAGAATACGGTCATGCCTGTCTGTTAAATATGAAGCTACAGGGGTTGGTTATCTCATATTAGCATAAAGACTGCAAAAAGGGGCAACACTAGCCTGGCTCTGATGCTCACTAATTTAAGGTTGTCACTTTGAAAAGGGAAAACACCAAATCTTCCTTTTACAAGTTCAAAGTGAAATAACAAGTCATAAATTGCACTTTTACTCAATTAAATACAGAGGGATTTTACTACTTACCCTTACTTGTTAGCTCATAAGCTAACATGAGCAAACCCAGGTATATCTTGCATTGTAGTTGTAATTGATATTTTTGAGTCAGTTCCCTGACTTATGATGTTCCCTGACTATTGTCCTTTGCTAATGTTACTTTAGCGTACCATTTTATCATTTATGGCCACCCTTCAAAAAACCTTTTACAACCCATGGTCTATATGCAACATGCTAAGCTAGGCTAACTGTCGCCTTGCTCTAGTTTTTTTTAACAGACAGAGTGATGTCAACATTCTCATCTTACTTTCAGCAGGAAAGCAAATTAATGCTCCTAAATGTCAAACTATTCCTTTGAATCGCACATAAACATCGATAATGCATTTGAAGAAAAACCATTAAAAAAAACCCAGCTAAACGTTGAGAAACTCCAGGGAGGCATTAAGCTATAAACTGCTCAGTTTTTTAAAGATTTGATCAGTCTGCACAGTAGCCGTCATCGAATCTATGGTAAACAGGAGGTTGCGTGATGAACTCTAAAAGATTACACAAAAAAGAACAGAACAAAGTAGTAAATTCAAAATCATAGCAGCACATTTTAGTCTCTGAAACACTCACAGTAAGTAAACCTGTAACAGACGACTCGTTGGCACAAAGGACGGTGTAGAAAGTTTGGCCTCTGTCGGTATCTACACTCCTAAAGTTTCATATACATATATAGATATATATATATATCAAAAAAAAGTTTAAATAAATTACAACATATATAAATAATTTAAAAAAGACAAAACAAAAGATTTGGCAACATTAACTTTCTTCCTTTCTTTTCTTGGGTTATGGTGAATGTGTTTTGATATGAGCTGTTAACTCGTCTGGCATGTTGTCATCTGCAAGCCACAGATGTTAATATGTTAAAGAGTTCATGATTCATTAATGAATGCATTCTTGTGATATCCCTTCAGTTTGATGGGTATATATTTCCTCACTGCACCTGGTCTTCTCAGCAACTTCTTCTACTTTTAACACTTCTCTAATACCGAAAGGTAAATCGACCACTGATAGATTTTTTGTGTGTTTCCTTCTAATAAGAGCATATAAAGGGAAAAGAGAGGATAAATAACTCTGAACCAATCAGGAAGAAGAGTCACATAAGGGTAGACCGAGCATACAGTGTGTCAGTTTTTTTCTTTCTACCCATGTTTCACTGCTCAAAGTCACAGATCCAGGTCTGCTATGCGATGTCGAGCAGCAAGAGGCTACAGCAGTCTCCATGGCCCAGTTTCAGGCCATATTATTGAGTATTATATGTTTGTCTTTGTCAGGGAACACAGGAATTGTCAGCGTGGGGAACACGGTGATGGGGATGATGGGGAGTGATGATCAGGAGAGGTCCAATCAATGCCACTATGTCTGCATCAATGTAAACACCGGAGAAGCGAGTAGGATTATACAGCCTGTGTTTACAGAAGCAAAGTCTTGTCCTGTAGAGCTCAAGTTTAAAGAATCCAAAGAAACCTTCACCCCTCCAGGTCTCAGTTATCCAGCGCCTCGGCGCACACCATGCTGCCGTACAGCTGCTGAGGGTCCGGATGTGTCAGAACCCGCTCCTCTGCCTCGCTGTCCGTGCTGCCTTCGCTGTCGAGGCGGGCAGACGGGTGACACTGGCTGGACAGGCTGGGATACAGGGCGTTGGGAGGCAGTGGGCTGGGGAGGAGGTCCTCGTCTGAGCTCAGGTAGTCCCCCTCTGCGGAGGTAGGGCTGGTCAGACAGAGATCCTGGTAGTTGGCACTTCCTCCTCCACTGCTGACCCTGGAGCTGGGGGCCGCCTTATGCCCTCGCATCTGCCTGATCTGAATTCAGAAAAATATATTTAACTTTAGTCCTCCTTACAGGTAAGTTTAAACTATCAGTGAATTTTTAAAAAGGCATTATCATGTATTTTGCTTGTCAAAAAATCAACCCTTTCCTTAGTTGACTCGTTGAACATAAATACAAATATATATGCTTTTAATTACGTTAAACATGCCTGAATAGCCTTTGCAGAGGCATTAAACGTCATGTCTAGCACTTGATTTTTTTTTTGTGGTTGTAGTGTAAAAAACACCTGTGTAAAACCCAATGACCTGAATCCTGCCTACCATTTGTAGTTAAGTAGGGCAGAGGTTTTTTACAGCTAAATCTGAGCAATAGAGGTCTCCCACCTGTCAGGTGCAACTAGATAAAAAATAGAAATAAAAAAGTTGTGTTTGCATGTTCTCAATGGCTGCTGTAAAGCTCTCAGATTACGGTGGTAGTGCTTGCGTGACAGAAGGGCTTCTACTGAAGTTTATCTTCACAAGCATGTTTTTAGCGTGTTAAACTTGCATGTACCGCAGTGACTCATGACAAATCTCAGAGGTTTATCTTTCCCCCTATCACACACTCAGACTAGCTGTAGCGCGGGGGGAGGGGAAACCAGTGGTTAACCAATGGAAATGTTTTGACTGCATCTCACAGCTCTTCAAGCTACAGCAAGAATACAAGTGATTTTCTATCAGGTTGTTTTTGCAATACAAACAGTTTGATTAATATATTAAAAGTGCTTACTTCATGTAAAGCTAAACACACAAAGACAAAAATATGTAAATATGATCCAAAAAGACGATTTGCAGGGCTACACTGAGATTTTTCTAAATGGTTGACTGCTCTTCGCTCACGAAAGTTTCGGTCTCATTTATAAAACCACTGGCTTTGATGAAAAATGGTGGGGAGAGTAGAAGAAAAAAGAGAAGAGCGGTAAAGGGCAGGGCAGTCTCATCACACCCTCTTGCTTTAAAGTCTGAACGCTTCCCTCCATGTCACGCACTGCGACTCTCTGAATGAACAAACTCAGAGTGAAAACTTTGAGTCCCCGATGCAAGGTGGGAGGTCATCAAAAACCAGACATAAAATGAAATGGTAAAAATCAGCTAAAATAAAGAACATAGTTTAACAAGACCAAGTGAGCTAACAGCTGTAAAACAATAAAAACACGCACTTATTCTCATCTTTCAGAACCAAATTAGCCGTGAACCAAATTGTGAGAAAACAGTAGGTTGTTGGGGGAAGAACATTGGTCTCTCATTACAAAGACTGCAACGACGGCTCAGTGAGTGTCTGGGTGGAAGTGGTGTCTGTAGTGAGGCTGTAGATGAGAGGATTCTTCTGTGGTGGTTAGCACTCTGCAGGGTATCTATATGCATGTATCTGTGGTAGACACACAGTGTGTGTGTGTGTGTGTGTGTGCGTTA
Organism: Eleginops maclovinus; assembly: GCF_036324505.1. Taxonomy (NCBI): domain Eukaryota; kingdom Metazoa; phylum Chordata; class Actinopteri; order Perciformes; family Eleginopidae; genus Eleginops; species Eleginops maclovinus. The sequence continues at coordinate 10,446,309 of NC_086353.1, forward strand.
CATGTGCAGGCCATTTTAAAGCAGGCTCACCAGTCAAAAAGGTGAACATTATTATTTACTATACATTTTTCAGATTTAAACTTAATAAATAATAACAGAGATGATAAAAACATCAACCAGAAGGGCAGTTTGAGAGCACAGATCTCGCAATGTTTAGGAAAGTGAAAAATAATGGCGCAGTTTTGTGCGTGTTTATTTCCAACCTCATTCTTAAGCTCAGCGATCTGATCCCGCAGCGCGTTGATGTACTGTCTGGAGTCCGAGTGGTTCAGCTGGCCCTGGATCAGCCCTTCCTCCTTCTGTAAAACACATTTGACACAATGGTGTTATATTCTTTGTTAAAATGTGATAGTTGAATAGCTATCATACGCTTCAAACTGGAAAACCCATGTTTTATTTTCTGATATAAATGGTGAAAATCATCGTTTACAGCCGACCCTTTACACACCTGTATCTCAAGATCAGCAACCTTCTGCCTGAGTTCAGCCATGGCAGCCATACTGTCTGCTTCCCTCAGTCGAACCGCCATCACTTCCTCTTTACTCTGCATGTATGAGGGGAAAGAGAGTATACATCACCTGCTTAGCAGCTGAACCGTTTGGATGACAACCACACGCTGAATTTCAGTGAATGATATCGCATCATAAACAGTGTACAACTTCCCTCGTTTATTCCTTTATTGCATCTGTTATACTTTTCTGCATGGGACTCTCAGAATATATAGTCAAAATAATTTCCCGTTGACTTTTCCTGAACATTTTTCTATTTTCTGTTCTACTAAATCAGTATCCTTAAATTCTTCTGTCTATCCCTTCCATTTTATATGTTTCTTCACCGTTCGTTTCTTGATTTTCCTGTTCGTCCTTACATATGCAAATATATTTTACTTTTCATAAAGCTGGAACAAGAAATCCTCCTTTTTACTTGTGCCTTCCCTCGCCCCCTGCAATTTTTTGTTTTGTTTTTCCTTTCTCTCATACAATCAGACCTTGCAGTCTAACTCGGCCTGCTTCCTTTTCATCTCGTTGAGCTGGGCCTGGAGAGCTTTGTTCTGATTGGCCAGCATCTGGAGCCGGTCCTGCAGGGCGGAGCGTTCCTGATCGTTGCGACCATTCAGCTTGCTGTGGATCTGGTTCTGAAGTAAAGAAATCAAATGGGAGAAAGGTTGGGGATCAAAATAATGTGGAGTTTATACACAGCCATGTTTCTACAAATGGGAAACAAACACAAATGATTTGCAAAAAAGTCAACATTTTGTTAATCAACCAACAGTTGACAGTTTTTCAGACTTTGTTTTTAAATGATGACCTGATTAATTGTTTTAGCACAAAAAAGGCAAAAAACATCCGCAGGGATGATCTACCTTAATTGTCGCCTCATTAATGTTGCTATGTGTATACATCTGTGTATGTAATAAAAGGACTTGTTTGTTTACATCCCATGACTGACTGACTTACTGACGGTGTGTACAGTATGACTGACCTGGCTCTCCAGCTGCAGGGCCTTGAGTTTGACCTCTCGGAGCTCAGCCTGAGCCTGGGCCTCCCTCAGTCTGACAGTCATCAGTTTGTCCTGCAGCTCGTTCATGGCGTTCTTCTTCGGGGATTCCTTCCAGTGGCCCCCCCCTCCCCCTGTGCTGCTACCGCGGGACATATGGAGCTGCAGAAACAGAAAGAAACACACTTTTAATTCTCCTGCTACTACCAGGGAACATCAACATGCACACATAGGTGATTGTAGAGAAACAGCAGCAGTTTGTGTGTGTTACCTGCCAGCGCTGGTTGAGATCAGTGACGGTGTCCTGCATCTCTCTGAATGAACGCAGTGTCTCCAGCTCCCTCAGCTTTATCTGCTTCAGCTCCTCCTGCAGAGCAGCCACGTTGTTCTCATCAGGCAGGCAAGAGCTTCTCTGGAATAAAAAAAAAAACAGGTTTACAGTTTAAAAGTATTGCTTGAAATCAAACATCCAATTGTTGTGGAGGCATGTAACTGTAAACCTGTGAGTGTGTAAGTCCAAATATCAAGAGGTCACGATTTGCATGGTGAAAATTACCATTACCAGAGCCATGGGTGGCACTAGAGAAACGGTCAAGGGATCACCAAAGTCAGACAGCTTCTTAATTTGGGGACAGTGAGTGTCTGCACAACATTTCATCCATCTAATAGTTATTTCCGAAATGTCAGCCTGGACCAAAATAGTGGAAAAACTAACTTATCAATAGTTCAGACATTATCATAGATTAAAGATAGAATGCTAGCATTAATAAAACATGTTTTATAAGAGTAAGAGTTAGTGTCTCAACACTTTGATAAAGAGAACAGACACATTGAAATGTGAAATACACATTTGTTTGGTGTTGAACAGCTTTAACAGCTAAGTTTGCATGAGATGATCTTTAACACTTTCACAGTTACACAGGCCTGTAAGTGTCTCTACTTCTCTTTCACACTCCCTACCCCTCTTTCTCATCTGTCAGCTCACCTTCTCCAGATCGAGGACTTTGTCTTGCATTTCTTTCAGCGCCCCAAACAGTTCGGCCTCATGCAGTCTGGATTGCTCCAGCTGTGTCTGCAGATTGGTCACAAACGGCTCTGTGTACTGAACAAACATTACTGGGGTTACATACAGAAGGTATATCATCTAACAGGGCAGTGGGGCTTCACGCCAACATTGACCATTTGTTGATCAGCTTTCTGAGAGATAGTTTTAGTATAAATGTGTATTTATTAACGGGTATATTAATTGAACAGAAGAGTCGATTGACCTTGTTTTGGCCTCAACAAATTGTTACTCATTAAACAGATTAGTGTAATGCGGACTGATTGCTAGACATGACTAGGAGCTCAGTTTTTTACCACAATGCGGGAAGGAGTTTGAATACTTCCACAAACTGCTGCTTGTTTCCGTTTCTGTTGTCTCAATTTGAGTATTGATACACTGTCATGTACTCCTGAATTCTTGCAGGCCCTTTGCCACATGATTTGAGAACATTTGAGAAAAAATGTTTTTACATATGGGGAAGGCAGCATGAATTTGAAAGCTGAACACAATGGTGAACACAATTAAGTGTAAAGCAGCACATGTGCCCTGCTGGGGATGACAGAAATATAGAGCTACTGTACATGTTCATGTCACCACATCAAAGGTAACAAAAAAAAAAAGATAGGGCTGTGAGAGCATCAGAAACACAGAGTGGAAAAATACTTTCCTACGAGGCAAATTACAATAGACTGAAATTGGGCAAGTACATAGCGTGCGTAAAAGAGTATCGGTTTGTCATTTTGGGCTTTTCAGTCTTTGGTATCAAAGGGGACTGAGTGTCTGGGGGTGTGGGAGCTCTAGAGGGTGATGGGTGCATGCAATCTTGAGATGGAATTAAATCACTCAGCATCATAATTAATGATGTCATTGTGACCCTAAATGATTATTTAAATACTTTTTTTTTTTTTTTTAAAGGTGTACTTGAACCGCACATCCTTCTGGTTGAATGTTTCTAGCATTGAAAAGAGCGGATGTATGCATTTTGTACCGCATCATATTCTTACTGAGGGGTGTTATTTGCTGACATGACATGTTATTTTAGCTGTAATTCATTTGTAAAGAGCGCTGCAACAGATCAGAGGGGTTGTTTGCATCTAGGTTAGCCATTTTGAAACACTTTGTATTACTTAAATATTCATTACAAACTGTTTCTAGGGTGGGTAGAAAAATAACTGCGCTTTTTGTGTCTTTTTCAAAGCCTAGCATCACATGAATTAGGAACTAACAATTTTGTAATTATTTAACCAGTTGACCTCATGAACCATTACCTAATATACGATTCAAGAGAAATGCAGATTACTACTTCTGCCTTGTGGGAAAATCTTACAACACAAAAAACTTGTTCAACATATGTGGGTGCTTCAGGTTGGAACCATGGTTTCTGTTGCGTCCTCAGTGTGTTTGCACAGATTGTGGGACGGTGTTCACCTTCTGTTCTTGCAGCTCTCTGATGGTGTCAAGTGCTTTCTCGAGGCTCTCGCTGGCTGTGTTGCACTGCTGCCTCACCACCGCCAGCTCCCGCTTGATCACGTAGTTCTCCTCGGCTTCCTGTGCCCTCGTCACCTGACCCTGGAATAGCAGGCCAGAGGGTCAAGATCAGTTGCAGAGTATAAACTTTAAAATGCAGAATACATACCAATGTAGGGGAAAAAATACATTTTGGGCCTCCAGGGAACATACTACATTGATCTGTTTAAGACTTTAAGGAATAGTTTGCCATTTGGGAAAATAGGTTTATTGGATTACTGGTTAGCTTAGTTTAGTTTAGCATAAAGGCTGGAAATTGGGGGAAACAGCTGGTCAGTCTCTTTTCAAAAGGTTAAAATAATCCACCAACTTTTAAAGCCTGCTTATAAACATGTAACATTATGTATGTGTGGCTTTTTCCTGATGTATAGCTGTGGAAGAAATTAAGAGACCACTTCAGCATTATAATATTCTCTTGTTTAATTATTTATAGGTATGTCTTTGAGTAAGATTCATTTTTATATTATTTTATCTAAACTACTGACCATTTTTCTCTGTGTTGGAATTCAACAGACACTGAACTGGCTGCCGTACATGTAGAGATAAAGATTTAAGAAAAATGTGGAGTGGTCTCTTAATTTTTTCCGCGGCTGTATATTAAACAATGATTTAAGATATTAATTACTGAACTTTATAGGGGATGGAAGGTGAGTTTTGTAACCTTTTGACAGAGCTGGGCTAGTCGTTTCCCCTTGTTTTAAATCTTTATGCTAAGCTTACCAGCTGCTGGCCGTAGCTTGATATTTAGCACACAGACATGTATTTTAATGTTAAAAACAAACAACGTAAATAAGCACAGTGCCAACAATGCCTAACTATTTAGTATATTTTATTCCCAGTTTGGTAAGGAGTTTAACAGTGTTTATACACTTTAACATGCCACATGCAGGGATTTTATAATCCTTTCAATAATGGAAAAACAGCACATGCCTTCAGGGATTACAGCTCAGTCTTGCTGACTGAACAGATATTTAACAATATTCTTTCATGCACTTTTGGTAGGTCATTGTTAAGAAGAGAGAGAGAAGCAGAAGAAGGGGGAAGAAAGGGGTGTGAGTAGGACTGCAGACAGCGAGGTCAGTGGGAAACTGGTTCGCAGTACTCTACCTGTATCAGTCTGTCTGCCAGAGCGGCACTCTCCTACAGCGCAGCGCAGAGAAACAAGAGGGTGAAAAGAAGAGAAATTGAAAGACAGTGGGACATTAGGAAGGATAAACCACAACACAACCCCAGAGGAAATTCAAGTAAAAGAAAGGTTCAAAGGTGAAATGTAGAGAAGTGTGTGGGAAAAAAAAGGGCCGGCAGTGAGATAACAGAGCGTTTCAGAGAGGGGCAAAAGATTAAAATCTGAGTGCTGGAGCAGAAGGAAATCAATTCTAACCCACAAACGCCCACACACACACGAATGAGATGGCAAAACTACAAAAAAAGCGTCTTGTACTGAGCAATCTGGCTGTTACTCGCAATGATCGGATTTATTTGAGCGTTAAGAAAAGCTGGATTCAAAACCCTTACCTTCTCCAACGTCTCAATCCTTTGCTTCAGCAGCCTGTTTTCTGTGCGTAACCTCTGAACAGCGAGAGAGGTACAAAGCATTTATTTTTTAAATCTTAAGAAAAGTGTTATTATACATGTCCACAGCATTCACAAATACATAAAACAGACATACAGCTGAGTAAACACACCTTGATTTCAATTTGCTCTTCCATTTCTTTGTTCTTGATTGTGGTGTATTCTTTCTCAAGTCTGATCAAAAATAAACAAGGATTATGCAAAGTTAGCACCATTTTTTTGAACACTTTGTTGCTGTGTTTCGAACATAGAACAGGGATCTTCCCCTCTCAAGACAACAAGCACACATCACAAACAACATGTGAGTGCGCTGCAGAGCAAAACACTTCAGAATCAGTAAGACAGGAGAACAAATCCTCCTGGGCTACATGAGGATAAGTCTCGCCTGAGTCTTACTGGTCGTTAGTTGAATAATGAGCGCTCTTACTTTTTCATCCTCTTGGGGTTGTATTTGACCTGGTAGGCCCTGAGGATCAGCTTATCTGTGCAGCTGTCAAACTGGTGGGGGATCACCTTCTGGAAATGCTGCAGACCCCGAGGAAATCAAAAGATTAGAGAGCTCAAGACAGAGATGCTCATTTATATTTTATACAGAAGCAGGCAGACAGGATTTAGAGTAGTGAAGACAAGTGGCATGTTGGCTTCATGGGCCCCCAGTGATTCTGATACTGACATTCACTGTTAATAAAACAAATATATATTGGTATATCAATTAGTTGCAGAGATTAGGTTTACATTCTGATGAGACTATATATATGTTATCATTTTTCGTAAAAGAAATGCAGATTTTTAGATTAGCTGTTTTTCTTTGTCATACATGAAAATAAAGTGATTGTCTTCTAGTTTTGAAATGTTGGTTAATCAAAACAAAGAATTTGAAGAACTTACACCAAGCTTTAGGGAATTTATAATAGCCTTTTAGTGGTCAATGATTAAATCATAATTGAAATTGGTTGTAGGTGGTTTTTATACAGCACGTTACCCCAAACATGCTGTCTTTAATTATAGATCACACACTAACACAAAACAAGATGGAATTCACCTGTTTGGCCATTTTGTTGTTGCTGTATAAAGTACATTTTTAAAGTTGTATAAAGCTGCAGCAGCTTACCTGCGACATTCCCTCCATGTCCAGCTGAATTAGGTCAGTCTGGTTGTACTGCAGGATGGCCAGGCCCACACGGAAGATAATCTCTAAGCCCTGCAGACAGGACATCATATTTTATTATGTGTGCCCAGTACACTCAAAGAACAGGTTAGTGAAATTAATCATACAGAGTCTAAATAAATATATACCTGAATACTCAAAATGTTTCCTACCTCATACATGAAAATATCGAAGATGCGCGTGGCAACAGGAAGAGGCAGGAAGGTGAGGAAAAGGGTGAGGAACCAGGACGAGGCATACATGGAAGTGTGGAAACTCTGGGATCGAAAATGGACATTGAGCTCTGGAAGTTGCTCCTGAGGAATAGAACAGAGCATGATTAGAAGTGTTGAAGGACATCAAAACTGTAAGTGATGCGCTGAAGATATAAGTGAATGTTTGGTGCCCCTGTGTGGATGAGTGTTACACTGCAGGACTCTTTGCTCTTTACCTGAAGCAGATACTCAAACTGGTAGATGCAGAGGCCCAGCTCGGCCATGCTGGGTTTGAACAGCTCCCTCAGACGGTACTCCTGCATCAGACGCACAAACACACAAAAAGCCTCCTCCTCAGGCATCTAGGAGGAGGTGAGAGAGGTGAGTAAGGTTCCCTCATTGGGTATAAAAAGACATTGCTTCTCTTGAACAGTTTATTACACACTGGGTCTCATAATTCACTGACACAACTCATATCGTCCTGCTGCAAAATAAAGCATGTTAGGTAGCAGAGAAATCTAAAGGGACTGATTACAATGGACCATGTACAATGTACTAAACTGAGCCTTCAGGCTAAATATCCTTGTTATGGATCATATCACATTTAATCATTACCTGCATAAGCAGCAGACCGACAATGAATGCACTGCCTTGGCAGTAGCCCACCTCTCGGTCCACCAGAGAGTACGCCTGAAAGACACAAAAACAAACACATGACGTGTTGAGATGTGATGTATTTATAGAAAGCAGCAGTCGGTAATCCAGACCGAGGATCAAAAGTCACCAGAAGTCCCTTAATTTCCTGCACCGCTTAGCTACCAGGAAACTTGACTGATGCGTAGTTGCTCAACAAGCTTGTTTCCATGACTGCAAACAACAAATGTGTTCAATGCCTCGTAAACAAAATGATATTCGGAAGCCTGGAACACGCACAATGGAGAAGTTAATTACAGCACTTCAAATCCTCGCAGTACAATTAGTCTTTGTCTGGATGGCTACAGGAAGAGATGTTTCAACATGGAATAGATTAATATTATAATATATAAAAACAATAATCAATATATTTAAGAGAGCTAATGAGGATTAACGCTAAAGATACATGTATTTAGGAGCTTGTCCTGCTTTGTTTGTATTGTGAAGACGCATGAACATGCAGGCAAAGCAACACAATATTGCCACAAAAAACAAGGATGATGAGTGTAAACAAAGACATCTATATCACAAAAGATACCTCAGCATAGCTGCTACCTTTCCGATGTGAGATGCTAAACCATGCTTACCTTCATAACATTGAAGAGGACTTCCTGCCCCAGGCTGTCCTGGCCTTTGAAGAACTCATGCTCGGGGTAGGTGCGGGCGATGTCTCTGCGGATGAGCTTCTCGCACGGGGACGACATCTTTAGCAGCTCCGAGTACTGGTTCTTCACCGGCATGTCAGTGGCGTTGCCCAGCAGCTGCCAGACGATGGCCCGGAAATGGTGAGGGATGCCTTTCCTGATCAACTCCTGCAGGGTAACGAGAGACATTAAAGAGGATTAATATCATGCTCCTTTATTAAGATTAAGATTCAACTTTATTGTCATTGCACAGAGTACAAGTACTAGGACAACGAAATGCGGTCTCTGCATTTGACCCATCCTAGTGTTAGGAGCAGTGGGCTGCCATTATGTACGGCATTATGTACGGCGCCCGGGGAGCAGTGTAGGTAACCAGTGTCTTGCTCAGGGACACCACGGTGGCACTAGGTCTTTCGGGGACTTGAACTGGTGACCTTCCAGTTCCCAGGCCAAGCCCCTATGGACTTTGCCACCACCGCCCGTGAGCGACAAAATTTGAGGCATCTCTTGAAGAGGGATTCAATCATGGTATAATGAATATATTAATTTACATATCTTTATTGCAATTATGTCATAATTAAAGCCACTACAACCACATTAAGAGGTTAAACTTTTCACAAGGACTTTCTCAAGTCCAACATCCAAACCAATCGACCCTTCCTAAACGAGCTGTTTTATCTCGGGTTATCCTAATAAATACATTTGAACACAAAGATAGACTTTTTGTAGAATTTGAAAGCAGCCCGTGTCATTTTGCTTTGTTTGACTGCCCTCCCAGTTGGCCCTGACTCATTCTGCTGTCCATTCTCTCATCCATCTTCTCTTCCCCCGGGTTTCTCTTTTTGTCACAGAGGACACAGAAAGACACAGAGAGCAAAGGAGGAGATTAAGAGGATGAAGAGAGATGTGTATTGGTGCAGTGAACTTAAAAGCATCCGCGTAATCACATTAAAGATATTGTGTGGCAACAAACTCAGCCAGTGAACATGCAGGTTTTTCTTCCAGAACTCTGGTCAGCAAAAATAAACCCTGGGTTCTCAGAACGCACAGAGCTTCAGAAACACAAAATCACACCCTGTGACCTTATGACTAAAAATTGACCAATATAAATGACAAACAAGCCTTAGCATTTAAGGTTCAATGAGTCAGGCATTTTGTTTCACTTTCTGTGAAAGAAGATTTAAATATAAAATGAGGAGGCTGATAATCTTCTTAATGATGCTCTCATTTGAAATTATACCCAATGACTCATCATGTTGCCTGTGACATCATAATCTTTTTATCTCCAGATCTAATCCCCACCTTTAGGAGTTTGTCCTTCTTGCGTCTCCACTCCTCCCACTCATTGACGATGCGGCCCCACAGGATCCAGGTGTCCTCCTCCAGGTGAGACAGGTTGGAGGAGGCCGAGGAGCTGGACACCAGCGAGGAGCCGCTGTTGCGCCGGGAGCCGCTCATCGACCGCATGGACTTGGAGTCAGCCTCCAACAACCTGAGTGAAGAGAGAGTTCATGAGGACAGGAACACACAAGACTACAGGAATGTGTTTGTCTAACACAACTTGGTACACACACTGCCGAGTGACGGGGAAGCTTATATGAGCATTAGGAGTCACGGGAGGCAGATATCACACTGAGGCATTAAGACTGTGACATTGTGAGGGTCAGTCCAGTTACTGCACAACCTTGCAGAGGATCCAGAAGGCTCAGGGCTGTTAAGCTTAAACTACAGAACAAGTGGCTGCCCGATTAGGATATTACTCACACAGCTGCCCAACATTTTCTAAATTGACAAAAAGAAATACAGGTCTCTTGTATCTTTTAACTGATGCTGCCTTTAAGAGCAAAATAAATCCTAGAGCAACCATAAAGAATTTGAATATGTAAATACAAGGATAGCCTATCTTTTTTTAAATGATGTGACAAGTGGATTTAAATTGAGACATACAGCCGCGTAAAAAATTAAGAGACCACTTCAGCATTATCATTTTATCTTGTTTCATTTTTTATAGATAAGTGTTTGAGTTCAATTATTATTATTATTATTTTATTTTATTGTATTCTATAAATATCTCTGTGTCGGAATTCAACAGACACTGGAATGGCTGCCATACATGGTCTCTTAATCTTTTCCAGGGCTGTATTTCATATTCAGTAGTACTTATTGTCTTCATACTGTACAGCAAAATAAGTCAATATTGTAAACAAGAGTGTTGGTTACTCATCTAATGCTCGGCAAGAAAGCAAATAAACATATCTCTCAAAATGTTTTTGCCTTTTTTCAGTTTTGATGGTTGTTGTTTGTTGGAGTCTGAGTTAGCAGGAGGCAGAGATGATGTGATTAAAGATAGCACTCTTTACCCAGAGGGGTTCAGGCCCATTGTGACCCTGAGCGTGTGACTATTTTAAAAGCACTTGACTCCTTCACCCAGCACTCTGACCGCTCAAACACGTGATGTCTGTAAGATAAATTGTAAAGTCTATGGCTTAATGAAGGGAAACTTTTTTTCTGCAAAGGTGCAAACACTGACATTTCACAAACTATGATGTCACTGTGTGAAACTGTTAAAGATGAGGAACAGATATTGATCATGAAGATTAGCAGAAGTGCTTTAGAAAAAATCCCCAGAGAACAATGTATATTTTTTTCCCAACAAGAAGTTCTCCCCTATTAGATCATCACTTTTATTAGCCGCAATTTTAACAAGTTTGTTCATTATTTCCTGCAATTCATCTGATGTCAAACTTTCAATACACTAGTTGACCTTTTTTGTGACTTGTGTCCTCTCTACTCTTGAGTGTGTGTTCATGGTTGATCAAGAAATGTAATTAAAATGTCTATCGTGTATAGATGTTTCTTGTTATTGTTGTTCATTTGGTTTAATTAACAACTATAAACATCTTTTTTTTGCTTCAGCTGATCTCACCTGTTCTGCTCCTCCAGTTTGGCCAGCAGCTCAAGTTCATCTGGACTCAGGTTCTCCGAGTCTGCAGGAGAGGCTGCTGGTGCCGACAGCGTTGCATCATGGGAAGATGAGTCCGGGCTTAGCACTGGGCTGCCAGTCGATGGCGGGTCTGGGTCCATGCCGGAAGGCGAAGAAGGACACTCCAGCTGAGGAAGACCCTCCCTCTCTGGGCTGCTGCTGGGTAGCGACATGGCGCTGACGGGTGAGTGGGGTGGGTTAAGCAGTGTGGGTGAGGAGAGACACTCTTCCAGTCTCACTGCTGGTCTCCCTCCTCAGCTTGCCTGGCTGGCCACGGACCCAATATGATCAGAGGTCTTCAAACCTGTCATGGAAACAGAAAAAGCTTTATGAAAATGACTGACCATTAAAGAAAATAAATCATAGCCGTGACAAATATCCAAAACAGCATCATATGACCAGCTCTGATCATTAGCAGCTTTAAAATAAATATAACAAACAAAACATGTTTTAATTAATCTGTCTGTTTTATTTTTTAATTTAGTTTTATAGGTTTAAAGGCTCATTTCTTAAATGAGTTATTATTTAAAAAAAGAGAATAAATATAAAAGCAAAGATTTAAAGAAAATCAGGATTAATTTAAAACTAAAATAACAAACAAAATAACTTAAACTTTAACATTTATTCTAACATAGTGATGGTAGAAAACTCTCTTAGCTGTCTGCCATATCATTTTGAATACTTCTGTAAAATATGACATTTGATATGATTATTCATTGACATCAAGTTTCTGCTTTTATGATTTCAGGAACATATTTTTTTGATTAATGGTTCCCACTTCCAATAGACAAACAATAAGGGATGTCCCCGTGTAGAAAATCCTTTGCATTTTTTATTTGTGCCCCTAAAGATGTGAGATGTAATGTTTGGCTTAACACAAATAACCATATCACCCTGGTCAGATCCACATTAAGATGCCAACAATGCCTCTCCACACCCCTACCCCATTAACTGCTTTGAAGGAGTGGGTCTTAGTCACTGTGATGACTTCATCCTCACTGAAAACCTCCCTCACTGCAGACACACTCGGATGCCAGAGAGGTGTTTGTCTACAGACTGAGATGGACAGTTGCCCAGGGAAGCTTACCACGGAAACAATGTTGTTGTTGACACGTAAATAAACTGTGAGACTCATAACCTGTTTGTAGTATTTCTTTCATCTTTGTAAACGTGAGTGAGAGAAGGAACAGGACAGCTACTCACAGTGACCTTATACATACACTTTATTCAATTAATATTAGACTGTACAGCTTTCGATCGGACTGAGCCGTGGTCAAGTATCCTAAGTTACTAACGTTATGCACGTAGAGATAATATCGAGTGAGTTCAGATGATAACACAGATGTGACAGAGGTCATAAGCCACTGACCACAATCCGGAAAGTTAAGGGAGTTATTTTCGTATTCAAATTGTGTTGTCAAAGTTAAGTATGTTGGGCAACGCGCACACACACACACACACACACACACACACACACACACACACACACACACACACACACACACACACACACACACACACACACACACACACACACACACACACACACACACACACACACACACACACACACACACACACACACACACACACACACACACACACACACACACACACCTTCTTTCTAAATCGGTGCTGCAGCAGCAACCAGAGAGGCAGCAGAGGAGGAGGAGGTGCAAGCGGTCACTGGAGAAACTGAGCCAAAAGGCCAAGCTGCTGCTCTGTAATAGAGAGTGAAATGTGGAGCTGCAGTCACCTCCCCAACTCGCCCTCCTCTGCATTATGGCTAGTAGCTCCTTCACAGGGGAACACTGTGGAAATGACCTCTGGCAACACATATACACACAGAAATGTTTCAGGCAACCAGTTAATAACCTGGAATCTGGAATAATGCACATAAAGGTATTTAACATACATCCCTAACACAAGCAACCAAAACATACACAAAAAGTAGAGTTGTCATAATTGCCTTACAATAGGAACATGAATTGACCGACAAATTCCAGATTGAACAGTCCATGTATGAGAAGTTAAAAAACAATGCAATGACGAATTGTATTGGTCGTCTACTCAACCATGAAGGCTGAGAGAACATACAGATGCAGGCAGGGAGAGCAGAAAAAAAGCCTGCAGGAGAGAAGAGGAGGAGAGGAGCATGATAACAGTCTGCGCAGGAACACAGCATGGGAAAGAAACAAGGAGCACATTCATGCACTAAAAGTAGCCTGATCAAAAGAGCCATTAACTAGTCAATGAGACCAATCACATCTGTAAAAAGGGTAACAACATCCTTTTATATTCAAAGTTATTCCACATAAAGACTAAAGGTAACATAGCTTCTCCCTGATACAGTAGTTCTTTACAGTTTAATACTCGTCCGTGACTGAATGACTGCAACAGTCTCCCTTTTGTTCTAAGATTAAAATCATCTGATCTGCCTCAGGCAGTGATGCATCTGCTAGTCACATTTTCACATCGATTCTCGGTGGGCTTCATTTTTGACTAAAGGCCTTTCTCATTTCTCAGTTTTCTCCTCCTTGACTCGCGTTTGAGTACCGCCCACAGGAGATGCAAGCGGAGGGGAACCGAGAAAAATGTCAGATTATTTTTATACTTTTTGTCTCCCTATTTATCTTTTCTTTTTTGACTATTTCATCAAAATTATCACTTTTTTCCTAAAAGATCTGACTTTTTTTCAAATTTCAGATTTTTTTTCTAAATGTCGACTTTTTAAAATCTCATACATCAGAATGTTATTTTTGGGGTAACTTTGGAGTGACTTTCTGTGATGGTCTTTGTTAACTATCTTGGCTAGTCTGGGATTGTTTAAATCAAAGTGGGGAAAACGCTCTAATGTTGATGAGGCTGGCTCTTTCTTCACAGTGTTAAAAAAATAGTTGAGGAGACTCTACTTTAGATCAATATTTGGATTAAGCCGAGTGAATAAGGTTTTTATCATCTTTTTTTCAGAAGGAAGTCATAGTCCATCCAGGAATGTGTGGTTTTCATTTGCATTATTTGATCTGAATTCTTACATTATCTATTATTGGCTGAGAGCACATTATTTTTGTGTCATTTATTCAATGGTGCTAGCTACCTGCACAGACTGCTGACCAGCACAGGAGGAATTCCCAGGGGTTACATCCATATGATATTACATTTTTTCAACAGCCACCCAAGTATGAATACCAACTAAATATATATGCAAAACATCCGGAAATAACAACAACCTGCAAAGGCTTTTCAAATCCACTACACTTTAGGTGCAAAAGCAACAGTGGTACCTAAAAACCGAGCTTGAAACCGAGCTTTAAACTGAGCTTTGAACTGAGATTCTGCTGGCTGTGGAGTCTGGATTTGTTAAAAAGGGACACTATTAGATTACAGTAATGTCTGGTTGCTGAACTGCATTAAAAAAAAACAAAGAACAAGTGCCATGAAAACATCTCAAGCATCGGCCTTTTAGCAGCAGCAGTACAAAAGACGAGATGAGATTTCAAAGAGATTTCAGGGCTATTCAGCTGTGTCACTGTGGGCAGACCACCATACTGTAAAAGGTGTGAGTCATGCAGGAGATCAGCAAAGTGATACTAAAGTGGATTTTTTTTCAGTCTCTCTCTCCCTCTCTCACACACACTGGTTAATGGAAGGACAGTGTGAAGGTCTTGGAACAAACAAAACAAGCCAGGTTTTTCTAAGCTTGGCTGTTGCTCTGTACGACAGCAGGCTCCCTCCAATGTCATTGTGTACTTGGGATAAACTGCAGAGGACTGCGAGATAAAAGGGAGTCAGGGGGACTGTAATTGTAATCCATTTTAATGCGTCTTTACATGCATGCTTAGTGTGTGTTACATGAAAGGTTAGTGTTAGCATGCGTCATGTCTGGTCTGCCATGTTTAGTTTCACCTTGGCATGTATGGGAGAGGTGTGTATGAGTCCTGCTGTGTGATAGTTGTATGCCTAATTTGGAATGTTTGTTTAGTCTCTCCTTGACTGATATCAACACGCACAATTATGCTATTGTTTAAAGTCTGCGCCTGAACGCATCCAATCCGAGCTCTCACTGTCTACAGAAACAGACAGCGCTATTGTTTCCGGTTCTGACCCTGACACGCACACACACAAAATCACACAGCATCTCCAGTTATCCAACATGAACCCACATCCCCTTTACTCCGCTGTGTTTAGAATGTTGTATCCATGTTTTGCATGCAAACCCTCAAGCTGGATGCGTCTGATTTACAAAATACTTTTCATCGATGTAAAGAAGCTTTCACAGTCTCCATCTGGGCTTGGCGACGTTGAGCCACCCTAAGGCAATTAAAATAAGAAGAAAGACCTTTGATCTCCCACCTAAAAACAGCTCCATCCATATTCTCTGTTCTGCCAAATAAACAAAAACATACAGTAATATATGACATGCTATCACAGAAATTCTTAGTGGTAAATTATTTCCCCAGACGCTGAAAATACAGACCTGACCAGCAATTTATAAAAGGAAAAACAGACAAATCAGCTAGATGTGTCACCCCCCCCCCCCCCCCCATCTATGTGTGCGTGTTTTACCCCGGGGCCTTCCAGCACTGACATTAAGGGCGCCCTCTTTGCTAATCCGTGGCTGCTAACCTCGCTGTTGTTCCAGCTCATGATTCCATGTTTTGTTAGTGACACGTTGGCTGTTCATTTCCACGCTATTCAACTACTGGACCCACCCTCCTTGTGACTGCACCTTGCTCAAAGCGTCGCATTGTAAAGGACGGATGTGTGTTTACCGATACTGCTGCTCAGAGCTCTCCTCCTCAGTGTTTCAAAGCAATAACTGGAATCAGGATAACTCGATTAGCTCAAACCGATTCATGGAATTAGGTCTTTGATGCACTGATGCAGACATATTGACAAGTTAAATACACTCCACATGTAGGGCAAAAAGGCAATGGGGTAGTAAGTAGTAACAAATCAATTTGTGTTGAATACAAGGCAGGCTTTTAAAAGACCTTATACAGCATTTGTCTGAAGAGGAGGAAATTAACTTTGAATACCTACTCAAGTATGGTAATTTGAGATACTTAGAGTATTTCCCTTTTTAAGCAACTTCAAAGTTATACTTAAAAAATATTTTCAGAGAAGTATTGTAAATGGGAGAACAATTATTGAATAGCTATAGTTATTAGTTACTTTTCAAATAAGGTTTTAAATATAACTGTTGATACTGATTATTAAGTACACAAACCAACACTATGTGATTACAGTACAGTTCAAATTAGCCCCACCTAAAATAATTACATTTGATTTTTAGTGAAACATGAAATTGACACTGACAAAGTCTGGGGCGACTTTGAACCAGAAGGTTGTTGGTTCGATCCTAGACCCTGCAGTCAACATGTCGATGTATCCTTGGTGTATGAATGTCTGTGAATGTTAGCCTCCTAGAGCAAGTGACACTGCTCTGTATGAATGAAGCGTGAAAGGGTGAATGATGACATGTAGTTACAAAGCGCTTTAAGGGGTGGTAAAGACTGGATAAAGCGCTACATAAGTACAGTCCATTTACCATTGCCAGATCTGTATGAGTATTTTGTTGCCTATAGTTTTGTATTTTACGTAAAAGAGTATGTACTAATGTTAAGCTCACAGCGGACAGTTTAAGAAACAAAAGGATCCAAATCCATGTAATGCTTCATGTTCATGTCTCTGTGTTCCGGGAATGTCAACCTAATAACCCATCAGTCTTCCAGCATCATCATTACGGTAGCAGCCATGATGTACAGATTGCAGTGTATACAGTAGATTATGGAGACTATAATTGGTAGCTCTCCAAGGTTTGTACCATGCAACAAATGCGTGCTGGGATTTTCAGATGAGAATTAAGGATGACATTAAGCCTGAATGAGGAGGAGACACATTGGGTTCAATCGAAGCGGCACTAGCGACCAATGCTTTCCAGACTTTGCTCCTTAAATCTACCGACCACGTTCACTTTATATGAGTAATGCTTTGCTGCTCCAAATTTCGTTAGTATGCCTCTCCAGATGAGTCGGTTCCCCTGAGTGCCAGTTTGAGAGGAAATTGTCTCGAAATAGCCATCCCCACAACCCATCAATTACTGTCAAGTGCAAGCAACTCAATTGCTCTTTTCAAACATTGAATGGCCATTGCATTGCTTATATTTTCTTAATATTTCATAACAAAAAATGCATGATTTAATCAAACTGCAACATCTCAAACTGCATTATATGTGTGTGCCATGGAGGATAAATGCTGCATACAGTCAAATGAATGTGATGCTAAAGCTATGATTGGCATTAGTTTTCCTGCTGCGTTCATTCTATTATCTTTTAATTTGATACTTTCCCAGCAGTGCCGACACGAATGCTGGTGTGGCTGAGCGGCTTTTTAATTCGGCCATTGTGATAACCTATAACTACATGCATTATAAATGGCAGTGAGAGGAGGAAACAAATAATACGAATCCACAACAACTTCTCAGAAATGAGATCCATTTGAATGTTGTGTTCTGCCCAAGCTTCCTTAGGAAATTATACCAACAAAAAAAAACATTGCAGAACCTTAAAAGTCTGTTGACAACTAATTTGTTTACTCCAAAGCACAAGCTAATTGACGGCCCATCACGTTACAGGTGGATCGTGCAAAGGAAGCATTATCAGCAGCCCGGTGTGTCAACAGAGGTTTCAAAATCCCTGTCTCTCTCTCTCTCAGTCACTCGTCTTTGTTGTTAATCATACTACCACATGTTCCCCCTGCGGTAAATAATTTCCTCATGTGCGTTTTAAACAACACCTCGACCTGGCTGATGAAATGCTCCAACCTTTTTCTACAGAGAGGCAGCGCGTCTGCACCCGTCCACCTCTTGAATTTCAGATATCATGGTAATTATAGCCATACGCAATACAGTAATGCCATCTGCTCATTAAATATGTGTCCTTATTGTTAAGTGATAACCACAAAGTTGTCCCAGCAACAGTGGTGGAATGTAACTTAATACATTTATGTACTTAAGAACTGTTTTGCATTACATGAATATATCCAATTTATGCTTGAAATCTCACTACACATTTCAGATTTAAATTACTGCTCTTTACATCCGTGTATCCTTTCAGATTAAGATTATACATACAAACTTCATAAACGTATACATTATAAATGTTAAACCAGTATTTCCCCACCATTTTAGCTGTGAACCATTAAAAAAATCTTATTCTTGTGTGGTTCCTTATCACATGTCAGATGTGTTGGAAAGTAGTAAGTATTTATCACATATCACTATGAAAAACAAGTACTTCTACTTTGATACATTATGTTTACTGGATGTAGGGATCTAAATAGTCTGCCTAATGTTTGCCTAAGGAAACTATGTTAGGCAATGTGACATATCAGCTACTGCTTGAATAGAAGGTACGGTAATATTCAGAGTAGAGCTCCTCTACACGATTACAATGGCCCTATATGCATATTTCAGCCTCATTATTTGAACATAATTTGCATGTTGGATTAATTAATCCAACCTGCAGCAGTCTGAAAATGAGATCACGATTCAGTCAGGGTAAAATCTGCAAGGCTGCACAGATTCAGTAACCTATCTGCAGCCTACGTGAACAATGGCGTAGAGAGAGGAGCGCTGCAGTCGTAGTGAGCAGCAGGTCATCAAGTTGCTCCATGTTTCCATGTGTCAGCAGGGAAGAAGAAGTGCAGTGCACAGTCAACAGTCGACCCACAAGCCAGCCGGAAAAAACTAGCCAGAGCCAGGAAAGGACTTGATACTGTAGGCTCTGTGGGACAATATTTAATAACAACAACAAAAAATCACCTTTTAAAACAGTTCAACTGTACTTAGAAAACCTTCTGTGTGGATGATGGTGCCTTTAAGCACAGGCAAGATAACTGAGTTAGATAAGAACAAGACAGCACAATTATCCAAATCATACACATACCTATTTCACAGCTGAATAAAAATGTATCAGAAATGATTTCTATAAACTGATGAATTGATTACGGCACACTTCCTGGTTCCAGCTTCTCACCTGCTTAATTTGTTTATCTCCTGTGATGAGAAGTTCAATATTTTGTTAGTGTTTTGTTCTATTTGTCTCACATAACAAGACATATGAAGACATCAGCTTGGGCTTTGTGACCTATGTGAACAAACGATCACTTCGTAAACAATTGGTAGATTAGGCCTTTATTTTGTCCTTATTTTGTAGTACAGCTAAAGGATTACATTGTAATCACACTGAATTCTAGTCTATCAGCCAGTTACCACTAGAGAAAATGTGAATTCTCATATATTTTTGATACACTGCAGATTTATATTATGTAGCAATGAGGCGCAATCTTGTATTTTTTAAGATAGTTGATGTTTTCAAGCAGCCTTGAAGCTGAAAAACCAAAAAGTTGCATATAAACAATGATGACTCTTTGTAATAACAGCACATCATTGGATAATGATTGTCTACACACAACTGCTGCTACAAGTCATATGATTGATTTTTCATCACAAGGTTTCTTGTTGACTTAAGATACTAGTGGAGTCGAAGTTTGATCTCATTGTAAGCTCAAGGAAAGATAGTGTCACCCTTATTTGAATAATTCAACAAAAAGAACGCCTTGTTTAGGACAACATGCTGCAATCGATCAGTCCATCCTTGTTATGACATGCACATGTGGCTCCTGTGTATGTCCCTTTTCCACAACCAGACACAGTGGCACAGATGATAATAAACCTGGACAGCAGCAGGCAGACAAACTGTAGAGCTCAGGGACACAGCTGCGAGATGATATCCCTCCTCCCTACTCGCTGGAGGCCAAACTCGCATGCATTAATGTAAACCCCCCCCACACACACACACACAGTTTATCCTGACCAGAGCCTATTAGCTTACAGGCTCTCACACGGATGAATAATAAGGTGCATAGGAAAAGGTTAACTGGAATAAGTCCGTGTACTTTTTGTGACAGACGTAGTATGCAATCTTTTGTGTGCATGGAATCTGATAAAGAACTTTCGAGCCAAACAAGGTCACCAGGATGTGAGAAACAGATACCCATTTCCTTGTTGGTGTAATGTGTGAGAAGCATTACAAAAGTTGAAATAAACTTGAGAATAACATCACTCTCATACAAGGAAATGATAAACCCATTACTTGGTGGTACATCTTCTTAGTCATGGGGCATTCAAGCGATAGTAGTCAACAGAGTAAGATGATTAATTTCTTGAATGGTTTCCCCACTGTTGTGGAAAGATAACAGACCTGACAGAGCATCTCCATTTTGTGAAGTCAGCAGTATCCTTAATCTCTCCAAATCATATCCCAAAAGCTGTGTCAGTTCCCTACTGTTTGCTCCACTCTAGGAGGTTTAAAGTATACGCCTGGCCCAGATTAAAAGCACAGTCATTTGAGGAAGAGGTTCTCTCAGTACTCAGAGAACTGCTGGCTTTCTCTCTTACAAGCAAACCCTTTAAAAGGGATTTACAGCTATACACACTCTGTTAAGATGGATAAAGTAACCAATGAAAAAATACTATTTTAGCTACAGCAAGGGGGCTCAGTGTCTGGTGCCTATAAAGGACAGTACCACAAACACCTGGATAGAAACACACAGGTGGATAATAGCCCTCTGCTATCAAAAAAGAAATAAGCCATTTTTAAAGATGACACTGACTCCTACAGTGTGCGGTATCAGACCTGATGAGCCTGTAATCCTATTGACTGGGTTGTTGGGACATGACAGCTCATTATCCCGGCCTGCTGTGGCTGGAGGATGCCTGAACAACAGGCCTACATGCTCTGCAGTCGACTCATGGCTCAACATCTGTGGCCAAAATGACACATCATAACCTTCTCTTTGCGGTAGCAAAGGTCCCGGCTTCCCTCAACAAAATACGCTTGTGTAACAACATTACAAATTAGGTCGCAGACAGCTATGCCTTAGCAGTAAATACGGTTTACAGGCTAATGAAGCGGCCGTGTCTCCTCTGGCATGCCGTACAGTGGAATTTTTCCCTGAGATAAATGGAGCAAACGGATGCTGTCGATGGAGCTCCGACAACCAACAGTGTTTTGCTATGTGGGCCTCTGCAGTTTTCACGTTGAATTGATAGAAATGAATAAGATATTCGGCCCGTACATAAGCTCCACACCATAACATTGCCTTCCCATTCAAAAATAAACACCTTAAATAAACAAATGATTGCCTACCTGGACTCCCTTTCCATAATCAGAGCGGTGCGTCTATAGTCGCTCCAACATCGGCGTGTCGTAAATGTCAAAAGTGTGTTTGTTTTCAGCAAGTTAAAATCTTAATAGACCACCGAGGACAAATAGAGGGAGACGATCCAGCGCAGTGCCATCGTCCTGACGCCGCTCAACCCGGAGCCAGCGCCGCGTCGCACAGCTGGAGAGGCCCGTGTGTGTGACAGGAATTGAAGGAGGACAATACTTCCGTAGAGATCCGCTAAAATAGCATGGCAGCCGTGCAATGTCGCCTGCGGTTCAACGGGGATATGGTATAAACGGCAGCATCAATCATTACTGAGTAAATCACAGAGCTGGTGTCCTGTGCTTCTGCTAAACACGAGGCGGGGCGCACCAATCAGGTGGCAGATTGAGATATGATTGGCATGTCACAGGCCAATGGGCTTTTCAGACTGCCAGATCCCGTCAGAAGGACAACACCGATAGCCAATCAGTGTTGAGCTTTATTTAGAAGCAAGGCAGGACCTGCAGGTGTCATACAGTGGTGTAAGGTTTAGGGATTTTCTGTGCATGGCAACTAAACGATCAATTATGTGACACAAATGTACATGTATACGATTGTGCCAACTTCTGGCTCTGTGAGATATAATGTCATAGCAACTAACTGTATTATTGTCATACATACAACCACATGTCTTCAGTATTGCTATTTTCAGTGATAGTTCTTTAATTATTTCACCAACAGCCCAAATTAGGCGTACTGCTTCTGTGTATACTGACTCTGTCCTGAGATTAGCAGCAGGTAGCAATAGCAATGCTTTTTTCAATTTTTTATTTTTTACCTTAGGCAGGCCTTGAGGGATCTTCTCTGCCTTTGTTTTGAGGCCCCTTTTGGCAAACATAAGTATACCTTAAAGTACATTTAAAGCCACCTGTCAACTGTCCAAATGGGTTTACTGTATTGCCCCCAAGTGGCAAAACTGGAGACAGCAGCTCCTAAGGCTTTTGGGATAATGTGACAAGCAAGAACTGAAAACGATAAGGCCTGAATGGGAAATATCATACGGAGAATGGTCGATTAAAAATGAAGTAGTTGGTAGTTTGGTCATGGCCCAGGGCTTTCATCTATTCAATACATAAAAGACCATTCCCATGAGAATGTCTGTAATATATTATAAAATGGCAGAAACAATATGGTCACCACACATCTATTACGACATAAACATCTACAGAAATAACAAGGGAATATAATAGTTCATTAAATATTGCAGCTATTCATCTTTTTCTGACTTCCATGATTCTGACCATCAGAGCCTTGGAAAAGTGGACGACGTAGAGACGCTGCTGTTTAGACACAGATGCCTACATGTTTTATCGCAAATAACGTAATACTCCATCAAAGAATATGGACCGGTCTGTTTGGACAATCGGGGCTCTGTCCAGAATCACATGGTGTTAAAGAAACTAAAAATCGCCCCCTTATATTTTTGTTGGGTGATTACTTCCGTTGATAATGGGCAAAACCTCTAACACGGTATTTTGTACAGCCATTTGTTCAAACCGCAAAGAGAACGTCGGATTTTTCGAGTTGTACCTGAACACACCATACATGTGTGCGCACTCTACTGTGAATACTTGTTAGGTCGGTACGCACATAGTCATCGTCGGGACATAGAACTAGCACTGCAAGGTAACGTTGTATTCACTTAATGCTTTTCACAACAAACTCACCAGAATGCAGCTGCATTTAATTAAATGAGAAATGCGTGAAATTCTAGATAGAGTTGGCTATAGTTTGGACTAATATTCGCGTTGGTAGCTACCACGCTAGCCAATATTAACATTAGCTTTGTTTTGAGTTAGGCTATTAGCCTTAGTTATCAAGTTATGTTTTTTCTGATGATTCGTCCAATGTGCAATACTACACATTGAACGACGCGATGTTATAGATGTAACATAGTACGATAAGGTATGTATTGTTGCTTTTAATGTTGGTTAAATGAATGCGTCAGTCACGTTCATCGTTAGCTGCTAGCATGCTAACTAGCCAGCTTGAATGAAAGAGAACGAAGAGGATCATACCGGTCGGTCATCGTATTAAGTCAGCCCAATTGTAATAACTGAAAGGAATCCATTTATAATATGTTTAATTCCAAACGAAACGACAGGGTAATGGTTAACTGCCTTTTACAAATACGCTGTTCATTTATTTAGATGCGAAACGCGGCTGCGGCCTTCTAACGCTATCCAAACGATCCTAATTTAAGACTGCTGAGCAGGTTTCTGATCAACGTAGCATCAAGCTAGGATCTACGTCTTTCTGGGTTAAATACTTCTTATAAATAGCGGATTCATGATCACACATGATTTGCAACGACAATGTGTCATTAATAGTTTTAAAACATATTTTTAGAAAAGGATACAATTATTAATGTAAGAAGAAAAACATAATGTTCAAATGAAAAAAAAAATTGACCATCTGGCTCCATCTCAACTATTACGCTTGCACATAAAAGAGGACAATGTATATCGTTGTGAGATATAGATTCGCTTATTTACATGATGTTCTTCCAGATGGCTGAGACAGACGTTGATAATGAACTTTTGGACTATGAGGAGGACGAGGAGCCCCAGGGAGCCCCAGAGAGTGGAACCCCAGCAACCAAGAAGGAAGTGAAGGGATCATACGTATCCATTCACAGCTCAGGGTTCAGAGACTTTCTCCTTAAACCCGAGCTTCTCCGTGCAATTGTTGACTGTGGTTTTGAGCATCCTTCAGAAGGTGAATAGCTTACATCTACATCCACCAATTTATGTCCTACACCTCCAAACATACTCCTCCTACTTCTCATGCATTTGTAAAGTAATACGAATATGTTTGTATGATAATCTCACTCACCTTAATTGCCATTTTTTATTTTTCAGTCCAACATGAGTGTATTCCACAAGCTATCCTGGGCATGGACATCCTGTGTCAGGCCAAGTCTGGAATGGGAAAGACAGCCGTGTTTGTCCTGGCCACGCTGCAACAGATCGAACCTGTAGATGGTCAGGTGAGTTGGTCATATTTGTTATTTTTTCTTGTCCTGCTAAAAGGTCATTTTACCTCCCACAGTTTTGACTAATGTTTACTATTGATTCCACTATGTTAAGCTCACTCTCTGGATTAGTTTTTGTTGCTATTAAACTTGCATTCCGTGCTCAGTTCTTTAATCTGAGGCCGCAAGCACTAAACGTTGCATATGCATTGAATGTGTTCAAGAGATCTATGTGCTATGTCCCTACACAATGTTAGGAATACTTGTTATAGGGTTAGCACACACGAAAAAATATAAACATTTAAAAAGTTGGCAGTCAAATTAGCAGCACAACCAGAACAAGCAATATATGATATATTTTGATCTGCATGATTGACTCAAAATTGACCAGACCAAGCTGAGCTGTACAGGGTTGTCTGATACTCCCACATGGTGGGCAGACTGAGTCTCTATGAAAAGAAACAAGACGGCCCAAACACAATTTACAGCATATTTGAAATACTCTACATTACCAGTCGAGCTGGATGTATGTTATAAATCACACAAATCATCCAGAAAAAAAAAATACTTAAAAGAAACTTCTATATAAGATAAACACATTAAAATTGTTATACATTACTCACCCAAAAACATTGTACACAGAGTTTGGAACAAAAGAGTATGTATTGAAACATGAGCACAGGCGTTTTGAGAGGGAATAAGAGGATGACGAGACTTATTTCATCTTTCTCTGTTCGCCAGGTATCGGTCCTTGTAATGTGCCACACGAGAGAGTTGGCCTTCCAGATCAGCAAAGAGTACGAACGCTTCTCCAAATACATGCCCACTGTCAAGGTGTCAGTGTTCTTTGGTGGCCTGGCCATCAAGAAGGACGAGGAAGTCTTGAAGAAGAACTGTCCTCACATTGTCGTTGGAACTCCAGGACGTACCCTGGCCCTCATCCGCAACAAGACCCTCAACGTGAAGAACATCAAACACTTTGTGCTGGACGAGTGTGATAGGATGCTGGAGCAGCTGGGTGAGTAGGAACTGAAATGTTTAAAGTGGTATTTTAGGAAAGTAGCTATGGCGAAGGACTGTTGGCAGTATGTAAGATAGGGAAGACTTTTTCTCCTGTGAAATACTATCTTACTGACAGTAGTGTCATTTCATTTCTCCTACTATCCATATCTTTGTTTTTTCTCCATAACATTTTCCCTAATAAGCTGAAGCTCTAATTCCATTATAAAGAGGTATAACTGAGCATTTAATGTAAAAATAAAAAGTGTCTTGCTGGTATGTTTTCACTGTCATCTAATTGTACTTGTATTCCTTTGTTTGAAAACTCCTTCTTCCTGATTTATAGAGATGTTGAGCATGGCTAAAGCTTCTCTATTGCTTTATATGCAAAGATTAAATCAAATGCAGTGAGTATATTATGGATTTCTTTCATGTTTCAACAGACATGCGGCGTGACGTCCAGGAAATCTTTAGGGTGACACCCCATGAGAAACAGGTTATGATGTTCAGCGCCACGCTAAGCAAAGACATCCGCCCCGTCTGCCGCAAATTCATGCAGGACGTGAGTTATCATCAACATATAATGTTTTATTTCTGTGTTTGTTACAAAGTCCCTCTCAGCTTTGCCCACGTGTGGCTGTCAGTGTCATATGTGGCCATTTATGAGGGGCAAAGTGATCCTCCTGGGCAGATTTGGCTTGGTCAGGACAGTCAGTCCTCCTGGCTCTGCTGCAGTCCAAGAGAACAAGCTCAGTTAGCTGCCTTGCATTTCTCAAAGCATGGTCCAAGTTCATAAAATTCAATGGAATTGTAATGTGTCTGTGAGAATAATGTTTGTGTTCCTCTCCTTTAGCCCATGGAAGTCTTTGTGGATGACGAAACCAAGCTGACACTCCACGGCTTACAACAGTATTACTGCAAGTTGAAGGATAGCGAGAAGAACCGAAAGCTGTTCGACCTGCTCGATGTACTCGAGTTCAACCAGGTATTTGGCAGTAATAGAGACAGTTTTTCAGAATTTCAGTTTTAGTAGTTTGAATTCTTAAATCTTTATAAAAGAGATTAACATTTGCGAAGTTTGCATCCCTTATCTAATCATTTCAAAGTTTAATCTTTGTCTTCTAGATGTTGATGTTAGTGTGTATGTATCTCATTACTGTATTTTCCATTCCAAATATATTAATTATCAAGGCTTTCCTTTTGGTTACTGTTTAGGTGGTGATCTTTGTGAAGTCGGTGCATCGCTGTGTGGCTCTGTCACAGCTGCTGGTGGAACAAAATTTCCCTGCCATCGCCATCCACAGGGGCATGGCACAGGAAGAGCGGTAGGTACCTTTTTTTATTTCTAGTCTTTAAAAAAAAAAGCATGGAATTCCACAGTACGGTTCCTAATGTAAATTTCCTGTTCAACTCACTGTACTGTAATTTCATAAACATCATGTCCTAATCAGATTTTATAGCCATATATATGTGGGAAAGGATATTGTTTGAAAGGAAAGAAGTCAGTGGTCTGTCTTGTATACAATAATGTTTTTATATGCCAATCCCCACAGGTTATCCCGATACCAGCAGTTTAAAGACTTCCAGCGACGAATCCTGGTTGCCACCAACCTGTTTGGCCGAGGCATGGACATCGAGCGAGTCAACATTGTGTTCAACTACGACATGCCAGAGGATTCTGACACATACCTTCACAGAGTCAGTGCAGCTATATTATTTTGTGTTTTTGTATATCATCGATTAAATGAAAATACCACATACGGGGGTGCCGTTGTACCCAATTTACCTTTCTTTGTTAATTCTTAAAAAGAGGTAGAGGAAACTTCTATATTATTATGTTGTGACTGTCAATGTTTTATGATCAGAAGCGTAATGCAGATCTTAAATAATCTTTGTCCATGATTATAGATTATAGAAGATAGAAATGTTTTTGGCATTCTTGTTTTCCTTCAAGCAAAGCCTGTGTTGAGCCCTATCTTCTTTGTTTGTACCTCAGGTGGCCCGTGCTGGCAGGTTTGGGACCAAAGGCCTTGCCGTCACCTTTGTGTCTGATGAGGTTGATGCAAAGACCCTGAACGACATCCAGGACCGCTTTGAGGTCAACGTAGCAGAGCTACCAGAGGAGATTGATATCTCCTCCTACAGTAAGTTCTATTCTTTCTCACAAGCTTTACTGCCAGTCAGTGTAATGGTATTATGTTTTTTGTGTGGTTATCCATCTCTTCATAGTAAACATGTTGAATGTATTAAGCTTAACTGCTATCCTCTTCTGTTACCGGTGAGAAAAAGGTCAGAGCTAAATAAAAGGAACCAGAAATCAGTGTGTATTTGATGAAAATTGGGGGCACAGTGTTTATGGTCTCATTATTGTCACACATATGACGATGTTCAACTTCTATAGTACATATCTTTTAACCCCAAAATATTGAAAACATTGCTTTTTCTCTTTGCAGTTGAACAGTCCAGATGAGTCTGAGGTGTCTTTTCAGTGGAGAACGTGTGACCCGTCGTGTTTCCGTATTTTGGTGAAGAAAAAAAAACCCCCATTTATTTTAAAGTCCCCTATATGAACATATTTGTTGGAAAGTTCATAATGATAAAAGCCTTTTTGTTCTTTGCAGGGTGTGTTTTTAATGTTTCATGTTAAAACATGGATATATTGTTTTGGTTGATGAAATAAACTTTTTTATACCTTATTAATGGTGTTGGATTTCATTTTGTGTACGTACTTAAGCAGTCAAGTTTTTCAGATGTCGCACTACACATACCATTACACTGTACAAGTATCATTAACAACCAAATGTGTTGTAGTTAATAATCCTCACAAGCAGAGGGTGCTATAATCATAGTCAAAAGACATAGCCACTGTTTCCCCTAACAGTTGAGTAGCATGCTCCTGCAATGATAAACTGTCTGTTTAAAAGTACATGTTCAGTGAAAACAAAACCATGAATCTGACTTGAGTTTAGCAGCCAGTTTTATCACATGGATGAAGCCACATAAACATGTGACTGCTACACAGGAGTGTCTTAATCCATAGGACTAAATAAATGTGACAACGATACAAACTTGGATCCAAATAAAGAAAATATATTTACAGAATACAGTGATCCAATATACATTCTCAAATATAGGTTTGTGTAAGACATTTCTATAAGCTGCATTTAATGCATAATCAAGAAATCTAAGGGCAATTGGTCCAGTCATGCTGAACGCTCTTGTCAGTTCCAGATAGCATTCCTTATCATTTAAATATTGCGTGTAAATATAAAAACACTTGTCACGTCAGCATGCCAAAACGAGGAACAATCATTCAGTCTGTGCTTATGTTCATCACATGATTTGCTGCCGTATATATATAATTATTTTTTATAAAGTCCACATTTTCCTTCTACATAAAGCTGCAAAATATTATTTTGCTTGTCGCTGAGTAGTCACAGTGCATTGTGGGATATGGAGTTGTTGACCATCACAGGCTGTTGTTGGAGGTGCAGTAATCCATTGTGCACTGCTGTCATAGTTATAGTTCCTAACTTTCAGTGCTACACAAAGTGCTTTGTTGCTCTTGTAGCATTTCTCCTCTCAGGCTGATCAGAGAGGTTTAAAAAAAATCCTCTACGCCTGAACCAGCAATCAGTCCAGAGACAAGGAAGTCCAGGGGTGCTTCAGGGCTCTAATTTAGGTCCCATGTCTGTTTGAACAGAAATGTACAATACACTCTGGTCACATAATACAATTAAAGGTTACCTTTATGATTGAAATAAAACCGAGGCGGCCCTCGCTGCCTGCTGTTCAGCATTCAGGCGGGTGCCTGTGGTCTTCACTTTGGAACCAAATGGGAAAAATGGCTCATAGTCTTGAAGCGTCTTCCTTCATCAAGAAAGTCGACCTCGTCACATTATAAAACAAAATACAAATCCTCTCTACTAGTCTATAAACTGGTGTGTATCTCCATACATCCACTGCTGTGGCGGGAGGGCCACTTCGTTGAGGTGTCCACAATCATTGCTACATTTACACGACTGGATGAACATGGCCGACCGCTGGAACCGCTCACCATCAGGGCAGACAAAGGTCACCGGGACAGTGCGTGTGTGGCGCGGAGAGCAGCACCGCCCGTCCGCACACACTCCGCAGTAGTTGGGCCGGTAGAGGCGGACACTGGCACATTCTCCGTAGGACAGGCGGACGGGCTCTGGGGCTTTCCGGGCCGGGGAGCACTTTTTCCCTTTCTGTGGTTGGATGATAAAAATAAGAGGTGAGTTCCATAGTCTGAATGAGGATTGTTCTGCCCAATCACCTTTAGAAGCAAAGTTTTGCAAAAGCAACATGAACGTTTTATCTGTAAAATAAAACTAATGAGCTCTGGCTTTTTTCCTGCCCTGTCATTTTACATAACAGCAGATTTAAGCAGCTTTGCCCTCAAACTCATTAGTTTCACATTAAGAGGGCCAGACATCAACTCATAATGCCAAAACAGGGATTGAGTGAGATGAAACATTAATTCAACATCTGATAGTTAAAACTCTCTGACACCTGAGGGTTCTTGGCACCAGAACTTTGAGCCCAGTAGAGCAGTGAGAAGAGATCTTAGTGTGTGTCCAACATGGGGGATTAATATAGACACAGCACTTCCCTGGACCCTGAGTACACAGACGGGGAAAAGCTATGGACAGTTGCTTGGCAGGAATGCCGGGGGTGGGGGACTATATTTATAAAGGTGCCTGCTCACCACCAAAACACTGAGTACAACAGCACTGCCCTTTTCCCACTGGATACAGAGCTTCCTAAAAGTACCGCTAGACTTATGTCTTCTTAAGCTTAGGATAAAGATGGCATTAGCACTAAGAACATATTTACTCAGTACCAGAACGTCTAACGTTACACTCTCTGCAGCACAGATAGGAACAGGTTAGCAGAGCAAATTTGTGCAGGCATTGTTTTATCCTGCGCAGTCTGACATGGATTGATAAGAGCTGAATTAATTCCCTAGTGATGCTTGTTATCTCAAGGCGTTTAGGTTTCTCTGAAAGAGATAAGATTTTCTGATAAGAAATTATCTTGGCAGTAATGAGAATATTCGACCTATGCTCTCGGTCTGTCTCTCCTTCAGTTCAAATCAAGTTTATTGGGCTTCACCTTTGCGGGGACTGTGAGGCTGTCGCACGGACGTACGGTACAGATTCTCATTTCTCTCTCCATTTTGCACTGAGGGTTCTTGTTTGTTATGCGAGAAGAAACGCCCATCCCACAGCTGCTGGAGCACTGGGACCAGTCAGTGGTCTGGACGGGACACTTCTTCTTTAGATGGTTCCAAACTGAGGAGCCAGGAAGGGGTGGAAGGCATAGAGAGAAATAAATAATAAAACATAAGTATCAATTAGGCCAGTAGTTCCCCACCTCGGGTCTGGGCCCCATCGTGGGGTCAAACAAGGGAATGACAGGACAGAAAAGTAGTAAAATATTCTTTACTTTTCAGCTATATATCTTAAATTGGCTCCACATCGATTACGTACAAATGTAAATATTCTCACATGTATTTTTTTATGAATATATACCCATTTTTATATTCTGTAATATATTGTTTTCACTGATGATATGCACGAATGTGAGTAATCCAGTGATCCTAACCACTCAATATTGCTCCTCAGTTTAGTGTCTCTCACCAGGCAGGTGTTTGTAGCCATGTTCACTCTCCCAGCCGCTGGACTTAACGTCCGTAAGCTCGTTGGTCAGCTCGTTATTAGGCTGATGTTCCATATGGTGCCGATGTCTGGGCAGGGGTTGTTGTGGCGTAGGCACCTGTGATGAGAAATAGGATAAGATGAGACAGTGCCGCAGTCATGCCTATCTTTATGGTTTTTTTACACTGTTATCACCACAGTGCTCTGGTTATCGATGTATTACTTCAGTGAAATGGGTCAGAGACTTTATACCTTAAATTCCTATCTTCTCTGGTTCAAGCTTCTTAACTGTGAATACTCAATGCTTTTTTTAAACTTATTTTATGTTTTTTATTTGTCTACATACTGTATGGAGACACCACAGTGGCAGGCGATGAATTGCACCTCCACTCTTTGATATTTCATTTTCTTTTTCAGGAACTATTTTGTCCAATTTGTGCTTTGTTTGTCAGTCACTTAGAGAATCCTTTGTTGATTCATGCTAAATTAATGATGACACAAACCTGATGCTTAGGGGGGAGCTGCCAGGTGCCCTTATGGCAGTCCACACTGAAGCAGCACTGCCCGGATATCCGGACCAGCCGTGGGTAGGGGCAGGATGGAGAGGCTGGTGGCAGCTTGTTGGTGCAGAGAGGAGCGCAGCCAACAGCGCCGTCGATGCAGGTGCATTGGTGTTTGCAGCCGGCACGGAAGCTCTCACCATTCTGGTAGATCCTGCCGTTGTACTCACATGTGCGTCCCTCTGATTTTGCTGGAAAGACACAATTTACTCAGCTTAAACTTTACATGTATTGACCTGCAAATTGTGGGAAGGAGTTAGCATACACCTGGATAAATAAGACTGATGAGGGTTTGCAACTCATCAAGACTTTTCTCCATTGTTGGATTCTTCCAAAGTGAAGTTTACTCCAAGATGTCAGATTAACACTGGGTGAGCCATTGATATACGAATGGCTATTATGTGGTATTTCTCCTGACCCAAGCACAATGACTTCACATGGCAACAGTATGCACAATCACAAAAAGATCACAAAGATTGAAAGGTCAGTGGAAATAAGGAGACAGTAAGTGTCAGACTCCTTGTCTCCAAAGCCTGGAAGAACCTGCTATTCATAGTTTGTAGGGCAGCACCGGCATGGTGCAGATGGAAAGTGTATTTTTATCTTTGAAACCCCCGGTCGCTGCCATAAAACATCTACGACTCATTAAAATACCCCCTGTCTTGTTCTCGGATGTGCAAGCTTACATTTAGCTTGATCATGGAGTTATGATGGCTTTGACTTAATAGAAGGGAGGGTCTATTAAGATCCATTTCTTTTGGACATGTTTTGAACACAGAGGTATCAAGACCTTTTGCCGTCTAAAGCACATCAAATTCCACATAGTCATTTTTTATATAGGAGTCTTTTACCCTGTGTTAATACTAAGCCATTGAGTGAGCTGTGCAAATAGCTGTAGAAAGTAACAATTTGAGAGTGAAATTCATTCCCTCCAAACATGCACTATTCCCTTGTCTCTCACCTCGACAAATGCCCCAGGCCATGGTCACATCATTGCCATAATTACACTCCAGCCCTTTGTGGTGGTCGCAAGGCCTTATTGGGTTGCAGTCCTGGTTAAGCTGTGCAGCACACACCTTGCAGCACCCACATCCATCTGGCACAGTGCTAACTCCTGGAGTGCAAACCATAGGCCTATCAGGGCAGTCACACACAGCTGGGCAGCTAGCAGTCACCTGGAGGGAAAGACCAGAAAGCAAAATCACATTGTCAGACAAGATGCAAATTGTCTGAGTTTTGCAAAGCTTTCTACAAAACTAAAACAACAACAACAACTTCAAAAATCTACAGTGCAGCTTCACAACAGGGCTTACATTTAGACCCATAATGCTTCACACAGATTGAACTATTCTAATCTACCTCCCTTTAATCAGTGCACTCATCCCAGCTGTTCTTCAAACATCAAACTGGAAGGAGGAGCTCCTACATTCATTTTTAATGTTGTATAAGCGCTCAAGGACCCAGTTTTTTTTTGGCTGATTTCAAATTCCCCAAAAGACAAGGCCTGAAGTCACTGCTGGCTGGTCAGCCCTGAGTGTCTAGACGGCTCAGCGTTTGTAGTCTCGGGTGTTTGAGTCATCCCTCAGCACTAGAGCAAACTTGTTCAAGTTTGTGGGAATCAACACGTCACTGTGCTTTAAAAAAGAAGGCATGAGTAGGCATGCTTATTACCAGAAAGAACGACCAATTTCAGAGGAACCAAGAAGAATAATCCCACTTTAACTACATTTACAAACTGTGTAGCCATATTATATTCACTTTTATACAGACATAAATACACATTAGTGAGTCTGATGTTTTAACTTAAACGGGAATATGTGAACACGTGAAATCTTCTCTAAAATAGACTTATTTACACCAGGGGATGTTCATGTCGGGTTGAGATTAAAGTGTAATCACAATATTACACTATCAATTGCAGATTACACATTAAATGTATCTTAATCTTTAAAACATTTCCTTTAAACAGATGTGTTTGCTCACTCACAGCTGCACAAGAAACGTCTTACCTGTGCGATGACGGCTGTTGTCAGTACAGTCAGGTAGCTCAGAAAGGCCATGATAAGTTTTACTAACACACAAAAACGATAGAATAATATCTTAAAGTTACAGTCCTCTGGACAGTTGCTTTTCTTAAGTAGTTTCACAATGAGTTTCAGTCAGTTTCGGACCGTAGTCCTTGTTTTTCTATCGAGATAAGCGTCAAAACATCTAGTTTATACCCTTTGGAAGTCCACGCCCTCTTTATACTTCTAGCCAATCAGCGCACAGACAGCAGCCCCGACATTCCAAGCGGGCGTGGCTTCAGCGCGAGGATAGTTTGCTGATTGGTGGGCGTGTTTTGGAATCAATGCAGCCATTCATAAAAATTGCAAGGCCGGTCTGTATTTATTTTATGGGTTCAGAATTTAAATGTAACAGCCGCTTTCAAGTCACACTCAGGCACATTCCTGCCTTTGTGGCCACCACTCTCCTAACACTAAGTAAATATATTCAGCTGGGCCAGACAGCGTGGTAACATTAATAGGACCTCCACCTCTGGGAAAAAAAGAAAGGGGGGAGGAATTCCCTCTGTTTTTCCAGACCAATGTAGGTGCCAGAACAGAAAATTATAGTGGAGTGTATTAAGCAAATAGCAAGATAATAGCAGTTGTCAGAGAAAGTGAACACACCCCTCTTTGTATGTGCATATCATGATGTGTGAAAATGTGTTTTCCATATTTTTAAAAGGTGCGTTTTGGTTGTTTTCATTTTCATTTTGAATTCAGGTAGGCCAGCTGTATCTCACTAGTTTTCCTAACCACATGATAGTGACATGGGAATGATGAGGATATGATTACTTGGAAAGAATGGTGGAGTATAGGTTGAAAGCAGGATTATTGTTTTAGGGGGACTCTTATGAGGGTTGGCCTCCTCCCCCGCTGTCTTCCTTTAAACCACAGGTTTTCTGCCACACCTGCCCTGACACAGAGACCTCCTTTGATGAGAGAAATGTGATAGGCAGAGGCTTGAAAGTCCATGTACACGTGCATACTTCTGGCTAAGAAACTAAAACGCCAAACACCTCACATGGTTTCTCACATGGACTGTGGTTGTACTAAATGCCGGGAAATCTCTGTGATGTTGAGTTAGTAAAACCTCACTCTCGTAAAGGGGGTAATGATATGTTCAGTTTTAGGCTTAAAATACGTGAAGGGTTCTGCTTTAATCTTACACACCAGTGGCTGACCAATCCCAGTCGAAACAAAAAAAATCTATATTATATATATCTATTTTAATCTATAACTGGAACATTAATGTATTGTTTGTTAAAATATATTTTAAAACAATATATAATAAATGATTGAAATTGGTTTCCACATTTCATACCCCTTTTCCATAATAAAAAATAATAAACAATGGGTAACACTTCTAACAAGGAAGAGATAGATGAATATGAGTTACAGACCCAATAAAGATCCCCAGCTGTTCATCTTTGCTGTTCCTCCCCTCAACTAAACCTTTCCCCAGCCTTTGGCAGGATTGTTATATTTGTGATTTATTGAACTGATTTAAGTCTTGACTAACCCAAGTTTTCTCTCAAAACCAAAGGGCAGTAATGATGGTTATTCCAAAATCAATGTTATTCCATAAAGTTGGATTCCATTGTTCTTTAGATACCTGTAGTGTCACTGAAAGAGGATGTGGACTGGAGTGATGACTCTCAATTTAAAAAAGGAAACCCCCTCAGGAAGCTATCAGTCATCAGTCTACTGGTCTGATCAAGGAGACAAAGTCATGGCCCATCTATTTTAATCCTCCGCTGGTCACGGTACAAAGGCAGGTCTGAAAGTCCTGGCACTGCTTCTGTTTTCAACTTCTTCTCTGACAAGAGGAAGTCAGAGCTGTAAAACGAATCGTCTGTAAAGTACCCCTCTTTTTTAGGCATGAAAAACATTCAAGCACTAGTCTGTGAGAGGTGCTGTGGTTCAGGATCTTTATTTTGTACAAGTAACAGACAATGGTCGATACAGGAGGACAGCCAATCCATGGAGATGTGAATAACATTTCTCAGAGCCAAGATCAAAACAGAGTCTGCAAATGTGATACACATTCAAAGTATATTTCAGCTTTACTACTATAATATTTAATTGATGATATACAATTTTTAAAAACTGTTGTATGTCTTTGGTACATACCCCATGTAGGGTTGGTCTTTTGTTAACTTTGTGTGTTTGAGTTGGATGTTATTTACAGACCTTCTTGGGATTGGACAGCAGATTAGCTATACTAAAATTGCTGTTATGGTATTGGTTAGCAAAATACCTGTCCCTATACAAATACACTTGAAACAAATAATACAACACACTTTTCTCTGAAATTTACTGGATTATACAATAAATGGTGCACACGTTTTGAATTCAAAAAGTGTGAATTCACTTTCTCTAATAAACAGACACCCCCGAAGGAACAAAAGTAACAAGATGTTTCGAGGGGATATGAAGAGAGCCATGTATTACAAATTCTGGGAAACAAAGTGATGTCAGAGGAAGAATGGCTCAATATTTTGCTGCTTTTCTCACATGGCCCATCACCTGACAGGTGCTTGCTGTGTGCAACCCGATACAGAAAAACTTCAAGGGACACACAGTTTTATGAGAAAGGGACTGGAAAACAGGAAACATCCAGAGGAAAGAACAGTGAAAATACAATTAGGTAAGTGGGAGGTGAGTAAGAGAAAAGAAACAGTCAGAAGGAGGGGAGGAGTAGTGTACAGAGGAGGGGGAGGTGACAGGTGTTTCATGGTAAGAGAGTTTGTTTTTTCAAGGGGAGGAGTGAGCAAGTGCCCCGCTCCTGGGTCTGCTCTGCCCCGATGGGGTTCTGGAAGTCTGGCAGTACGGTATTTCACATAAAAACAGACTGCTGGTAATTCAGCCCATACCACTTTTAAGGTCACATGAACCAAATTACATGATACTATGGTCAAAAACGTTAAAGTACATAAATACACTCGGAGAGACGTGAAGAAATACATGTTACATAACGTAATTCTAATGTAATTATCCAAATGGGAGCGTGAAATTGAGACTTGTGGAGAAAAGTCATGTCCTGAGAGAAAAGGGAGGAAGAAAGAGTGCAAGTGGTGGTGACAGGGTGATTAAACTGGTCTCCCTGCTGCTAAAGTGGAAAAAATTAAGTGTGGGAACTTCACTTATGTGTGCGTTTAAGGTGACAGAAAGGAGAAAGGTGTGTGTGTGTTTTTCTTTTAAAAATAACAGAACAGGAGCCTGAGTTTTGACTATATCCTTGACAGAGACGGAAAGGTGTGAGAAAGCTCAGTGGGAGACTGTGTTGGTGTGCGTACGCCACACTCCTCATATAATATTATAATGTGTAATGGGATATGTGCTAAATCTGGCATTGGCATATGGTTCCTGTCTTAATGAACTGTGCAGTTCAAACCCACAGAGCTTCGTAAAGTTACATAAGAGAGCAGGACTCAGCTTTCTGGCCTGGTAAAGACTGACATCAACTTGGATCCAAGGCAACATTCCTGGTGCAATTCCTCCCCCTTGTGGAAGTTTGAATATAAAGTAAAAATCTTATCCTATAAAGAGTATTTTTTAGAATACAAGTGTTCAGATCAAGATGAATATCAGTCTTAGATCTTAAATTCTGAGATTAGACCGTGGTGTATTTCAGGGCACAAACTGGAACTGGTTCATCCTTGTAAATTGATGTCTATCTACTTTTTAAACTTTGCTCCTTTTCAGTGAAGTCCGCTCAGTGAAGTCTACACCTTTTCCTTAAGCCTACACAAGAGGGAGCCAAACACTGAAGTATATATATAAAAAAGTCCATGCCTCGAGGGCAGGATTTGATGCAACACTAAGCACAAAGGAACTGAGCTGAGAAGTCAACCCTGGCAGTGCAGACACACAGGCAAGCACCATAAAACCTGATATTGATAACTCTCCACTGCTCAGCTCACCTTTCTTTAGGCTTTAATGTCATAGATGGCTGTTAATACCAGCGGTGGGCCGCCATGGGACCTGAAAACAACAAACGCTCACTTTTCAACATTATCAGCAGATTTAATGGCTAGCACATTGGATAAAGTTCTACAGACTTACATCATTATGGCCATGTTATGTAAGTTTAGCCTCCTGGCACAGATGAAGCCTATCCAGCCTGTTCACCAATCATGATCCTCATCCAACCTTCAGTATTTTGATCTGTTTAGAAATGTACAAATCTGTAACTTCAAAAGCATTTTAGCTCTTCCACAGGATGCGTCAATGACTGCCATTGATCTCCAACATGCAGTTACTGAATAATTTTATATACGATCCTTCAACTGCGTGCGCCTCATTCAGTTCAAAGTACCTCATAGGATCCAATTCAGTTTACCGAAGATTTATCCAATGCGCAATGATATTTCTGACAGATGCTCTTAGGATCTAGCAGACTTGATACTGGTCATACCCAAGCTTGGTGGAAAACTGTTTTATTTTTCATTTTATATTGAAGATATTAGTATTATTAACTGACTCTGAACCCATTGCCACAGATTGCTATCTTTGATATTCCAGGGGAGGGCCTTACTGACTGCTAAATAAAGTCATCTAATCTCCTTTGCTTCTTTAATTGCCCATTCCGAATTCTCCTTGTATTAAATAATGTGGGAACAGGAAAAGATAAAAAATGTTCCCTGTAACTTATATAAAACCTAAAAAACAATGGTATGTTCTCATAGCTCACTTCAATTCAATGCAATC
Organism: Eleginops maclovinus; assembly: GCF_036324505.1. Lineage (NCBI taxonomy): Eukaryota > Metazoa > Chordata > Actinopteri > Perciformes > Eleginopidae > Eleginops > Eleginops maclovinus. Next base: position 10,484,882 of record NC_086353.1, read on the forward strand.
TTTCCCATTGGACTCGAGTGTTGGAAGTATGACTGGAGGTACAGTGGGGCAAAAAAGTATTTAGTCAGCCACCAATTGTGCAAGTTCTCCCATTTAAAAAGATGAGAGAGGCCTGTAATTTTTATCATAGGTATACCTCAACTATGAGAGACAGAATGAGAAAAACAAATCCAGGAAATCACATTGTAGGATTTTTAAAGAATTTATTTTCAAATGATTGTGGAAAATAAGTATTTGGTCAATAACAAAAGTTCATCTCAATACTTTGTTATATACCCTTTGTTGGCAATGACAGAGGTCAAACGTTTTCTGTAAGTCTTCACAAGGTTTTCACACACTGTTGCTGGTATTTTGGCCCATTCCTCCATGCAGATCTCCTCTAAAGCAGTGATGTTTTGGGGCTGTCGCTGGGCAACACAGACTTTCAACTCCCTCCAAAGATTTTCTATGGGGTTGAGATCTGGAGACTGGCTAGGCCACTCCAGGACCTTGAAATGCTTCTTACGAAGCCACTCCTTCGTTGCACTGGCGGTGTGTTTGGGATCATTGTCATGCTGAAAGACCCAGCCACGCTTCATCTTCAGTGCCCTTGCTGATGGAAGGAGGTTTTCACTCAAAATCTCACGATACATGGCCCCATTCATTCTTTCCTTTCCACGGATCAGTCGTCCTGGTCCCTTTGCAGAAAAACAGCCCCAAAGCATGATGTTTCCACCCCCATGCTTCACAGTAGGTATGGTGTTCTTTGGATGCAACTCTGCATTCTTTCTCCTCCAAACACGACGAGTTGAGTTTTTACCAAAAAGTTCTATTTTGGTTTCATCTGACCATATGACATTCTCCCAATCCTCTTCTGGATCATCCAAATGCCCTCTAGCAAACTTCAGACGGGCCTGGACATGTACTGGCTTAAGCAGGGGGACACGTCTGGAACTGCAGGATTTAAGTCCCTGGCGGCGTAGTGTGTTACTGATGGTAGCCTCTGTTACTTTGGTCCCAGCTCTCTGCAGGTCATTCACTAGGTCCCCCCGTGTGGTTCTGGGATTTTTGCTCACCGTTCTGGTGATCATTTTGACCCCACGGGGTGAGATCTTGCGTGGAGCCCCAGATCGAGGGAGATTAGCAGTGGTCTTGTATGTCTTCCATTTTCTAATAATTGCTCCCACAGTTCATTTCTTCACACCAAGCTGCTTACCTATTGCAGATTCAGTTTTCCCAGCCTGGTGCAGGTCTACAATTTAGTCTCTGGTCTCCTTTGACAGCTCTTTGGTCTTGGCCATAGTGGAGTTTGGAGTATGACTGTTTGAGGTTGTGGACAGGTGTCTTTTATACTGATAACGAGTTCAAAAAGGTGCCATTAATACAGGTAACGAGTGGAGGACAGAGGGGCCTCTTTAAGAAGAAGTTACAGGTCTGTGAGAGCCAGAAATCTTGCTTGTTTGTAGGTGACCAAATACTATTTTACCGAGGAATTTACCAATTAATTAATTAAAAATCAGACAATGTGATTTCCTGGAATTTTTTTTCTCATTCTGTCTCTCATAGTTGAGGTATACCTTTGATAAAAATTACAGGCCTCTCTCATCTTTTTAAATGGGAGAACTTGCACAATTGGTGGCTGACTAAATACTTTTTTGCCCCACTGTATATACCTGGGGACTGTTCCAGGGGGTTTATACGCCTCTATATCACTGTAACGGTGTGGCTGTAGGAACATTAATGTACAGCATGTATGATGAATATGTGTTGAGCTATTAAATTGTGGGAACATACATTATGGAAAGTGCACTTGTGGGGTGCCTGAAATACATAAAGTCAGCTTGATTTAGTTATTGATATTATTTTTTCAAGTTGTACAATTGTTCAGCTATATTAAGGTATTTTATTAAATTAAACATGTTTCAATGTATCTGATTTAATTTGAAGGAAAATGGACTGCTAAAGGTGCGATATTACTTATATATTAGTCTTATAATGCATGTGCAGATTGTTAAAAAACATTTGATAGTAAAAGAAACATTTTTTGCTTTCATTTTTCACTTGTCCACCCTCACTGCTATTTAATTAAACTCTTCTCAACAGACTGTGAGTGGGTGGTTGAGCTGAGGGATATTCTCTCCGGCTTTTTCACCTCATCTTCACAGTGGCGCGGGAAGGGGGGTGCTGAGGGTGCTGCAGCACCCCCTGTTTCACCCTCAGCACCCCTCAGCACCCCCTGTTGGCAGGCGCTGGATTTTTTTTTTTTTTAATTAAAAAAATAAAATAAATTACTAATTCGCTTTATATTTTCGTATATCAAATGATGAGGCAAATAGCAAAAAAGGGATATGGATAGGTTCGAATATAGGCTGCTAAAAATAAAATTGACTTGTAGAGGTGAACGTGACGGTCGTGAGTGACCTCTCATGACATGACTTACTGAGTGAAAGCAAGCAGGCTAGTTAGCTGGAAGTAAGTATGTCGCAAATAAGAATACACGATTTTTTCAAACGCGCTAAAATTAGCAAGCTCTCACCTGATGTTGATGTTGATGTTTCCTCGTCCATCGCAAACTCTGTTGGGGCAGCAGCAGATGAAGAGCCAGAGTCAATAACGGTAGCAAGCAACTCCGCTAACGGTAGCAGCACAGTCTTAGCATCTAGCACCAGCAACGTAGAAAGATTCGAAAAGCCATGTCAGCTAAGTGACTTCAGTTATCCTGGAAGGAGGTTCGGGACAGAAACCTTTGAAAGGTCTTTCCAGCCAAGCTGGATTTCAAAGTGGCAATGGCTACACTATGTTACCGATAAGGATTATGTGCTGTGCTTTGTGTGCTGCAAAGCCAAAGAGAAGGGGTTCCGCCATTCAGAGGGAAAGAGTTCATTCATCAGTGGAGGATTCACGAACTGGCGCAAAGCTACAACCAAATTTGCCATTCATGACGTCTCTGACCTTCACCTGGAGTCGGTGAGAATGCTGGCATCTCTGAACCAAAAGCCGATATCCGCAATGATATCCGAACATGCAGCAAATGAACAGAAAGTAGCGAGTACTGTACTGGAGCTGCTGTTTAGATCTATTAGGCTACTTGCTCGTGAAGGAATTCCATTGAGGGGGCATAACCATCGGGATGGCGTGCTCTGGCAGATGATGTTGGAGAGAACGTACGACAATCCCAAAGTACGTGATTGGATGCGGCGCAGAGACAACTGGATGTCTGACACAATCCAGAACGAGATTTTGGAAATTCTGGCACACGCTGTGCAGAGACACATTGTGTCAGATGCTAGAGGAAGCGCTTTCTTTGGACTTACGGCCGATGGAACCACCGACGTAAGTTCCAATGAACAGTTTTCATGCAGCTTACAGTACGTGGGGAAAGATCTTTCTGTTAATAATGTTTTTCTTGGATTCTATAATGCGCCGGATTCCACTGCAGACACACTCTTCTCATGCATCCGAGACTTTTTTATTCGTCTTAACTTGCCCATGGATCGTCTTCAAGGCTTTTGCTTTGACGGCGCCAGCAATATGTCTGGCCGCTTTGCGGGTGTCCAGGCAAAACTTAAAGAACAATGTCCTGGTGCACTATACGTTCACTGTGCCAACCATGCATTGGATTTAATATTGCAAGAGGCTGCAAGGGAGGTACAACTAGTCGCTGACACACTCACATTTGTTCAGAATCTTTCTGTGATAATAGGAGAATCAGCAAAGCGCAAGGCAATCTTTCAGTCATGTTTTGGAGGTGATGACGTTGTCTGCAACCTGCTGTCACTGTGCCCAACAAGGTGGGCTGTACGCACAAAGGCTATCAAACGCGTGTGTTGTTCATATGGTGTGGTTTTAGAGACAATTAAAGTGCTGCAGCAAGACAAATCGATGAGAGGTGAATCACGTGCTAAGTTGGCTGGTCTTTACATACAAGCAACGAAGGGGAAGACCTACTTTGGCCTTGTCAGCTGTGAGGCCCTTTTTGAGCCATGTGAAGAAGTGGCCAAAGTACTCCAGCACAAGAAGGCGAATGTTGGGGGTGCCTTGGAGTGTGTCAGTGTACTTAAAAAACAAATGTGTGCACTGAGAGAAGATACATGTGTGAAAGACCTGATCAGAAAAGTGGAAATGTGTGCAGCACAGTATAACTTGAAAATGCCCCATCCACCCAGAACCAGCAAAACTCCAGCTCGTCTGAGAAACACACAGGTAGCGGAAGACATCGCACCACGCACAGGACACCAACAGTGGCAGCGGGAGTTCTTTGAGGCTGTGGATATTGTAACATCAGAGCTAGACCGTCGCTTTGACCAGCCTGGGATGAAAACAGCAGCCAAGAGAGAGAAAACTATCACTGATGCTGCCAGTGGACTTTATTCAGGTCTGGATGACATTGCCCCCCATCTCCCTACCCAGATAGACCAGTCTCGCTTGCACATGCAGCTCACACTGTTGGGTAGTCTTACCAAAGACAAAGGGCTCCGAACATCTACAGACATCGCAGAGTTTTTGGGCAAACTGCATCCTCAAACTAGAGAATTGATGAATGAAGTGGAAAAGTTCATGGAACTTTGTCTCTCGCTGCCTGTGTCTGTTGCCTCTTCTGAAAGGTCGTTCTCCACACTCAGGCGGCTAAAAACATGGTTGAGGAGTACGATGACTCAAAAAAGGCTCACACACCTGGCTTTGTTGCACGTCCATCAGGAAACTTTAGATATGTTGGACATTCAACCTTTGATGAAAGCCTTTGTTCAAAACACAGCAGAACGCAAGGCCACCTTTGGTATCATCAATTAAAAGTAAGCTGAGTCCCACCAAGTTGTCTCCCACCAATCAGTTTGATATGCAATGTATAGTTTTGTCATTGATGTCTTTATTGTGTGTTTATATATGCTTTTTGCACTATGAATACCTCTATATAGCATACCTCTATTGCAAATGATTTTGATGCATACCTTTGTGCTGCCACTTAGTTAAAATGTCAAATTGTAAATATTTTAGTGTTCAATGGATTTTACTGCTGCCTACACCAAATGTACTGAATAGCTACTTGTTAATTTTTTACTCAGTTGGCTCTCATCACTCTATATAGCATACCTCTATTGCAAATGATTTTGATGCATACCTATGTGCTGCCACTTAGTTATGATGTCAAATTGTATTGTTATTGTTTTTTTAGTGTTCAATGAATTTTACTGCTGCCTACACCAAAATGTTGTACTGAATAGCTACTACTTGTTAATGTTTCACTCAGTTGGCTCTCATCTCAGATCAGCTGGGGTGTGTTGTTATAAATATGGTTACATACCATTGGCTGGCTATATACCATTCAAGAGCTAGTTATTAACTCTTAATAAAAGTATTTGTAGCAAACTTGAAACAACTATTTGTTTAATTGAATCATCATTTCCCCAACATTTCCTTCATATACTGTTATTTACATGTAATATAATATGCAATGCAATAGAAATGCAGTGTCCATGAGGGAGTAGGCCTAATGGGCTATTATACTTATTTACAACACAATATTGAGAGACACAAGATTAAGAGACTGTTTTAATTTAAAATGTTTAGAATGTAAAGGTCATAAAGGTAACTGACAGTGCAGACAAGAGACTGGTGAGCTGTCAAAACGATGAAGATCAAGACAATTGTATTTATCATGGTCTTAGTAGACATGAATGATACACATTAGGCTAGCTGATGAGCATGAATGACAAGCCGTTTTTTGTATTAGAGTGCCATCTATTGGGCACAATTGGTAATTCGCTACTTGCATTAAGCTTTGTGACGTACTTCCGACTCTGTATTTTTACTGTAACGTTAGGCTACTTTTTAAACAACAATGCGTCTGCATGACACTAGGCTACACATTAACTTTTTGTATTAAGTCCCTGAACCGTCTGCACTGGACATGTATGCATCAGCTACGGAAGACCTGTCCAAAGAAGTAGAGGATCTGAGAAAGGAAATACGGGAGTTACGTGCACAGTAAAATAAAGGTCCAGCGAGATATTGGCGCAGTGGTTTGCTGGCTCCGACGCAGACATCAGATTCTACTCCAGGTAACGTTAGATCTAAGTTGTGCTAGTCAGCTAACTAACTGTCTGACTTTGACCAAAGTAGGCTAATAAACATCAGTTAAATTATAAAGAATCCTATCGTAAAACTATCGTAAAAAAAAAAGTTAATGTGCCTAGGCCTATGGTTGATGACATATGCCTGCATATGTTATCTGAGTGTAGAATATTGAAATTTGTGGCTGCAAAGGACATTTCTAAAACGTCTCACCCTCAACCGTACACCGCGCTAAAATTACGTATTTAGCAGTCAAAATTCAAAACATTTATAGGTGGAGAAATCGTTGGACATTCCTTATTTTTTTCTTATTCAGCACCCCTGGTCAAAAAGAGGTTCCCGCGCCACTGCATCTTCACTATTTCTATCAATCTTTTTCACTACCCCTTCATCTTTTTCATTTTATTTCACTAAACCTCTCTGGCTCTCTTTCCCTGTTGCCTCTCCCACCCCTATTTTCCTCTTCTTTTCCCCTCTCTCTTCCGTCTTTCTTTTGAATGCAGCAGCAGAGCGCAGCCGCTTTGAACCTGGTTTTATTCGGAGCACGCTCTTGTCTCCCATCACCCATGGTCTCCTGATTAGACTGCCCCCCCACTACCCCCACCCCTTAGCAGTCACTGGGGCTCAAAGCAGCCGACTGACGGGGAATGGAAAAGCTTTTCCCAGGCAGAGTAGCAGCAGTGCCTGAAAACTTGTAAGCCAAATATCCTGGTTCTTTGGGAGGTGGGGATTGCCCTTTGGCTATTTGCTAGATCCTTCATTTCCCATATGGGAGTATTGGGTTTGAACACAACAGACAATGTACTGAGGCTGGTGTGAGTAGAACATGTAATGCATGAACAGCTTAAGCCAGTCATTTATTTATCTTTATCCATGATTGTGTGCCTATTCTCCAATCTTAAACCATCATTTCAGATTACACCACAGAGCAGATGCATCGGCCTACAGGGAGGTGTTTTGTCTTTTCAGTCAAAAGGAGGACACCGGGCAGGTTGAAGGAAAGAAAAGGTAATTCCAACTTCTAAGCGTTTCTAAACGTGGCTGTCATGGCAAGATAGTGTTGGAAAGTGTCTGGCAGTCCTGTTCTATTCACTGGTGAATACAGGCTGCTCCACTGTGACATAAACTGTTCATCATTCTGCACTCTCGTTGGGACTTAAGGTGTTTAATATCCTGTATATCCAGGCTCAGAAATTGTGTTTTTCATTTGGCTGTTTAATTGAACCCAGCAGACCAATTAAGCTCTGTCGTTCTTTCGATCCGCCACTTTGTTCCAGTCCAAATATCCCAGCAACTAATGGATGGGCTAATGAAAGTTTGTGCAGACATTAGGGAATACAGTCCAGAATCAAGCAAAAGTAAGCCTATCCAAAAGTGAGATAACACTAAAGAGAGGTCTAAATTAAAAATACAATAACAACAGACAGGATGCTGTAGAATTGGATGAAATAATGTCGACAGGTTAAAACAATCAGGGTGGACCAGACAATCACACAGGCTTTAGTTTGCAAACAATCTCTGACCCCATATATCAGAATGACAATATCTTTCCATGAAATTAAAGTTGAACCAAAACAGATGCCATGCTTCATCTCCCTAGTCTCATTCTTTTAACCTCTCCAGAACCCTCTCCTCCCTCTCAATCTGTACCTTGCCAAGCATCCCCAATCCCTCTCTACTTCTCCCCCTTCCTCGTCCATCAATTCCTTCCTACCTATTCTTGAAATGCACAAATTCTTTTCTCACCATCCCAATGGATATGCACTACAAGCTGACAACAAATGCAACCTTCCATCAGCAGCAGCAGACTAACACAGCTATCTCAGTCTGCAACATTTACAGATAACCCACATCACTCTCGACCCCCTCCCTCCATCCTTCATTTCTCTATCCTGTGTTTCCTCTTTCTATGCTTGCTCCGACCCGGTGGAATGAGGGTCTTATGAAGATAAATGATGCCTCTCTGCTTCCCTTCGCAGCTCTGGTGGGGAATTCCCCTGGAATTCTGCCATTCCTCTGAGTGTCGTGCCTGACAGGATCACAGCATAATTTTTTGTCCACGAGGAACTGTGCAAAAATGCCAACACATGGCTGGGTGGAGTAGCACAAGACATTAGGCAGGTCATGATAGCGATACAGAAGCTTGAGGCTCATCAGATTTCAATTACAGGGGAAATGAAGTGAATATCTGCAGACGCTGGTTGATAATTAAGGTTATTCAATATTTTCTGGCACTACACTTTTGATATGTCTTCGCTTTAAATCAGATACGCGTCACTCTTTTGATATAGGGAACTTAAAGCTTATTACAATAGAAATTTTACAAAAGCTTATCAGCCATAAAATGTCTTATAGTATGCCATGAGACATGTCTAGTATAGTATCCAATAAAGAAATGTTGTAAAGAGTGAAATCCATTATTAGGTTTATTTTTAAGTGAAATGTATTATGTGATAAAAAGGCAGATTTTTTAAGAAAGTAACACATTGAACCATCTATAAGAAAATGCACCGTTGGTTATTTAATTCCAGCTTCATGATCAATCTGGTACTGAAAGGAAGAAATAAGAAAAATAAATCCATGTCGTTACTTCAATTCCCCTTCCTACATATTGAGCAGAAGCGCATGAATAAATCAAAGAACGAGCTAACTCCTCACAAGTCTGCAGTCATGAGCACTTGTGTGCATGGAAGGGTACGTAGGCGAATCTATGAGACTGAGAGGGAATGTTTAATTTAAAATGAAGACAGAAAACAGCCTCAAAGGAAAACAGTCTATTCCAAAAACTCGGCACCTTGAGCTACTTACAGAGGCAGCAACCCTGAAGCCCAAAACATGTACCAAGGACGCGGCGCAGCCTTCATTTTGCTCATCAAAAAGTTATAACACATTCATCGTCTTTATTTTTTTAGATTGGGGTAATCCCCAATCATGGACAGTTCCTGCTACAGTCAAAATGTGTCACACAGTGAAGACCCAGCAGTCAGTACAGGGACGGTGTGATCAGTGAACATTAGATTTAACTGTCTTTCAGTGTACAAAGAGAAGGATAGACTCAAAAATAGATACTGGGTAGATAATGGATTCATCAGAAGGTAAATATTACAGAGCATCCTCTTGTGCCTCACTGTGTCTTTTCATAAGCAAAAACACACGCACAAAATCTTGAAGTGCAGAGTTTAAAGCTGTTAGGGTGAATTTCTTCACACTTCAACTTTGAAATGGGCTCTTCATCGGGTTTCTATTTTGCCTGCACTCTTGGTCCCCCTGCAGGCTGATCCAATTTATTTTGTGTGAAATTTCAATGCAATTTTAATTAATTTCTTGATCAATTAATGAGTATGCTGGACCTTGGAAAGCTTGTTAGTGCGGTGCGTCTTTAATAACTTTTTATTGATCAAAACAATAAGCAATGATAAACAAAATGCCAGGAGGACTTATCAAGAAGGAAGAATCTCTACTATTGTGACTTGAGGACAGCTAGCGTGTTAGCTCGCCGGCTACAACAGCTCACTAATTGGCACTTTGAGAATTTACTATTCCACCAAGTTTCTGACCCGACCTTCTGCTAGGCTAATATGCAAATGTTGCTGTCCAGGTTTTCACTAAACTACCTGCTATAGTTTAATAAACTCCCCTCTGGAAGGGTTATCCGGACAAGTACGGCGGATACAACTCGAGTCACTTTACGAAGTTTTATTGCGCACACATACACAATAAATTCACCCACTGATTATCCCAACTGTTTCAGCTACACTAGCCCGTTGGTAACGTTAGTTACTTAGTGACATTTAGTTAGGTTGTAAACCTGCAATGCAAACACAAAACAAAACCCGAATTAACCAATGAAATTATACACTCGTTCATATTAACATTAATTCCTCATTTAACCTAGCTTAGTTTATAGTCACTCACCGACAAGGCGTACCAGTCCTGACCATCAATTGCATGAAAACAACAAAAGGGGGAGGCAGCTTGTGGCGAGTCGTGCATACACACACACACAGGTCGGAAACCAAGTATGATAACAAAATAAACCTTAATATAACATGAAAGATATTACAGCAATCAGTTACAGTAACCTGGTTTGATTACAATATAAATATAAACATAACTCTTCCTATCATATATATATATATATATATATATATATATATATATATATATATATATATATATTATATATATATATATTATATTATTATATATATATTATATATAGCAATAGTTTCCTCTGCTGGAAAGTTCTACAGTTGCTTTTTTCTGATTACCATTCAATAATATTTATTTATTAACACACCCTTGAGTCAGTTTGATTTTAACCCAATGAAGAGCCTAGTTGGACTAAATGTGAGAGAGTAAGGCATGGGGAGTATTCTGCAGTCTTGCAAGACCTTGGAATACATAAACCTTTCTAATAGTAAGAAATACACAAACATGTTCAATAGCAGGTTCAGAAGTGAATACCTGCAGATAAGAGAGGGACAGAATGGACAATGAGTGTTTGAACAATATGCTTGCTACCACGGCAAATTGGTAATTCTTCAAGTGGGGAAACCTTTAAAAAGAAATGCAAGAGGTTTTGTTTTCATTACCTTTTTCATGCAGTCTAACTTTTTTTGGCAATCAAATTCTTGCCCAAAAAAACATGAAAAAAAGTACGGCCTTGTAACAAGTTCACCAGCACTTACAATGGTATGACTAGCTTGAAGTGAATAGATCTTCACTTGGAGTTTGATTCTCAATGTTTTTTCCACTTATGGTAAGTCGCTTTGGATAAAAGAGTCAGCCAAATGATATGTAATGTACATTTAAGATACATCAACTGCAATTGTCATGCATAGCTACTGCCAATTGTGTCATGCTCAGTTACTGTCATCGGCCCAAAAGCAGAACTCCAAAAAAAGACTGGTTAACAGCAGAGTCAATTCAAATTACTCAGAGACCAAGATAAGCTTAGCTTGGCTATCAATCAAGGACATTTGTCTCAGTGGATTTTGTACAGTTTGTACGGAATATGAATATGACACCCATTGTCCTTAGACCCTCACATTGGACAAGGAAAAACTAGAGTCCCACAGTTGAGAGGGCAGAGCTGGGTGGACGGCTAGGAAACAGAATGACAAGACGCTGAGGTGCTGGTCAGACAAGCTGATAATGAACCACAAGGCACTGGTAGATGCACAAGTACATTTTGTTTACCCAAGGTAATAGTGTCAAGTTGGCAAGCTGAAGAAGTGGCAAAGAAGACTGGTATGTAGAGCTGGAGTTTATATACTGTTGAGGCTTGATGAGTGGATGTGTTTGAGGTGTGCAGGTTGATTAGCAGCAGGAGTGGAACAGAGGGTGACGCCCAGCCATCCAAACAGAGATCACACGCAGGGGAAAACAGCTGAAATATAAAGAATAAAGGAGAGGATCAATTTATTACAGAAGAGGACTTAATTTACTATTTATTTGTAGTAGAAGTATGTTATTCACTGGAATTGTTTGATTGTTCATATTGTGTTTGGCTTAATTATGGTTGAATTGATGATGATTTTAGTTTTTTATAAATATTTTTATTTTATTTTATTTTATAGATGAACTGTTTTAGTTTGTTTATTGGTTCCCCAGGAATAGCAAATGCCACTAGACAACACATGATCATTTATATTTAATATTGGCTTCACAGGACAGTCAACATGAGGCTCGATCAGGAATACTCATTCTGCTCCCGCTCATTTATATAATCTGTCTCTTTTTTTTTTACTCAACCAGATGACTGGGTTATTTTACTCTCAATCTCCCCGAGCCACTCATATCATTACTGGTAAACTCTAAAACAACCTCTTTTTATTTTTACCTTTACGTGACACTTTCTTGATGTACTCTTCCATTTTAATTATATTATTTTAGGTTTACTTGACATTTATGTAACATTTTTCTTAAAAAGCACATATGCAAATATGAATATGCAAAGACAGCAAAACGCAGTTAGTGATTTGTTTTCCTGCACATTGCAAGTACAAGTTAGAATACACATTTACCAGATATGATTATGTTAATCTCTCAGATACAGATGAAGTTGAGTTTATCTTGGCAGTCCCAGTTCTCCCACTGTCCCCTATTGGTTAAAGCTACACAGCGTTTATTTATTGGACACTGGTGGTCATGGTCTCCTTGGGGCCAGGCGTCGTACTGCAGAGGGTCTCCATTCACCCACAGCCAGCGGTCCCCTAGGTAACGAAGGCCGATCCACACCCTCTCACTTTGAACTTTCTGGACCACTTTCCAGGCCAGAAGGTGCTCGGTCTCATCAAGCAGGCTGGTAAGGCTAGACTGATTTTCTGTGCAGTGCTCCAGAGCTTTTTCCCATGTCTTCTTCACCTCCACTACGGTAATATTGATGCAGTAAAAATGATTGCGCCTTGCTCCTGCTACATCATTCCATGTCCCATTTATGTTGTAGACCTCTACAGAGTTCTCAGAGTTATTATAATTATCTGGTTGTCTAGTATCCCAATTTTGGTATGTAATGTGGCCTCCCCCGGACCACTTCCAGCCAGTTATGTTTTTAAGATCTCGATGTAGACCGATCCATCCTTTTGGATTGTTTCTTCCTGCAGCTACTTGAAGCCTTTCGACCACACTCTGGCTTCTAACATAGGAAAGATCGGAGTACTGGTATCTACAGTAAACTTGAGCATCACTCCATGTCATCTTCTGAAGGACAAAAATGTGTTTTCCCAAATCCCCCTCAACAGCTGTACAAAGAACAAGTAAGAAGATAGTTCTTTCCATTTTTGCTCCGTAGATCGAACTGCGATTGTCTTCTCGGCTGTTTCTTCTCTGCAGTGGTATCACTTGTAACTTGAGTGTCTTGAGGTTTCTTCAGGAAACAACTTTGCATTTGGTTTGATTTGTTTACCAAAGCAAAGAATCTCAGTGATGGACCCAACACCTGACAGGAAAACAAATCCTTACAGCAATCATAACATTACTATCAAGGGTGGGGGAAATAGGAACCAAGTGCAGCAACAAAGGGAGGCAGGTATGGGTCCAAACAAAAGGCAAGCTTTGTTTCAAAAAGCTGTTTAACAAAAATACAAAGTGTAGGAATCCAGGACATGAAAAACACCTGACTTGACACATGAAGGACAACAACGAACTGACAAAGAACACAAGGGAAAGCAGGACTAAATACAAAGACACTAATCACAACACAAGCCACAGCTGGGGAGGGGAGGCAGAAACATGAGGGCAACAGGTGACAACAATGAAACAATCAGACATAAGGAAAAGCAAAGACAGGAAGTAAAACTACACACGACACAACAGAGGGAAAACATTTCAAAAATAAAACAGGAAACAGACAGAAAACAAGGATCATGACAATTACTTACACAAACTAAACTGATTTATTCCTATTAATCCAACATTCATTCTCTTCTACCTTCATTTTGGTCTCTTTAATTAAATTAAATGTCTGACTCAGTGTCTCAGTGTTCTTTGTTTACGCTTAGCTTGGGGAGTTTGTTGGCGTATGTTTAAGTCGAACTAGAAGATAAACACTAGTAAAACCATCAGGTACAATTTACTTAGAGCTTATTTTTCCAAATTGTGTAAAAAGTATTAAGTTCACCAGTCTGTGACTTATCCCACAATTGTATTATAAAGCAACCAGTATTATAAATAAAATGTGCTATGGAGATGCAGTCAATTTTGCACTATAAATTTGTATATTTAGACAAAACATTCAATTCTTTCTATCTGTTGAGAATAGAATCCACATTATTCCTCCCAAACTGAGGGTCAGGGACGCTCCTGCAGCTTCAGTTAGTGCACAGGTATTGAAGTAGTGTTTTGGCATGTCATTGGATGAGTGTCAGTGTCATTAGGTGCATCAATTCCCAGACGCACATATGCACAAAGCAACAAAAGAACTATTTCTGAGCAGTGTGGCTATTCAGTCAACTTAGGCCATTTTTACAAAATGAGCACAAGTGGTTCTACCAAACTAGTTGCTCTCTACTCAAAGCTTTGTCACACACATACACAATATTTGATTATCTGAGGATTTGTCTCCCAGGAGCAATTTGATTTGACATTGCTCCTGCTGCAGTTGTATTTCTCAAGCTCAAGTGTTACGTCTCATTGAGACAGCTATGCTGGCACTCCTCAATGTTCGTATATGTCGTTAAGGTTTGAGTACTTGTTGGTTTCACTGCCTTCACTAATTCACATTATTTTCTGTGGCGTGTTGAGTTGAAACCCCTTAGGATTTGGTACCTGTGTTGATTCATTTAAATAATTCCACTACAACTGGAATTGGTTTAAATGTTGGTCATAAAGTTCATCGTTAATCACAACATAATTACTACACTGCCCTGAAAAAACCTACACACTCAACTTCCTTAAACTGCCATTAATACCTCAAAGTTTCACCCATTAGTTTCAAGTGTCCCGGACACCGGCGTCATAAATATGCCTTGCAGTATCAAGAAACCACTCTTAAGGCTTAACAGTCACAGGCTATTAATATGACAAGTAAATCACATGTGTAATATAAGCCCTTGAGAGGCCAATACTCTGTTCCTGATTTACAAGTGAACCAGGATTTTTGACGGAAAATTGATGTGTTCCTGCCTACTGGAAAATAATTATGAATAATAGCTTATTTTGGGCAATCTCAACAGGAAAAAAGACATGACATTCTGCATTCTGAAAAGTATCAAAATGAGATGATTCATTTTAGTCTGGCGGATGCGAGAAGCTTATCTTAATGAACAAAGTGCAAAATAGCAGTGATGTGTTGGGTCATTATTACTTGTAATATAGATAAATGTATTAAACGTGTTATTTACCTACATAGTTTCACATATGTGAAACATGAAAAGTGGTAAGATAGCAATATCTTTTGGAGTTATCAAACCAATTATAGGATGCCACTATCCCATGTGCCATTAATTCATTAAAAAAAACAGCCACAGAGGTCAAATGAGATGAAAGCATGTTGTGTACATGAGGTGCTCTGAGTTCATGGATCTGAAGGTTGACTCATGAGTCTTCCTTTGCTCCGCTCTCATTACTGAGAGCCTTAAAAATGATTTAATGATGCTAATTGGGTTTAAAAGATGAAATAGTAATTGCATTGAGCATATGGTTTTCCTACTAGACTAATGGTCTTCTGCTAAAACAGGAGTAGTGTTTGGCTTGAAGTAAAAAGGTCAGTAAGTAAAATGAACTGCAAGCTAGATAATTATTCTTTACCTCCTGTACTGCCTTTCCGCGTCCTCCCAAGTGCACAGAAAAGATAATAACTGTGAGGCAGGTGAGTGTGTGTGTGTTCATTATGGTTATTTATGGGAATATGTCAGTGTGTGTGTGTGTGTGTGTGTGTGTGTATGTGTGTGGGTGTGTGTGTGTGTGTGTGTGTGTGTGTGTGTGTGTGTGTGTGTGTGTGTGTTTGTGTGTGTGTTTAAAGCGTGAGGGGGTCTGACTGCTCTCGAGACCCTGGGCCAACTGCATTATTCAGAATAAAGACAAGAAGCTCCACACTCTGGACCTTTCTAATACTGCTTAACCTCACCATGGTTATACAGTAAACTCACACACAAGGCACTCTCTCACATACACATACAACTACACAAACACCCTCTATAAAGGCCATCTGATAGCCTACTGAATAACCTTCAAAGGCAAAACAGTGGACAAAAATTCCCACAGGGGATTCAGCCTGTAGATGCTTCCCTGTACTGCTAATCCTGCAGCCAGTTAATATTATACAGAAGAAAAAATGCCAAAGTCACTGATGATATAATAGTTTGGACAAATGGCACAGAGTTAAATAAAAAAAACACAGCAAACTAGTGCCGTGTGCTTAGCTGCTCTAATTTTAGTTGTTCATGACATTTGGAGACAGTGTAGTGTTTTTTATTTAATATTTTGACTAATAAAGCAATATTTCTACATCATCTTGTCACATAAATGCATTATTACAACTCTTTTAAATATTATTCTCAGGGTAAACGTGATATATTATTACATTGATGGGGTTTAAAGCCACTAGGAGAATAAGAGGCCCACATTAGTTGACTTAATGGCAACTATATACAGTATGTACAGCATATGTGGTACTCCAAAATAAGGAGTAGGAGGGTGAAGTGAACATTTTGCTGATCTTCACTTTTCCCTCATCCCATGATTTATTTATTTCTGTTTCAAGGAACCACCAAACAAATCAGAGGGTCAAATGTTCATCATTATGTAAAGTCATTTCATTTAGCATTTATCAAAACAGTAGAAGTCTTCTGGTGAGCATAAGGGATTAAACAACATGAACCGGAGGAGACACAGTTTCCTGGAGTTCACTTGTGCAGGAGATAATAACAAAAATATCTACTACAAATTATGTTAACAGTATATAAAAACGTAATTAGGTATTTCTGTTGGGCTCATATTGTTAGACCACAACCCATGGCCTTACCGCTATTCTGATGGAAGGTCAAGTGATTTTCTGTCCCAAGAAAATCCTCCCTTGAAGTAAGCCTCACCAAATTTGCACAGTTGCGCACACACACGCACACACGCACACACACACACACACACACACACACACACACACACACACACACACACACACACACACACACACACACACACACACACACACACACACACACACACACACACACACACACACACACACACACACACACACACACACACACACACACACAGGGAGCCCAAGCCTGTATAAGCAGCCTTGATGAGCATCATCAGGCCCAATCAAAGCATGTGATTAGTCTAAGACAGAAAGAAACTTTAAATGGTGACATGTACATGAATAGCACTGATGAGCAAACACAACACAAAAATGGCTCACAGCAATCACTAGAAAACCTTTCAAATAAGTCTAATTTCTCTATTTTGTGCCTCGTTTTCTCTCCTTCCGTTCTCTTGGCTGTGACCTTAAAACTGATCTCAAGCCAGCTTAAAGGATGTCTAAAAATCCTAAAATGAATCACAAGCAGAGAGGAGGAGCCATGAGCACGACTGCACACGTGTATCCTTTTTTGAAGTCTTTTTGGCATCAACGAGACGTTGGAATATAAGGCACGTTATGCCATGTTTCTAATAAAATTGTAGGAAAATGTATAATTTGACATTTGTTTTGCTTATCTAACACAGATCATAATATACAGTGGTAGGCTTTGACAACACAATCTGTAGCACTTAGTTGACATTCATATACAATGAGAGCTTTGAAGCACAAATGTCTCATGTTGATAAATGCCTGTGGCCTTTAATACTGCAAGGAAAGGAATCTGAGCTTGTCTCCTATTTTACTACTTAAAAACAAGTCGCAGAAAGTGACAACCTTGCCGCATCGTATGTGAAAACAATCCTCTCAGCTGTGCCAGCTTCATCATGGCTCCCATGCAAATGTCCTCATTAACATGGCATATTGTGGCCTGCAGTCTTTCACTTGATACAGGTGACTAACTTAAGTAAGGCGTGACTTCTCAATGACACAGACCATGTTGAAGGCAGAAGGCTCAAACCCCTCCTGTCTCTCTGAGTGAATGTGTTCAGCCATACAGAAATTATTGATGATAACTTGATTAATATACATGTAGGCCCGGCTCAGGATCGAGAAATACATGCATTCATTATATATGTGACGAATGCAGGGCTCATTTCAGTACTACTTCCCCCTGGCTAATTTATAATGAATAATCACACATTGAAGGATTCTGGGTAATTACCTTTGAACATATTCATTTGCAAGGTCACAGGGTACTGGCTATATAGTAAAATCATTACGGGTTATATCTACAGTCCTTCACCAAATTGGAATAACCATCATGTATAACAAGCTACATAAGGTTTTATGGCATAAAGAATCAGAGGGGAGATGCTGAAGAAGAACACCTCCACCATGTCTTTAGAAAGGAAATTGTAAAAATGATCTTTGAACTAAAGTGACATGAAGAGATGAAGTATGTGAGAATATGGGAGTGATCTGAAAAAGCATTTTTCATTGTCACAACCTGTGATTTTTTCCTCTCTTTTATCTCCCAGCAATCATCCTGTGCCTCAGCAACACAGCATTGTAGCATCAAAAGTAAAATTCAAGCTACTATTTCATCTAACCAAAGTAAAACACTGACTCAGGATATCTTAAAGCTTTTGTGCGACGGTGAAGAAAACATCCTCTCGGAGGCTGTGACATTATCTATTCGCTGGGGACAGTGCAGAGACAGAGGAAATAGAACAGGTGTTCCCTATACATACATATAATCTATGGTTCACTCCCACCATGCACATGCACACACATGACATGTCCCTAGCTGGTTGTGTAACCCGTGCTGAATTTGAAAGCTGACTGCAGTTTTCCCTTCAGAAAGCTTTTCAGCGCCTGCTCCCCTAAGTCCTTTTGAGCCTTGGTAGAGAGCGATAACCCGTCATGATCTGGGTTGTTAACAATATCTGCAGTCATGCTCAACGGATGGTTTTAATTCATAATGTCTATGTTACTCTCCACTTGTGTTCTGTACGTTCACCATAAGGCCAAATTAAAGTTCATCCAAGTTCGGCCTCCAAAAGATGAAATCATTGTCACCTCTTTCAATACTTTCGGAACTTCTCATGAGCTTGAGTATAACAAGTCTACTCAAGCTAACCCTTAGCTTCTTGTTTCTGTTGTAAGAAGATTGGCTTCTCCACCAAAATAATAGGCTAAGTCCTTCTTCTTGGACGGAGGCAGAGGGCAGAGCAGAGGGTGTAAACACTACTTTCAAGAGCCTGTCAAGAGCGATTTGAGGTGATAATCAGTCAAATGGCGACAACGGCACACACTTCGAGGCAGTCAATGTGTTGCTTTCGTTTGTACACTGAGCAGGTGGAAAGTTTGCAGTTATTTAATTGCTTCCATGTGCTGTTTCAGCGGCTGATTGTGTTGATAAATGAGCCAAAACAGTGGCCAAACTACAATGAATAAATCTAACATTTTTTGATTACCCCTCATGTCACTCCCTCCACCCCTCCTCATCAAACCCTCCCATACACCTCATGGAGGCTCATCTTGCAGTTTTAAAATGAAAAAACTCCCCTTCGTTTTCTTCACCCCTCGTTAAATGGGCGTTATCAGAAGGTATCAGCGTCCTAGATAAGGGGTTTGAAGGTAGTTGTGTAAACAATGGCCATTTAATGGCCTGTTTACATTTGAAACAGGTGCACCTAGTGTACAGCCGCACTAGCGTAGCTTTAGAATCAGATTCAGAATCAGGAAATTAAGGGATTTTAAAACTGCTAAAAGAGATATTAACATGATGTTTTAATTTTTCTTTTTCGTTTCAGAATTCCGATGTTCTAGCCCACCACGATCACATATAGACAGATCTAGACAGTCTTTTCTCCATTCTCCCTGCCTTCTGTACTCCTTTACCCTCTACTCTGTCCTGCTCTGATAGCCTTGCTTCTGTTAATCACTTCATAGTGCAGACTCACACACATATACACACAAACACACACTTATACACACACATACACACACACCCGGGACCCGGGAAAGGGAGTAATGAAGCTGGCTAAATGTTTTCAGCCGGGCTCTTCATCATGTCACCAAGGCGACCTTGGCTGGAGGTCGGCCCACTGGAGAACGACTCCGACTGAAGCGAAGGGACGAGTGCGTTCACTTGCTGAGTGTAGCAGACATAAAAAAGTATCAAGGGTGTAAAAAAGGGAGTAAGGGAGATGTGTGAGTTAATCATAGTTAATGTGAGTTGCAATTGTGTCAACTTTTGTGTGCTTTAAAGACAGACATAAAATAATAACGATGTTGTGATAACATACAGAGAAAAGCGTAGGAAGAATAATAATAGGATAAATGAAGAGGAAGCATAATAAATTAAAACTGTCCTATAAAATAAAATCAGAATACAGTAATGACAAGAGCGGCCGGAAGGAGAGATGAAACCTTGGGTGTGTGTCTGAGAAAGTGGGTTGACAATAGTGGGTGAAAATAATGGCATTTAAATTACTCTATACTGCTAACTTTTCATCTCATCTATTCAACCAACTCTCCCCCCCCCCCCCCCCCCCCCCAGTTTGCTGTCACAACTTCTCAAAACAACTAAAACAATGCTGAAGAATTTACACGAGGTGAGACATTGTCTGGTCTTGAGATTTCTTCTCCTTTATATCTGTCGCTGGCCCAGCCTTACAGCAAAACAGAGCTTTATAGCATCTGCTTATTATATCCAGTGCACGCATGCGCACACACTCCTTTCTTTTTTATTATTGGATTGGTTTTATAAGTTGCATTTATTGTTTTTTTTGCTTCAGTTGTTTTAACGGGTTAGAAGAATCAGCACCTTGACATCTTCTGTGCAATTTCTGTACGTATATGTATGACTCTTGTAGCCCTAATGTGAAGGAATAAACTCTTTGCCTCTAGCTTCTGCCTATAAAAACACATCAAAGACATTAATTCCACAATATAGATAACAAATTGTAAAATAATATGTGCATATTTTAGCTCCAGGCTTGTAAACAATGACATTAAATCTAGTTTGAGTGCTTGTACAATTAGCCCACGACAAAAATGAATCACTGACTCCATTTGAAATGATGTAGACTTATCTGCTTTTTCTATGCTTCTAAATAGTAACCCCCCCCCCCCCCAAAAAAGGAAACAAAAACAAACCTTATTGGCATATATAATATAATTGCTTGGTTTTATCATCTGTACATAGAAAATGCCTTTCTGTTTCTTTTCCTTTACTTAAAAACAAAAGTTGTTCCTCAGTATGCAGGGGGCTTAACATCCACCTTTCACCAAGCCTGTATACCGGCAGTAGTTTCAAGACCAAGCCTTAATAAATGTCGCTTGATAGCTTCTGTCTCTCTCTAAACCAATATAGGTCCATCACGTTAAAGTTCCTTGTCTTTTCCACTTTGCGTTTCTCTTGGAAAAATTGAAGAAGCAGGAGGTATAGAGTGTGTTTGAGTTACTATGGGAGCATATCTGTGTATATAACTGAGGTTGTGTATAGCTGAGATTGTATGCTTGAGCTGCAGTCTAGATTGGGAAAAGGTTATTAAAGGGAATTGCAGTCGAGAAGGTGGCTGGAGTATTTATTGCAGACCGGCAGGTCATATAGAGCCCGCACTGGAAAGACTCGGACATGTTTCATAATGGAATAAACTGTAATGACTTCATCCGCTGAGAGATGACCTTGAGGGAGCAGATGTGTTTGTGTGCACAGACATATAGCTGCTGTATAGCTTAACCATTAAAAATGCACAGTATTAAAGTATGGTGTGCGATTGTAGTATTCCAAAGGTTGAATACGTTTGGTCAAGATAACAGTCCATATCATTTTGTTGCCTGTAATAATATGAATATACAAAAATAGCTTCTTCTTGGGAGAGTATGTTTAGTTGAAGATTGGAAATTGTCTTCTGAGCCTGAACTTCATTCAATTCTAAATACATTCTCATTAAGTGAATTCTTCTGCTGCACTGTATTCTCTCCTTCTTATTTAAAAACAGGAGAACATAACAGAATGAATCGGCTATCATCTGCAGATTATATATCTTTATGACCATTCAAAATGTTTACAATGCTTACACAAGTCAGCATTCATCTATAGGTTCTGAGGTTGTAACTGTATATATATTTCGAGGATCAATTTTTGTCTGGCATTTGAATTAAGTATTTATTGAATTTTCTTTTGGCATGGTGAGGTTTAAATTTAAAGTATATTCTGTCTTGAAAACATTTATTGATGGAAGGAGACAGGAAACAAATGTTGCAAAAATTAAACCAGGCATTTGTGGTCTTATCAGTCAAGTTTCTTTATCCTTCAGTTTTGATAAAATTGAAATAAAAATATTCCAAGAACATATAAGGTATCTGTGCTAATTTTCTGTCTGGCATTGCGCCTCACCTCAGCAAACCCTTACTTCGGATCACATGCTGTCATTGGCTTGTCAGAGCCCTTTTGTCCATGAATGATATCCCGACACCTCAAACCGCTGAGGGTTTAGCTGGCAGTGATGTAAGAAAGCCTCATGTAGCTTGCAAACACTCTAGTGCAACTTAAAATCATACTAGCTGCAGTCTGTATTTAAGTCTAACATTGACAGCCTAATTCAAAGGAAAGATAACTGCATAAAAGAGGGAACATTGGGGTGTGTGTGGCCACTGTGCATTGCAATAGATGAAGTGAAAAACAAACATAAACATTTCAAACGTTGCCACGAAATACGTATGAAGTATAACAGATTTGACATTACACATGAGTAACGCATACATCAATGCTTGAGCACACTTATGAACCTACATTTTATCTGCCCATTGGATTTGATGTGTAAGAAAAAATCAGAAAGGAGATAACGAAGGAGGGGACCAACAGAGATATGATCCTCAACGTTTTTCTTGACAGTTCACTTACCCTTGAAGTCTACAACCTTTCAACACTATTTGACAGCATTATGGTTTTTCCTATTCCCGCCAGATATCTGTTAAAAAGGAGGATAAAACTCTAACTGGAATAGCAGGTGTCCAAAGCTATGGAGGTTTTACATGTGTCATTTATTATCAGGGAGCAAAGGGTGCGACAAAAATTCCATTTTCCCTTATGTCAAGTTCAACTGTGCTCATATTTCAGGCAGGTATGACCTCAGCAGGCATTTTTCACTTGCCTGTATTTCTGCATGTGTCACTGTGTCCTCCTTCTACAGCTATTATTTTTTTGCAATCAACAAAAATATGATGTAATTTAATTCAAACTGACATGAGGTATATTACCAGCAGTCAGTGGTGTTAAACTGCTGAGGGTTGTCATATTATTGACTGAAAGTTGTCCAATGCTCTCCACCATTAACCTTGGATCACCTCCAAGGTCAATGGTTAGGTTGTTGTACTGGAGGGAACAATCTACCCCTCCCAGAAACAACACAAACGTCATACGTCCTCCCAACATTTGCATTATTTTCCTTACTATTTCCCTGGTGTTTAAAAAGAGCTTCCACTTTAAATACTTACCAACTAATTTAGCAGAAATTTGTATTTTCTCGCATCTGTTTCGACGTTGCACTTCGACACCTTGAGCGGTCACCTGTTTGTGAGTCTGTATATATTCTCAGGACAGTAAAGGTTGTTATAAATATACTCCTGTCATTTTCACCCATCTGCAGCTCCTACGCTCTCGCCTCCTGTTGAGTTACTGGAACAGATCAGAGTAATGGAAGAATGAATGAGTCCAGACACTGATCAGCTCCCCTGTGGACTTAACAAAAACTCTACCAAACTGTATTAAATCCCATTACTCTGGTGCCTGTGGGAAAGCAGTCCAATAATGTTCATTCGGATATTTGTTTTAGAAACTCTTGGGAGAAAAAAAAGATTATGAAGTCATAATTAAAACCCATGAATTGTGTTCATTACTCAAGTTGTTGCGTGTACTTCGAAGGTTATAGGTTTTCCTATTTGCATGTTTTGAATGAAGTGCTGTGTAGCTAACATGCAAAATCCTCCTGAGATGACTCTCTTAAGATAAGAAAATGTACAATTTACATTTCTAGTAAATGCATGTTTTTGTGTTTCGTTTTGTATTATTACAGCAAACAATATAATAAAATCCCCAAATGTGTAACCTCAGATATCTCCAGAATGAGAACACAAACAAACCAAACCTCTTTAATAAAGTATGTGGATGCTTTCTGTGTGTTCCTACTCAAACTTTAAACTGTGTGTATGGTTCTGTGTGTGTGTGTGTGTGTGTGTGTGTGTGTGTGTGTGTGTGTGTGTGTGTGTGTGTGTGTGTGTGTGTGTGTGTGTGTGTGTGTGTGTGTGTCTGTGTGTCTGTGTGTGTATGTGTTTGATCAGCGTATCTGGGTATGTAACTGACTTAATCAGAGAGCTACATCCTGCAGAGCGCCTCGCAGCTTCACACTGAACATCAGAGGCAGTTGCCGTGGCGATTTGTCACCATGGGGACATGTTTCTGCTCCTGGGTTCTAATAAAATGAATCTCTTCCTCCCGGTTTCTCTGATTCCCTCTCTTTCTTTCTCTGGATTCTGTAATGAAATGATTCTCTCTCTTTTCTCAGGATATGGGTCAGTCCACCTCCATTTCTCCATCCCGCATCCCCCACCCTCCACCTCTATACGACCGGGATGAGATGGACTGCTCCATCATTGTCACTGGGTGCCCAGATTGGGTGCCAAAGCCACTAATAAAGACAAGAAACACATTTCACTGGCTTATAAATACTTCTGCTGTGTCTGGCCTTTGTAG
The DNA here is from genome assembly GCF_036324505.1 of Eleginops maclovinus. Lineage (NCBI taxonomy): Eukaryota > Metazoa > Chordata > Actinopteri > Perciformes > Eleginopidae > Eleginops > Eleginops maclovinus. Next base: position 10,509,226 of record NC_086353.1, read on the forward strand.
ACGGCAGTCGGCAGGTGTGAGTGTCTTTCTCTGTGTGCATACTGTAAATATACTTGATATTAAAGTATAGCGCGGGGTATTTAAGCCCTTATTTAGCCCCTGATCCACACACATGATTGATTACACAAAAGTGTAACCTTCAACTTACTGCACTTATGATCTTAAAGGTTATAACAGGAAAATCAAAGGACAAGTCACCACCTAACACCTTCTAAAAGAACCCAAGCTTGAGTCAAAAATAACATGCCTTCCATTTCTATTAACCTTTGAGCACTGCCATTTAAAAAAAACAAAAGACTGAAATAAAACTTTGATATATTAATCTTGTTAGTTGAATGTTAGATTTAAGACCTTATTGATCCCTAGAAATTAAAGTTTTAGAGCAGCAAACAATCTGAACATGGTGAAAAAAAATAAGAAAAGCACGAAGACAAAACAGGAAATGACATTTAAAAGCCATACATTTGATCTATATGTCATACATAAACTATTTCTTGTGGCAAACTATATTAAAGTTTGGTATCTCTAGTGTACTGTATGTCAACATAAGCCTCTCTTGAAATACACAAAATACAATAGTGCATATTTTGGATAATTAATCCACATCTTGTAGTAGAGTTCCTGCAACCATCCAATACCACTCGTACTTATTCAAAAAATTAGAACATAGTGATAGCCCGCTGTAAGCTATAAGGCTGTATTCAAAAGCACTTGTTTTTTGTATTCCTTTAAGTGCTAAAGAATTAATGCTCATACATTCTAAGACTAGCAAAGTAAACAAAATAAAAACAATACAGTGATTGCATTTTTTGTGATTGAAGCCCCTGGCACATCTCAACCCATTTCTCTAAGTAAGTGACTCCAGTAAACACCGCTGTGAAACATCAAACTCTGGCTCTGACCTCTTCACAGAACCTTAATTGCAGGTCAACAGGGTTTCTGACTGGACAAATTACAAGTCAACCCCTATTTACTTGATTAGTTCCTCCTACATGGGCAGAGTGCCACTTGGCTCTCAGAGGCTGCCGCTGCCACGATCCAAGTGATTACAGGAAATGGAGTTTAGGAGACGAAGTCACTCTTGAACAAGTTGGTTCAATCAGCAAACTAAGAGGAGAGCACATGAAAGTTTTGCGGTTAATATATCAAAGCAGTCTAAAGTTACACTTATGTCTGATTAGATCTGCTGTTACTTTAATTCATTATGGTCCTGTTTAGATTAAGTTTACAAATCCCAACATTGACATGTCTGAAGAGTGGCTGTAAAAATGACAAAGTAAAAGAGTAAACACTGAATTTACTACACATGAATGAGATACACTGTGACCCTGCTTTGAATGCATCAAGGCCATAATCATAATGCACACCACAAGGCCTGTGACAGTCATTTTTAATGCAAATGTATCTATTGAGGTTTGTTCAGTTATTTACAGCCTATCAGTTCATATTAGAGATTTATTTAACCAAAAAACTGTTTCCATTAAGATTGTGTAAGTGTTTCTTATTGTTTGATTCTGTCTCCTGGTTCTCCAGAAAAACAATGGACCACGTGTCACTGTTTGTAATTTATTATGAGTTATTCTGACTCATGGGATACACATACAAAATCTGGATTATTCAAATGACACCCTTTAAGTACAAAAACTGTGTTTGGCCACTGAAGCTGGAAAATTCTTTGTCAACATTTCAACCAGCTCCAATCAGTGAGCTATACAGCTGGAGTCCCAACCAAAAACACAGCTTTCATAGTTTTAAACCTTATTATTACTATGTTTTTCTCTTGTGGACATATGCACCTGTCAACTTTCGAAAGACAGTACAATCCACAAAATCTATGGTCTTAAAATAGTAAGACTTGCTGTTTTTGTAGAATGAAAAGAATGTGTTGTCATTTGAAGCTTCATCTGTAGTGTTGTTCCATTGACACATCATCAAAATCAACCTTTAAAATAAAACACTACCACTACATAATGACGATAACATAACTGTCCCACAGCACTGGGTCAACTCACAAACAACAGAAGTAACATTCTCAACGAAACTGAATATTTAAATAAGTCAGTATATTACTGCTGTATTGCATTGCATTACATCATACAGGTATTTCTCTTGCCACTCCATGAGTAAGCAAGGTGACGGTGCAATCAGCATGTTATTCTTCAAATCACTCCTCTAAATGGCTCACTTTGCAAGCTGCTAAATGAACACCACTGATATCCTTTACCACCTGTTCACCCTTTTCACTCGAAAGTCCTTTGTCTGACTAATGATATCACAACAGCGAGGAGATGAGTAAATGGAAAAGGGAAGCTAGCCGCTTCGGCACTATGTCTATTTCTACCACGGCAACCTGCTCCATGTGGTTGCCAAGACAACTGCTGTGCCATTGTTTAATTACCTTTATAGAGACATTTATACGGGCCCATAGGAGAGGAAAGGAGAGACTTTTCATGTGTACCAAGGGCACATGGATGACATAATAATTAGATTTGCCTTAAATAATCTCTTTCTTCTCCTTCATTTTGGCTGAACTTTTGCTGATAAGTAGCAAAACATTTGTCACAGTATTGTGTCTGTAACTAGCAGTACATTTAGATCTAATAAAGAAATCAATGCATGTGGTTATCTATGAGTGAAACGTCTCCTTCATTAATCCAGATTACCAAAGCGACGTGATAAAAACATTAAGCTCTGTGAAGATATCTTCAGCCCTGCAGTGTTACTTAGTTTGGGTCACTGCACGGCTGTGCCTCTCAGTGGGAGGAGGCACCCTGGATGGATCAGCACCGGAGGAGGCATGTTGCGAGAGTTCAGAATTGAATTTTCTATTTGCAACATATCCTCTGATTTAACCATGCTTCCACATTGCAGATGTTGCTGATGGATCATTTATCTTCTTAACTAACCAAACCTGGATAATCAATTGTTAATTTACAATTAAAAGATGAGTCTAAACCCACTTTATACATTTAATGATAATCTTGTATAACTTAACCATTTGGGAACCATTTTCATTATAGAACCAAAAATCTGAGATAGTCAACCCGGCTCAAAGTCTAAGTTCCTGGGTCAAACCCTTTTTATATATTTATTTATATTGTATATTTATAGGAATTAAGTGTCTTCTCCAACCAAAAAAAGGCAGGGTGATTTAAAAACAATGGTTCAACATTTTCAGAAATATATTAATTTGCTTTACACAAGCAAATTAAGAGTTACACAAGACAACGTAGTTAAAAATACTGAACCCAGTGCCCTGTTAATCTCTATTATAACACTTAAATGAGAGGAAAGGCTGATATATCGGATTATGGCCACATTTTCTATTGGTGATAACTTCAAAAATGTAGAAAAGTAGCCCAAATGTTAAGAACATGTAACCCGGGTTAGTTAAACCCCAGTTTTTTAAATATGCTCTTATTCTGGTGGTCCACTGCTGCTGCGTAGTGATATCACTGAGCGATAGGCGAAGTAGTGCACTGACAAGTTTTTCCAGTCAGAGGAAAAAAAGATAGACATGAGCATGGAGAGTTTAGTTTAGCAGCGTCAGCAGGAAGCGATTAGGAAAAGACAACAGTACTTTTTCAATAAAGTAGAAAGGTAGCAAGGCTACATTAGAAAAAGTTTTTGACAATTGAAAGATATTATGGAGTTGCCGACCCGTTTCAACGATGTGGCTAATGAATATCCCAGCTGGTTTTGTTTGAGCTACAGATTGGATTGAGTTGCGCAAGCTGCCTCCGTCTCGCTGCCTTCTGGTTTCCACCTCATCATTCCCCTTCTTCACTACTCACTGGATCTTCAGTCATCATCTCCAATATCTTCAGTCCCCATCCCTCCAACTCACTACAGTGTTCTTCACCTGTCAACCAGGATGGACAGTCTTTCCCATAAAGGGCGGTAGGAAACTTGAGTGCACTCAAGAAAAAACTGAAACGTTCACAAACTTGGGTTGAGTAACCAAAGACTGATTAATACCCACCTTGTTAACAGTGTATATCTTGATGTTTATTAAGATCTCTTTTTCTGTTTAGTTGTTGTTGTTGTTGTTGTTGTGAATTATTACAGGAAGGATTAGAGGTTTTTATGTACTCTACTGCTCTAACTTAATGCCGGTCTCCTCTTAGAGCCTAGATCATAGATATACCTACAGGGTTGGTGAAACACACACCAGGTGGGTTACAAACAGAACATTTAACATAACAAGCCTTTTTTTTGCTAATTTTTTGCATTAACTTAGTACAATATATAGTACATAAAAGGTGATGGTAATCTACATTACTTTGATAATCACGAAATGGCTGTGCCTTTCATTATCTAATCTTTCTAGAGGCAAACAAGAGTGGGTAAAAAAAGAAAGACGGAGAGAGTGAAAGAAAGGCCACCCACATTTTGCCGAGGCAGAATGGGTGGTGATATTGACTGGTGTTTCATTACCCTTGAATAGGCTATTGATCTGGCTGCTATGAAGCTTTGTGTATTTTTGTCAAACACGCACATACACAAGCAGGCACACACACACACACACACACACACACACACACACACACACACACACACACACACACACACACACACACACACACACACACACACACACACACACACACACACACACACACACACACAGTGAGCTGCCAATAAGTTTCCCGTCAACGCAATGATTGATTGGCAGATACTTGGACATTTTGTCACTCTGACACACACAAACTGGTGAACAAGTTTCCTCCCACGCCTTGCCTTAAACTCTCAAGCATTTACACACACACACACACACACACAGACACACAGACACACACACACACACACACACACACACACACACACACACACACACACACACACACACACACACACACACACACACACACACACACACACACACACACACACACACACACACACACACACACACACACACACATACTACCTTCACAATGCTATCTCGGCTCATTATGTCTCCTTTGTGTCCTTGCCCCAATGCCAAGAGCAACAGGGCCAGAGCTCCTATTGTTCCAGTCCCTGTCTATCAAGCTGCAGTGCAGGCTTATCAAAATGAACATTACCATGACACTGAACCCGTTGGCATCAGAGACACACAAAAAGAGCAAATACCAAAGGTGAGCTCAGCGAAGACCACAATGCAGCTGCACATGATGTTGTCTTGACATTTCCAAAGCGACAGGTAAGAGAAGGCTAATAGCTTTCCTGGTCTGTGTGTGTGTGTGTGTGTGTGTGTGTGTGTGTGTATATATCTTTTCACTGTACATTCCTTTACCATAGTAGGCTTGTATGTGGCCAAAAGCTGAACTTTTGCTACCTTTTGTATTATATACAAAGATGAGTCCCATGCTAAGAATCTAATTTAAATTCTACACGAGAAGAATTTAAATTTAAAAGCCAAATTAGTAAACTCTCTCACACACACACACACACACACACACACACACACACACACACACACACACACACACACACACACACACACACACACACACACACACACACACACACACACACACACAGAGGTCACCCTGTTGAGAATATTCAAAGTCACTTCCATCAGCCTTGGACAGGACGGTGTGATTATGCTTTGCTCGGTCTCTGGCTTGACATCGTCTCTCCTTCTCTGTGTGTCTGACTCCATCTGTCTTTCTTATTTCTGTGTACAACTTCATTTTTGATCGGTCCTGTTTACTCACAACACCAGCCAAAAGATCTCTGGCTTTTAGTATGCAGCTCTTAGTGGTGGCTTTGCCTGTGAGAATTGGATGAAGGGACCAGTGAAGACACGACTGGATAAGGTGGAGTGCAATGAGGTACAAACTGATATAAAGGAGGACACAACCACATGCAAACTGTACACACACATATTGATTGAATCATAGAAGTAGAAGGATGATTAAATATAATCGTGTTTTTGCACATTTATGCATAATTATAAGTTTGGGCCCAGTCCAATACTCAATACCAAAGATCAATTGTGTTTTCATTGTCAGAAAACATGCAAAACAATATTTAACAGCCATATTTTTTTAATAGCCCATTGTGGTTAATATATAACAATAATATATTAACTAAATACACCTTAAACAACAGCTTCCCTTCACACTCACAACTGATAATATACAAATATTTATGTGAAATTGAAGGTGAAATAAAGTCTCATAAAAGAGGTGTGTCCAACATGTCCAAAGTGAGTTTACAATGCTGCTTTCCTTTGGAATCAGATGGTCACTGGACATAGGAGCCACACCCTGTCAACATCTGTCCTCTAAATGTTTACTTTAAGGTTACTCACATTTTAATTACTCCATTTAAGGGTAATTACACACTGCATGATTATACTGCCGGCTCTGTTCCGAAAGAGACATGAAAAATCATTCTGCCTCAAGCAGCATGGACATATGCAAAAACATATGGAGGCAGAGGTGTATAAAGATAAACTGACATGCTCAGATACACAAAGACCCAGATGGTCACACATACAGCTTGACACCTTAAAAAGTGAATCCCTGCGTGCCAGCAGAAATACAATATGCACAAATGGTGTGTAAAAACAGGCACACACAAGGGCACAGCATAACAATCCTCTTAAGTCTCTCCCTGATTCCCTGAGCTTTGATCAGTATCCTCCACAGTCCTCAGTCAACACACACACACACACACACACACACACACACACACACACACACACACACACACACACACACACACACACACACACACACACACACACACACACACACACACACACACACACACACACACACACACACACACACACACACACACACACACACACACTGTTTGCAAGGCGAAACGATCACAGTGGAGGTCACACTCAGGCTTTGTGTGTGGGCAGATGATAGTACAATTATGCAGCCTTGCTTGTTGGCCAAAGTCACCAGATACATACATTTCCATATTCATGCCTGTTATTTCCAGTTAAAAAGGTCATCTTCTCAGCGTCTTTTTGCATACCGGAGGGGCACACAGGGAGGTGAGTCTTTGATGAGTCACAGAGGCCCGTGCCAGGGATGCTTCACATGCATTAAGTTTGTGTTATCTTCAAACTCAAACTGTGCTGTGTTGTGCCAGCAGAGAGATGTTCTTAATTAGCAAATCCCTGAAAATAGTTGTAAGACAGGAATTTTCAAATGTCAATTGTGGCAAATGATGGCATTTAAAAAATACATCACTAGTGTATGTTAAGAACATAGTTTTTGATGTGATTTTTACATAACGTGTGTGTGCATGTTTGAAAGCATACAGTACAAGACATTTGGAGACCACAGACGCTCAAGGACCGACCAGTGAATTACAGAAGCCGGAGGCCAGAGATAAATAGAAAAACAGAGAAGGAAAGCGAAAGAGGCCTCTGCAGAGACCTCTGCCATGCCAGAGGGGAATCAGGATGCTGTTTTTGTTTAGCTGGCCTTTCTTTCTGCCTGCCACAAATGAGACCTGCAGAATCCTTCCAATACCAAATCTCAAAGCGGCAGCCAAGCATAAGCTAGTGAAAACTATGACTTCAAAACCCCACAGAAAAATAACCTTTGTCTTTCACATATTCTATTTTAAAATGTCTTTTTTCTTCTAATCCCTTGATGAATAGGCTTACATTGAAACTCCCCAAGGGCTAGTTTTATAACTTCAAGGATTAAGGCAGAGTAAAAGATAAGCAAACAGCTATAATCATCTATCAGGAGACTGAGTTGTTTGGATCAATAATCACATTAATGACCCTAATTTGCATTGGGGATTATTTTTTTTGCGTTCAACTAATTATGATGCAAGCAAGAATCTCACTGGAGTAATTGGACAGCTTTTTCAGTTTCCACATATAATTTATCGTTTGAATTCAAAAGCTTGCTCTTATGGCTCTTAAACCTGACTTGAGTAAAGCTCCTACATTAGACAAACTGGGCTGACGCGAGATGCAAGGATCAGATATGCTTTAATTATGAGGCTTATCAACATTATCAACCGGCCTCACATCCACTCACAGCGCTGTTTGTGCTTTTGTGTCCAAGATGTTACAGAACCAGCAATGGAAACTACTTACTGCCTAATGTTCTCACAGCCAGGTTCAAAATCCACACCCAATTTAATCACTATAGTCATTATCCAAACTGAAGACTCATCCTGCCTGCCAAAACTCCAGTCTGCGCTCCATTAGGCGGGCATTGCCAGTCGGTCCAGATGGCCGGTGCCGTGCCCAGACTCCATGTGGCCAGCTTGGACTCATTGAGACAGAGTGGATAATTTCACAATACCGCTCTGCATCCATCCATGGCAAACACACTTACAAACACACTTCATAATCAGACATATGAAAACACAAACACTGTGATGAAGACAAACGGCAGATTGTAATAGGGTCACCTTTGTTTGGAAACACAACTTTTGAATCATGCGAGGCAACAAGCTAATAACTATTGAATTAGCGTAATTTGGTAATGTGATGTTTTTGTGCTCTGCCTCTATATAAACATAAAGACAATTTCTTAATTGAGGACTTTTTCTATAGTGCTTGGTGGTTATGGTACATTTTGAAATGATGTGCATTGGGTGCAAGAACATAGCAAATGATCTTCCTAAAAATTGCAATGAATCCTCCAAAAAGCTTCAAATCTTCAATGTCAAAGTAATCGCCAGATAATGTTTTTTTTTAATTTCCTCCACATCGACACACAGAAGACGTTTCTAATGCCACAGCCAGATCTGTCTGCTGCGACTCGCTGTCTGATGATGCCATCAGTCTTTTGATAACTGTCGTGCATTGAACTCATGTGGTGTGAACCACAGATAGCTGAAATGGAGGCTTCGTAGGCAATGATGCGTTTGAGGTTACAGGAAGTCCTTTGAAGCACTATGAGTTGTTTCAAGAATATGGGAACTGTGAGACAGAAAAAGAGTCTGTGGACAGATTGGATAGAAAGTGAGAATCAACATAGTTTTCTTTGGTTCACTGTCATCTGCTGCCATTTTGCAAGAAAAAAATACAATAGAGCCAAATTGAAGTTGAAGCAAAAGAACACATAAATAGACATTATTCCCTGTAGTGGTATTTTCCAGCAGTAAACCATATGAGCTGGTTCATATTGCTAGGCCTTGATCACAAGGGGATACTTTAATGTGCTGTGTGTCTGTGTGTGTGTGTGTGTATGTGTATGTGTGTGTGTTTGACTTCCTTGGCATAGATCTAATTAGGAGGCAGGCAGTTAATGTGCAGAGGCCTGATGGTGTGTGATTGCCTGGGTCTAATGCAGCAGACTCTTGGGGAACATCAGCCCTCATGTCTACACACACTTAGAAAAACCCAGCAATAGCAGAGAAGCATTCAACCTTTCTGTATTTCCTTGTCCCTTTATTTCTCCTCACTCTTTTTGTCTTTCTTTACTCAAAGAAAAGTCAAAAACACTATACCAAATGCATCTTATTCACAGACAGACACACACACACACACACACACACACACACACACACACACACACACACACACACACACACACACACACACACACACACACACACACACACACACACACACACACACACACATACACAGACACAGACACAGACACAGACACAGACACAGACACACACACACACACACACACACACACACACACACACACACACACACACACACACACACACACACACACACACACACACACACACACACACACACACACACAATCTAATGAATAATGGCTAAAGTTAGTTGCCTAGTATTATTGATTTACAAAGCACTTCATCTGCTTACATTTGCACGTTGGCACTTCACTCTCACACTGAATGAATCCCAAGAGAGACAGAAAGGTAGAGATGCAATTTGAATATGCTCAATATATTGTATGATGCCTTTGAGTATAGTAAGGCACACACACACCTGCGCACTGCTCTAATTCATCTGCCACAGTCCAATGTGTGTATTCATTAATGTTATTTTTAATGTGGTGTACTCTGAGCATGAAGTGATTTGTTTACTCCTTGGTTTCCTTCATGGCAGATGTTCATAAAGACACTTTGATGCCATCTGGTGTGGCGCATTCAACATTTCTCAGCTTATCATACAGAAAAAAAAGATGAGTACCATGAGCCGACAATACAGAAAAGAAAGAGAAAACAGCTGACAGTTTGAAAAGGACAAAAGTAAAGCACCACAGCAGTCAGAAGGTTGCACCAAGATAACAGTGGAAAAACAAAAGATGATTACTTGAGTAAATGAGGCAGCAAGAAAGTTCCGATAGGGGACAGAGAACAAAGAACTTATGAGCAGAAGGTGGAGTCATAACATCCACATCTATTTCAGATTTACAACAAAGTATTGAACGAGGATCTGAGCCAGTGGAGGGGAAAACAATCTCAGCAATTAAGCTAAAGACAAAAACATGTTTGACAGGAAACCAAATACTTAAAATGCTGAGAAATGTTTCCTCCTTTATTTCCTTGTCAACTCTTTTAGAGCAACTTAATTTGCTCCACACACACACACACACACACACACACACACACACACACACACACACACACACACACACACACACACACACACACACACACACACACACACACACACACACACACACACACACACACACACACACACACACACACACACACACCTGTTGCTGTAATACTTCCCTGCTGGCAGTGCCAGTGTTTTGCTGTTCTAATTAAGCTGAATTTCCTTTGGGGAATGGAGGCTGAGGTCATAACACCGTCTGAGTGACAATAGATCTCAGACGGTGGTACAGCTCCATCAGTATGCCATGAAACATTTCACAGATGTCCCCCACAGAAGCACAAACACCACTGCTAAATGATATAATGCCTGTGACTGCACATACTTCATGTGTGTGCGTGTCTGGTGCTGATATGAATGCATGTATGGGTCTGAAATAAGTTTTGTTTGTGTATAGATATGTGTGTCAAAGTTGCTGTTGTTAATAACATGTTTCTCTATTCAAGCAAGATGTAAAACAAACCGTAAAAGCTGCATTAGGGAATTAACAACAAAATCTTTTGATATCACAGCCTCTGTAGACTGCCAGAGGAAATATCACCACGAACATGTTGATCACAATTAAGAGACACAGGAAAAGGCTCCAAGGACCAAAAAGATATCCCCACTTAAATTGGATTCTTTAGTACAACGCGACAAATTGAAAGCCCTCCATAGTGAATTTGTGTACTCCAAGTGAAGTGTAATGTGGCATCTTGCCAAATTTTTTCGGGTAAAATGCATTCCTCTGATCAACCTGAATCATTAAGTGTGTCTGCACAAGCGAAAAAACAACCCAACCCTATTAATTTGTAGTGGATTTTCCCTGTTAACTTAAAGATTGATTACGCTCAATTATGCTTGAGCTTGTCTCCGCTTATTGCAAAAGGAAAAATATGTTCTCAGATGAATAAGGAAGGGGTGGTAATAATGTTTTCAGAGTAGATTTCTGTGCCCCAACGAAGACACAGAGCAAATGTGAGGCTTTTCTACCTGTTTCTACATTCATGAGTAAGTAGCAACTCAAGATTCGATCAAGCTCTCAGGATTTTGTCTCTAAGTGTCTATTTAACAACCAAAATAATTATGATAATGGATGAGTTAAGCAGTGAATACAATGGAAGTAAAACAGGAGAAGTATTAAAAGTCCCCTTACATCACATGAGGACACAAAGAACACTGTTTGTTGCTTGATATTGGGAAGTAATCAACAAAGGGTTTCACAACAGTCATGCTTTCTGGATAAAATAACTGGGCTCTCTTTCTGCCCATCCGTCTCACTAGCTGTCCTTCCACCAACCCCTCTGGAAATGAATCCTTCTAAGACCCCTTTTGTTTGTGCCAGTTTATGTGGGATCACAGTCATTTATAGCACTCCGGCTGTGCGTCACCCAAACCAGGACGCTTTTAAACAGAGCTGCTCAGAGAGATTAATCCGGCGGTGAGTAAAAGGAATAAAGGAAGAGGAGAATAGCTAAGTGCCAGAGAAGTGAAGTGTCCCTCCATGGACCCCAGCTGTGAACCTGCCTGCATCCTGATGTGATTTATTTTGTTGAGGGATGATAATACAGTTTTAATATAGGTCAAAAAGACTCTGCGGAACCATTCGACAAATCCTTGCTAAAACACAGAGTTAGTAGCAAGAGAGAACATCTGTATTCAAAATTGAGACGAGGAAGTGGTGAAGATAGCAAGCATCCTGCAACTTCAATGACTTGGCTTCTTTTAAGGTGCTCTTTGAAGTTGTCTTAGTGAATAGATTTAACTCATTATGGATCTTAAGCAAGGCTGATTTAGATAATAAATACATTTAGCAGGTGTCCTTCTCCACTGCCTTCGTTTTCATGTTGTTCTTTATGTACTTCTAGCAATTCGAAAACTCTGCAGGTGCATTAAGGGGCTTGCAAATGACAAAGGAAAACATTTGTAAAATTTTGGTTGAGCTCTAGATGTCTGTATTACAAACAGAGCGCTTTTTATTTTTTTTATGGCTGATCATATTCTTTTTTTATGGCTGATTATATGGCAGATTATTCCTCATCATTGGCCAGCCTGGTCTCCTGCTAAAGCGTAAATCATTTTTTCTCAGTATTCATTTTCTTTTTGATATACTGTATCTGTGATAACTTTCTAATCGGTCAGCAGTAGTTGTTGGAGAGTATTTACCTATGCCCATAACTTTGACCCAGTTTCTCAGTTTGTACTGCCCTTGCTGAGCACAGGCCTGCAACCTTGGGGTGCTGTGCTCTCAGTGTTTTGTCTCCCTATTCCTGCCTGTTGGCGTCACCTGATAGAGGTGTTGTAGTGCTTCGCCTGTTATCTTGTTATGCAGTATGTTGATTATTCTCTCAGAACCAGCTAAATATATGGGACCGGCCGGAGAAATCTTCAGAATTGGTCAGGCAACCGCTGTGTCAACTCGTGGCTGAAGCACATGTCTTGTCAATTCTGCGGACGCACGTATTTTATGCCAAACGAGAATACTTTTTGAAACTCAATCAAAATGTTTTTATTGCTTTTTTACATTTTATTTACGCTAAACACAATTCTGACTGCGATCCAGAAGATGGATTTCCCTCCAAACACAACTGAGAAAGCTGAATGGGAACATTGAAGGATTTGACAAGGTTGCATTGTGGGACTCAGTCACTGCATACTTGATGTCTGAAATGTGCAGGCACAGCCTTGACATGGTGTTTACAGAGTGATAGAAAACTATGAGGCTTTCTTTCACTGAGATTTCCTTGTGTTGACACCGGGACACCTCGATTTAACATCAAAGCACTTTGCAAAGTGCCCTTCAGCACTGAGTCAGCGTTTGTTCTGTTAGCTATGTTTAAGTAAACAGTGGCGCTTCTGCACATCATAGGAAATACACTCATCTTACGATGCATACTTCTCCACACATGCATCAGCATACTTTATGTGTGCATGTGTGCAGAATCTCATTCATGACAAACAAATAGACAAGCATGCGTATATAGACAAAGACTGAACGGTGCATATTTTGGCCATACATGTAAAGAAACCTCAGCTGACACAAAGCATCACTCTCTAAACAAAGGCTTCTAGGCCATTACACGAAATATAGCCTAGTTCAGAGAACCAATGTTTGGTGGAATATCAGAAAAAAAACCCACATCTACTGCATTTTGTTGTGTAATACAGAGCCGATGCAGAAAGGTAGAGAGCAGTGTCAGAGTTATAGACTATGTTTTCCACAACAGTGGTATTTATATATCACGAAAAGACTAATATAGATAGACCATCTACGATACGCATCAAACTCCAAGGTCCAAGAGACCTGATATGGACAATAGAAAAAAGATAGAGGAGATGGTGAAGGTCAAATCAAGGACAGAAGGATGACAATTTATACCTCAAGTGATTTTTCATGCTTTGAAAAACACTTTTTGCTATTTGAAACAAATAACTAATTTGTGAGGGTAGGAAACGGTTAATTGTTGTCATTACGCACCACTGTGTTGCACAATAGAAGGCAGTGGTAACTCTACTATTCTATACACACAGTCTTTTGTCCTGTGGTCTTGGGTGAGCTTGAGCCTTATTTTCCTGTGACAAGACGTTGGACATAGGCTGTCAAATACCGTATGGCCCAAAAAAATAAACAAAGAAGGACTAAAAGACAACAATCAAGACACATATATGGAAACTTATGGAAGCTATCGGCTGCTGCATCTCCATCCACTGTTGCTAAAGTGAAAAGAAAAATTCAGAAGTAAGTAAGTAAGTAAGTAAGTAAGTAAGTAAGTAACATTTATTTATAAAGCGCTTTTCACACACAGTCACAAAGTGCTTGACGACGGGCTAAAAAACACAATACATTGTGAAAGACACAATACACAATAAAAACTGAATAAACAATAAAACACAATATAAACAAACACTAAAAAATGCACAAACAGGAATGTCTTTAAATGACATTTAAAAGATTCTACAGACTCAGCGGACCGTAGGTGTGCGGGCATAGCGTTCCATAACTTAACTTAGACAACACTCGATCACCAGAGGTTTTAAATCAAGTACGTGTGACAGACAGTAGATTTTGCATGTTTGACCTGAAAGTGCGAGATGATGAATGAGGGTGAATTAGGTCAGCCATACTGTGTATGCAGTAGTGTTGTCACGATACCAAAATTATTGTTTCGATACCGATACCAAGTCAAGAATTGCGATTCCGATACTTTTTCGATACTTTTCCTGAAAAGGGAGAAACACTCTCAAATATCATTGATGTGCTTTATTTTAAAACTGGGGCAACATTCTTATCATAACACACTAATAAATGAACATATGAACAGCAGATATATTAAACATTTGAACAAAATATGAAATATCAAAATATAAAAAATAAATTAGAGCAATGACACTCAAGGTAAAAAAATAAATAAATTTAGCAGCATTATCTCAGTCATAAGAAACACAAGCGTTACCAGTAATAAACATAAATAACAAATTAAAGCAATGGCATTCAATTTAAAAAAACAAATAAAATGTAGCTGCATTATCTCTTATACTCACAACTGAGTTTAAAAAAAACAAATAAAATTTAGCTGCATCATCTCTTATACTCACAACTGAGTTTAAAAAAAACAAATACAATTTAGCTGCAGCATCTCTTATACTCAAAACTGAGTCTCTTAAGAGCATTAGCCCTAGAATGGCCAGCAGATATTCATTTCTTACACTTATTTAAGTTCTTGGCCAAGAACACTAGCATGTCTAAATGTTCTTCAGTCAGCCTGGAACGTCTTGGGCTACAGATATTTCCAGATGTGCTGAAGACTCGCTCTGAAGCACAACTTGATGCTGCAATGCAAAGATAGTTCTTTGCAAAGTGTGCCAGGATGGGCAGTTGTGCCTCATGTTGACTCCACCAGGCCAGGGGATCCTCTGCAGGGCTGATTTCTCTCAATTGTTTGTATTCAAGAAACTCAACATTTAGTCGTCTATCTGTGGGTGTTGCAGGTGTGGGAGAATGGTGCCTCGTTTCAGAATTATCTGCCCCTTTCTTCTCTGTGGTTATGGTGCAGAGCAAACTTTTTAAGTCTCTCTTATTCCTCTTTGGTGCAGCACCTGTTCCTCTAGGGTCCACTGGACTGTGGGGTGGAAGCTGAACGGCCTCAGATTTAAGGAGCAGCTCCCTCTTGATATCCTCCTCCATTGTTACAAAAGTATCTTTAAATCTCGGATCAAGGAACGTAGAGGTGTTTAGGGTCATCTGCAGGTTGTGGTCATCGTACCTTTTCTCAAAATCTCCTCTAATTTTGTTCTTCATTTCTATGGCCAAGGGGCGGTCGCCTTCCTCTTCTATTAGGCAGGCTTTGATTTTCCACATCAGTGGCAGGACTGATGATATGGTGGTTTCTTTCTCTCCACTCAGGGCATCAGTGAAGTCACTGAGTGGAGCCAAGACATCCCTCACTATTTCTATAGTGGTCATGTCTGTGTCTCTGGGCATCAGGTGCCACTTCTTCCGGTCCTCAGCCAGAACCGCAGAGACAGCTTGCTGCTGCTCACAAAATCGTTCCACCATGTCATAGGTGGAACCCCATCGGGTGGGCTCATCATGGATTAATGTATGTTGTGGCAGTTTTAAAGACTTTTGTTTGTCTTTGAACAGTCTAGACATCTTGTTTGATCTGGAGAAGCCTGACACAGTCTTACGGAGCCTGGACAGACAGCTTGCCACACGATCAATATCTATGGCTTTGTTCACTGCCAAATGCAGATTGTGCCCGAAACAGGGTATCCAGGTGTATTCACTGAAAGCTTTGCGGTTGTTTGACGCATTATCTGTTGTCATTCCAGCCATATTGGCCATGTCTAGCCCCCAGGAATCTGTGATAATTTCCTCCAGGGTTTCCTTTAGAGTGTCGGCTGTGTGATCAGAATACAATGCAGAGCACCCTAAACACCAGGACTGCATCTCCCAGGACTGTGTAATGAACTGGAGTGTTACTGCCATGTAAGTGTCCACAGTTCTGCTGGTCCAGAGATCAGTGGTGCAGGAGAAAAATGTATTCGGTGTGTGACTAAGTTGGGCACTGATTATCGCTCTTGTTTCATTGTACATCTTGGGAATTTCATTGTACATGAAAAAATTCCTGGATGGGACGTCATACCTTTTGTCGAGATTTTGCATAAGGTTTCTAAACCCAGCTTTTTCCACTATATAAACTGGCACTTGATCCAGACAGATGAATTCTGCTACTGCCCTGTTAAGCCGTTTTACCTCCTTGGACTCCCTGGGGTACTTGTTGTGCTGCTCAAACATAGCTTGGAGGGTTGGCTGCTGGGTTGGCTGCTGCCTTTGAGGAGTTGCTCTTCCAGAGCCCATAGCTGCAGACCGCTGTAGCAGAAGAAAATGGAAATATTTAAAATATGATGGTGATAAATGTGTCATAACGGAGGACCTAAATAGTTTATGTGTGATAGTAACAATAACTTGTGACTAACTTAACATCTCTATGCAGTGGTAGTGATAATTGCTAACATTCACTTAACCATAACATTACCATTATTCATAGGATATAATGAGTTAACCTAATGTTGTTTAAACTGTGACATGGATTAATATAGGCGTTTCCTGTACTTCAATGTCTGATTTCTTTGATGGTTAACTTTATATTTGAGTCCATAATTTCTTACAAGGCAAAGGTTTCATATAGGCCTACACCTCCTTTGCGTACAGCAGGTTCATGCTCTTTAAATGCTGTAACCCAATACAGGCTAAATAAATCACTGACAAACATGCACATGCTGTGATTTTTATCATATAGGCTAATAAAGGCTATAGATCATTTT